>NW_009953964.1:9359391-9429125 GCF_000747805.2 Chaetura pelagica
AAAACAGTAAAAAGAAAAACTGGCTTAATCCTGGCTCAAACCAGGACATATAGCTGCTCTTTTTAACCTTTTCTCTCCTCCTTTCTCTCAAACCCTTTTTTATCTTTTCGCCTTCTCTCGTAGTACTTCTCTGCCCTGTAACGTGCCACTTTCTGCTGGAAAAAGGAAACCATAAATCAATAGCATGCAATGTGGAATTGCTGGCTTTTTCATTTCATTTAAATTCTGCCCTCATAACAATCAATTAAAAACTCCACTATCTCAGCTGGAAGGG
This sequence comes from Chaetura pelagica, assembly GCF_000747805.2. NCBI lineage: Eukaryota > Metazoa > Chordata > Aves > Apodiformes > Apodidae > Chaetura > Chaetura pelagica. Next base: position 9,359,666 of record NW_009953964.1, read on the forward strand.
AGAAAAAGTACATGCAAGCATTTTCTTCACATACTTTTTGAGGGCAGTAGCCCTCACAGCCCTCCTGTGCCTATTCACATCCAGACACACACACAGCCCGGCAGCACTTGCACATTCACGTGGTGTGTCAAAAATCACACTGTCATCTCTCTTGAGGTCTTGGTGTCCTTTCACTGTCAAGGGAGCAAGCAGAAAGGAAAACTAAGCTTTTACTGTTTCCATTTCACATTTTGTGCTCCTCAGAGGGACAATTTTTCCCCCAGAACTTTGTGTCAGATGACAGAAATTATAATCTGTCACACAGCAATGTTGATTTAAAATACTCCATAAAACTAGAAGGTCAGACTCTGAACATATTGCTCATATCCTCATTCACAGACACGTTTGGCCACAATAGTGCCAGATACAGCTTTTATTTTGGTCAGGGACTGGATATCCTTCCTGAATGAATCCCAGTCCTGCTGCTGCTGGAGTTCAGCAATGGACCCCAGAGTCAGAGCTGACCATCAGTTGGGCAGGAGCCCCATCCTAATCCTTGCACCATGTCCCTGACTAGTACACACAGTATAATTCATGTAGCGTTAATTCAACTATCAGCCATAAAAGCAGCAAGAAATTTGACTTTAAAAGTCAGTGCCTGTGATGGCAGTCAGGAATGAATAGATTCATTAGACCACCACTGAGGGCATCTCCCCAGTTCTTATCCAAAGCAGCAGCCCAGAGTACCTAGGGTTCTAGCTGAGAAACTTAATTGGCAAAATTGTCTTTGCAACAGGATAAATAAGCCAGTGTGCTAGCAAAGAACAACATTTGATCCATTGCAGAAGACATTTTCCTTTCAGGAGAAATGAGTTTTTAAAAAAATCTTGCTCTTATGCTACAATTTCCTGTGCTAGAGTGCTCTATGATCCTGAAGTCCAAGTGCATCCTACATAATTATTTAATACATCCTATTGGGAAGGCATCGAGTTGCTGTTTGGTGCTCAGGCTAAATTCTAGTTGGTTCTTTGATGGCAAATGAGAGGCATAAATCAATGGCAATTGATCAGTAATTATACAAAATTACAGTATGCTTTTGTGGTGTTTTTAAAAGAAAGTGTCATTTTGCTACTCAGCCTGACTGATTTCTGGCTCATATTGAATCATTGTGCCATGTTTGCAGCTCATTAAAGCCAGGCTCACTGATCTCTCACCACTTTGCCTTGTTTTCAGTAAAGAAAAAGGGAAGAAATGATGACTTCTCCAGACTTCTGCAGCACCTCCGAAATTGCACTGAGGTGGCATGACTTTGTCAGAGGAAAACCAGTCCTGCAGGCTGAGATAACACCACAGCTCAAATCTCACCACCTCAAGTGGAACAAGGTCTCTCACTCATCCTCTCAGGTTGCTTTGCTGAGGTAAGGCTTGGGGAAGGGCACAGATGTTTTAAAGCATTATTAGGTTGTTCATTCCCTGGCCTGTGTCTTGTAGACCAACCAGACCCAAGGAGTTTGGAGCCAGAACACAAACACACACACATACACAAATCCATGCACTCCACAAAATGTTCCTACAGCACAAATCCATTTCACTGGGTTTTGTTTGGGCTTTTTTTTAATTATTTTTTTGGTCCATCTGTGCTGAAATAAGGTTTATTTCTGCTTTGAAAAAATGTACTTAGACCTGACCTTTTTCAATTTGTTTTTACTCTGTTTCAACATCCTGGGAAATTTTACTGAAGAAATAGGAAAAATAATTGAAAATAACCAACCCCACTAAATAGTGTTATCTCTTCTGGAATATGAGATCAACACATAAAACAATGAGAGGATCTCTTTCTGTGTAGACCTAATGTTCCCTGTGGTCTTGTTTTTTATGCCAGCTTTCTGCAGGCCTATAAATTATTATGAGTGGGTATTACAACAACCATTAGGCAGCATTTTCTGATCACAGAGTCTTGCTCCATGAAGGCCAGGGTTAGATAGCAGGACAGCAATGCATCTGAACACTGATAGCATCACCAGCTGACTTCATGGTATGATTCTGCTCTACTAAAGGCAGCCAAAAAGGCAACTGGGATTAATTTTCTTTCTAGGCATTTCTAATAAACATACTGATATCATCCAGGGCCAAGACTTTTCACTGCTTCAGACATTCAGCACTGTCCAACAACTGTGATCACTCAGTCACAAATTAATTTGGGGCAAGATAAGCAGTACTAATTGCAGTGGAGGTAATGGGTGGGAGCAGTTTGTCTTTTGCACTTCTGTATTTCCAGTCCCTGCAGAATTTGATGGGTAAAGAGGTACACTCCTTCAGATGACAATTTACTGAAAACACATAAACTTTGTGTCCTTCATTCTCTCAACCTTTTTGCTCTGCTGACTGTTTTCGAAGGTTCCAACACCTTCCCAAAAGTTTGCCCTCTGACAGGATGATTAAAAAAGTTCTTGCACAGTTCATTGGGAAAAAAATATGCAGCACCAGCCATGCAGCAAATATACTCCCTCTGCCCACATTATTCTGATTCCCAGAGCATGCATTTAAAAATAAACCAGCATTTCTGAAGTAACATTGTGGGTGCTGTCCCCAAGATATTCATCCATCAATAAGGATACATGATCACAAATTAAATGAAGCATGCTCCATAGCAACCGTAATGAACAACATCACTTCAAATGCTGCCAAAATGGCAACATCTCAAATTTAATATTGCAATACGTTATCTGTTAATTCAAGAGCAAAGGCTAGTTTCAGAGGGGAACTACTAAGGTTTCAAAAATATGCCGGAGATAATGTATTCCATGCATTGCTAATTATGCAGGCACCTTTTAAAACAAGACAGAATTAATTATGTATTTGATCCACCCCCTGTTTATGAGAATAATTGAATTTCTTACAAAACTTCAGCACAAGAGGCATTGTATGGGACTACACCCTCTGAGCTACATCACACACTCTGGTAGAAATGGGCTCCCATGCTGTAATTGACTCTATGGGAAGGCTGCTGCCAATTAACACTGCTAATACATGTTAATTTAAGATTTCCCTTTTCCAACTAATTGATATCTGATTAATCCCAGAATAGTTTTTTTAAGTGTTCATTAAATAGCTAAAATCTCCTCACAAGTTTTGTGTTTTATATAAGGCCACAATCATGAAATATGTAGCTCATGTAATTTCCAAATCATTATAGAGTAATTGGACTTATCAGTTACATGCTAATTAAACTTCAGCTGAATGCTCTTTCTGCAATCATTTGACATCGAATAGATGCACAGAACCCATCTCATTATGTCCAAATGGAGTAGCTGAAGATTTAAAATACAGCATGGCAGACAGAGAGTAAGAGCACGTCTACTCTGTTATGCATCAGGACCTGCAGCTATAATGGAGTGCAAAATCCAGCAAAGTACCCAGAGCAACCAGGCATTAGACAGGATTCAGAATTGTTCCTCGAGTTGAGAGGGACACAGGTATTTTCTCTGCACTGTGCTCTGCTCTGCCATTATCATGTTGTCACTAAAAACCAATTTGACTGGGTTTCTGGCACTTTAGTGTATCCAGAACCCACCAAAGTTCACATTGTCCCAAGAGGATGCTTTACATTCACTGCCAGATTATATAATTATACGTATATATGTATATATATTTATATGAGGCAACCTGTATTTGGAGACCTACAAAACTAGCTCCTTGTCTGCATGATGCTCTGACCATGTAATGGTCAAGAACTCTGAATTTCCACAGGAAATAAATTAGCCATTAAGAAAAGAAACATGGGAGGAAGCATGGATGCTTCCCAAAGTTGGATGTGCTTTCTTTACCTGGTAACATATTTTGACAGTATGATAAGGATGGGCTGGTTTGGTGACATTACATGATTGAGAAGAAAAAAGACTTATGAAATTCCCTAGCTTTTGATCAGGACTAGCATGAAAGGATGAGGGAATTCTGGGGACACAAAGTGATGGCCATTGCAATTGTTCCTACTAATTAATGAGAAGGAAATTAAAAATATGAGAAAACATGAGATGCTTTAATGACTTTCTCAAGCTTTGTGTCTGTTAGCAGTTCCTCCCTCCAGGGCTGTGCTTAGTATCAATTCTCTCTGCTGGATTTGGCTTTGGTGGCTGGAGTCAAGAAAAATTCAAAGCAATTGTCTTTCAGAGAAAGGGCAGGGAAAAGAAAAAGAAACGTAAGCCAGTTTCTCTTTTGGTGCTCTCAGGGTTTTTACTTCTCTCTCTTGAGGGACAGAAAACCTGCCAAGCTGCATGAGAGGTTTGCCAGAATGCAAACTGTGGGATTTGATCCTAAAGCTTATCAAATGGGCTGCAGCAGAGCTCCACTGTGCTCCAGCACCAAGAGGAACATTGCTTCTGTCCCCAGCCAAGGAGTAGCCAAAACCCCATCAGGGAACACCTTAGCAGCACCCAGAGCATGTCCTGTGCTCCTTTCTTTTCTGAGTTTGAGTTGAAAGCCAAGTATGAGTATTATTTTTACAATGAAATCCTGAGAGTTAGTAGGAAGACCTAGAAAAGATGTCATAGTCAATTACTAATGTGATGCTCTTAAAATGCAATTAAACATGGACGAGTATTTACACTCATTGCAAACAAGTAATCTTAAAATAGTTAATCTATCTGTTCAAGAGAAAGCTGATTTCTGTGACCTATGTGAATAAAATCCTTTAGAAAAATAGTCTCTTCCCTAAAAAAAATAAAATTCTAAACCATGCCTGCAGTTATCATCAACTTCTAGCACAAGGAAGATAATTATTTGCCTGAAAGCTAAAAAGCTAAGAGCTTTATGTTCCTTATTAATGCTGTAGACTAATTGTTGAGCCATATAATGCTGTAACAGCAATTACTCTACCTCACTTTGGGACTAAAAAATATTCAAAATATTCTCCAGACTTCTTGCCTGCAGAACAGCTTATCTAAACAAATCCTCTAAAGTCAACAAGGGTGCAAGGTGGTGGCATCTCTTTGATAGAAATCAGAAGTGTGCAAACTGCCTGGAGAAGTGGAGGCTCACCTGGGTTCTGGTGCTGGTTTGCCTCTCTGGGTGCAGGTGGCTTGGGCAGCCCTGGCTCCCAGCTGGGCAGCAGTTGGCTGTAGATCCTCATCTTCAAGTGTATTGAGAAGGTCAGGTGGAAATCTGCTCCCACCCCTTCCTCACAGCACTAGCTGCAGAACCAGGATTATGGAAATTAAGGGAGTTTTAAATTGTATCACACTTCTTAAAATTATAATTCACATCCCTTAAATGCAGTAGGAACCCCTTTCCATTTGTTTATAAGTTTAAGTGGATAACAGGACTAGAGCTGACATATACCTTATTTATTATCACCTCTGGTTTGGGTAGCAAATATGCAAAGAACTACAAAACCAGAGAGAATACTATGTCACTATTATTATACATGCTTTTTTTCTTTCCTTTTTTTTTTTTTTTTTATTATTTCAAAATTATTCCTTAATGGGCACACTGATTTTATTTGTGTACTGAGTTGGTTTTAATTGTCCTTTGTTTTAATCTTGCAGGAACTATAGCTTTTTTAATCACTGGATTTCACTGAGAAGCTCCAAGAATGTGATCTGTTTACAGTTATTATACACCATAAGATGCATTACTGCTATTATTGCCATTATTAAGGGTGTATGTTACGGTGTGAATGTAATTTGACATGCCTTATGGGAACAAAAAAGTAAAATAAAACCAAGTTTTTTCCCTTTCTGGCACTTCATCCTGTCACTTTCTTTTAATGTAGCTTTTCTTTCTTTTCAATAATTGTTTTTCTTTGGAGGAGGTGAAGATGACATCCCCAGTAACACTGTCATCTTGGACCATCTCATCAGAAGAAATGTGACTTACTTCAAGCCAGCTGGGATCTGGCTAAGTGGGAAGTGGCAAATATTTTAATTTTGAGCTGCTAAATCAGTATTTCCTTGGCCTTCTCTATATGTGAGGCATACTTGCTTCCTCATGCAACCCTTTGCACTTTTGTGCTTGGAAATTCAACCCAACTACAACTGTCTTCAGCATAGGAGCACAGGGAAATTCGGCAAAGCCCCATAAAGAGAAGGTTGACTCATATTTTTCCTGATCAAATTTCATTTTCACTCATCAAAAAACCAATCAGGACAGAAACTCTGCTACAGATCAACTTTTACATAAAGTCTCAGCTCAGGCTTTTCACCACTATCAGAATTTAAAAATAGGTGAAATATATTGTTGCAGTCAGGGCAAAATAAACTTTTGAACCATTTAGTTGAGTATGTTTTCCTTTTTTTTGCTCCTGAGCACTATTTTGCAGCTTTTTGTGAGGGAATGGACAGGATACACATATACATCTTAAATACACCACTGCTTTATACAACTGTATTCACTCTGTTTTCACTCTTTTTTAAGAAATTGCTCTTTCTAATATGAATTGCCCGGCATTCACCCAACTTCATTTCCACTTGCTACTGTGCTGCTCAGAAATCTGGCTTTGCAAGAATTTTCTTATCATGGATTAGTTTATAGGTTTCTAGCATGAATTTAGATAACTCTGAGTTGTTCAGCTTTTAAAGGCAGCTCACATGGGCCAGTAGAAACAATGTGGATTCTCATTCCTGTCCAGAATGGCTATTACTCTCTATTCCTACTGATGTCCTTCCTATCACAAATTATTTCCTCTATCCTCCCCCCTTCCCCCACCAAGTATAATTTTTACTGCTACACAGTGTATAAAAACTGACAAAATCATCACAGCATTTAAATTAAAGGTTGTTGCCAACATTTCACCTTCAAATGAATGTGGCTTTCAGTAAATTATAGCAAGTCTAGGAGAGGTACCATCGTGATTCACTCTGGAACATCTTGAGCGCTGGGCTATGCCAACAGAAATCATTAACTTCAACAAGGCTCTCTATTAAGATGCAGGATGCATGATTAAAGGAGTGGCAGTTTTGAACAAATGGTTCAACACGTTGGTGTTAAACGGAAATGTTCTCCCTCCTCCACTGGCTTGGCAGCCGTGGGACTTCATTATGAGGAACAAACCACACAAGCCTGCAGACAGGTGCACAGCAGCATTTAGGATTCCGTAACAAGGCAGAGCAACAGCTTCGTTTGGCAGTTGACAGAATGGAGACAGAAAAAGACCATCCATCCAGAGCAATGGAAATGATTTGGGGTGAGCGTGGGTTAACGTTAATAATAATAATAACAATAAATGTAATGAAAACACTAGCAATTCACAGGATGAGCACTGCCTCCCAAAATAAGGGAATTGCCAAAATATATGAAGTGATTTGTGTCTGCTGTCTCACACACGCCTGTGGGGATGTTTAAAAGGAAACTGTGCCTTGAATTGGCAAAACAACAACTCCATTTCCCAGCTTAGAACAAAACTCAGGAATCTGGCTGTTGATATCTAAGATAAAGACCAATTTCCTGACGCTAAGGATGTATTCAGAGGTTTAATACCTGACATCAAATTGTCAAAGTTCATTTCAAAATGCCTCCTTCATTTACAGTTTTGGAAGTGCAAGAAAAACAAACCCAAAACCAACCCAAAAACCACGAGCTCTGGGCATGTCCGGACTGACAGTTAAATCAGTTGCAAGTTGCTTAGGAAAAAAGGCTGGGCATTAACGGGAGTTACGCTTGTTCTCATGAAGGAGGTTCCTCAGGGGGCTCGGTGCTCTCACATGGCAAGAGTGAAGCACTAAAGGACATGGAAGGATGACATGCAGGATGTCTACGAACGCCTAAGACCCTCTTGCAGGGCTGAGCAGCCCGCTCACCTGGTGGCAGCGCACGCAGGTGCTTCCCCGGCGTCTCTGCAGCAGCAGGGAGGGGCTCCGGGGCTCCCTGCAGCCGGACAGCGGGGCGGCAGCGCCTGGGACGGGACGGGACGGGACGGGGCCCCCGCCGGGGTCTCCAGCTCCCCCAAACCCGAGCTGCCCCCGGGGACGGGGGGAATCAAGGAGCTGGGCTTGTTGAGCAGACGCTGAACAAACTTGGAACCGTCTCCAGCAGAGCCATGAGCTGCGTGTGCCAATGGCTGGACGCGTTTGTACCAAAAAAAGCGCTTCCTTACGGCCTGCTCAGGTCAGTACCAACCCGCGGCGTTTCTGCAAGGTTCATGGGATGCTCTAAAGCCGAAACGGGCAGGTTTTCAGCTGAAATGTTTCCCGCACATACGAAGAAAGGTGAAATGAGGCAACTGGTCATGCAGGGCACATGGGCAAGGACCACCCCGGGCTGCCCGCTGCTGCCCGGGGACACGGGGGTAACGACGCCTGGTGCTGTGAAGTGCCAGGTTTATTTTCCCGTTGCACAGCGGTGCTGGCCCGTGAGGAACTGCCTTGTTTTAAATAAAGCACCTTTCAAACAAGTTCATTACAAAGCCATCTGAGCACTCCTGCCAGTCAAGCTGGTGTGTGAGACAATGTCAAATTATTCATCGTGAATGTATGACCAGATGAGGACACTGTCTCTTTTTGTCTCTTTTTTTTTTTTTTTAAATCATTTGCTCATGTGCTGAATGTAACTCGAGCAACTTTGCTAATTCTTATTGACTAAACAACCCACACTCAATTTATTTTTTGAGGTGTATTAGTGGAATACTTTGAGGCTGTGAGTGGAACAAGGGTCTCAGCCAAGGACTATATAAAAACTATGAACAGAGAACGGTAACAAATCCCAGGCCCCACTAAACCTATAAACTAAATTTCCCGAACAAAACCGTGTTAGAAAGGGAGCTGTAAGCTGAGCAATACCTCTGGTTGAGTCAATGACAAAACTAGATTCAGGTCTTCTGGAAGCTGCTTGAGAAATAGGACAGACTAGGAGTAAATTAAGGATGATAAAAAATGGGGGGTCAGTGAAGAACACATGGATGACTTATGCTAGGGTTTGAGGACAGCAGTGCATATAAAATCAGGTTTCAGCTAGATCATTCTGACAATCTGATTTTCACCCTTCACAGTTCTTGCAAATTCACAGGGGGTATGGGATTTTTCTGTTGCACCCTTTTTACTGAAGAAGTGTAAAGAAGAGAATCGAGAGAGGTAAAAAATGTGCAATTAGTGGATAATAAAGGAATGGCTGAAATATTATGTCCAACAAGCCAGCCTTCAGTATCCACAAAAATGCAGTAGCAAGAATGATGTGAACAGCAGCAAATAAAAAAAGGGGTCACACAAGATCCCTAAAGCTGGCGTTCAAGCAGTTTTTTCTCTGTCCTGTTCACAGCATTTGGCTTGTTGGCTCTGAGTTTCTGTTTCTATTTGTTTTCCTTAAATGAGCAATTAGTTAAATCTGAGTTAATGAAGCTTGCTTAGTCATCCAAGGCCTGTAAAACTTTGCCAGGAGTCAGCATCTTTGCAACCTTTGAGACTGAGAGAGTCTGGCACCACAGGCTTTGCTGACTGGCTTCTCCCATCGTCTGAAATCCCATTTGTCATTTTATTTCAGGCATCTCTTGAAATGCAGGAGAGATGAAGAGAGATGAAGATACTGTCCTGTCAGGTAGTTCATAGCAATTCTTTTAGACTAAAGATTGAGGGACTGGGTCATCTCTATTTGAGATGACAGTGAAATACCATGCCCTCAAATCAATAATGATGGGGGGAGACAGATTAAAAGTATATCTCAGAAAGGACTGTTGGTCCCTGTATGGCAATTTGGAGTTGGGGTTAATTCCAAAGGGAATTTTCACATGTCTGGGATAAAAACTGAAAGTGCTGCTCTGGAGTTTGATGGCCTGAAACACATTCAAGGGAAAAAAACACAAACCTTTTCTCTCCTATAACTCCAAGTGCAGAAGGAGGGCTCATTTTGAAATGAAGAGGCAAATGTGGTGTCCTGCTTACAACAACTATTGCCACTATTCAGCATGAAAAGGAATCTCCCAGGGAAAGAAGGAAAGCCACCTCCTGGGCCTCAGATTTGCAGCTATAAGCAGTTTCTCAGCAGAACCTCAATTATACAGTTATTATAAAAACAGCACAGAAGCATCTTCTGACACATGCACTCTCAAATAAAGCAAAGGCTTATGACTACCTTGATACCCAAGCTAAAGTTAGCATTAAACATTTTAATTAAGATTTTCATTAATATCTAAAACAAACCAAACAAAACAAAACAAAAAACAAGCAACAACAACCAACAACAACAACAACAAAAAATCCACAAGCAATCAACTCTCTTGGAGGAAAATGCAGAATGAAAAAATTCCTCCAAACTCTCCAAGTCTGTCTCCTCTCAGATGCCAGTCACATGAAGTAGTTGGCATTTCGTTTGGCAAATGTGACTGAACGATCAGTCCCCAGAACCAAACATATGGACCTCTACATAGGAATTAAGAACTAAATTCTTAGACTAAAGCCTATAGCAAATTCCTATTTTTAGTGCATTATTCATGGCGATGTACAACCAAGATGTACATGGATTGTAAGATTACATCCTCACATCCTCTCTCCTGGGAAGACAGAGCCTGAACTAAAGTTGATGGAATGTGCCACCTCCTCCTTTCCATTTCACTCTTCAGTCTCTCCATGTCTCCATCTGTTTCTAGACCTTATATTAAGTCACCTTTTATAATGCCTTCTCTTGCATAAATTTTTTTCACAAGCTGTAATATATCTTAATGAATTAATTAGCTCAAGCAAATTAACCATGTGGCCTCACACCTACCTTCTGCATTTACTCCTACCTTCTCCATTTATCTCCTACCTTCTAATGAGGTCAGTGTCTCTTTCCTGCTGTGCAATCTCCTGAAACAATTTTAGGGATCCTGTATCACAGGCCAGGATGATGCAGAATGCAGTCAGGGACTCAAAACCTTTTCAACTCTGAGAAGAAGAACCTTTCTACCCAAACAGATTTGTGGTTTATCAATGTCTGGCAGTTCAAATACCTCCATCCCACAGGTTAACAATTAACCCATTTTGGGGCCAGATTCCAAAACTGTACTGAGTACTGAATAAACAAGGAAATAAGTTTACTTTCCAGTTCTGGTATATTTTCCTCTGCATCAAGTAAGGGTTTAGTTCATTTGTGTTCTGTGTCCTAAGGGCTAGTAAACTTGTACAAGAATTAAGTTCTCATTCCTTCTGATTTCTCCTTCTTTATGTTTAGTGCTAAAGCAGCTCCTTTCTAGGATTCTCTCTCCCTGACTGGGATAATCTATGCTGGACACTATGTCTAAAGAAGCAAGTATTTAATGTAAAAAACACACCTCGTACCTCTTTTTGTTAACAAGAAGCATGACAATTACAAGTTATTTACAGGTTGTTAAATATACCAACTAATGCCTGTTACGAACAGGCAATCAATGTGCAATCTGCATTTTCGCAGTGTCAGCTCTGGGGTAATTCACAGTAGAGGATTCTTTTTCTTTTTTTTTTTTTCTTTTTTTCTTCTTTCTGTTTTCTTTTCTCTCTCTCTCTTTTTTTTTTTTAATCAGGGAACAGAAAGAGAACAAGCCCAAGCTTCCAGTTTTACAGTCAGAGCAGTGCATTTTCATCTCTTCTCTTTTACAGTTATCTAAGAGTTTAGCAAGGTCTTACCTTCTACTAACACACTCTTTTCAATTATTTGGCAAAATAATGTCTAAAATCTTCAGACCTCTCAACTTGCAGCCACAAACACACCCATTTCTAAGTTCCAATATGTAAAATAGATTTACCTAACACTGTCAAACAATTCCAAATATTCAGACCTACTACTCTCATAGCAGCTAATGTATTGGGCTTTTGTCATCCTTATGGGCTATGCCATCCACAAATACATCTTGGAGGGTAAACTGAATTTAACCAGATATCATACACAAGAAGATATTTGCTGAAGAAGAATATAGTGTCTATTCCACTGGCTCTAGTTGTGTACAGCAAGTGATTCTTTCCAGTACATTTTTTCTTGCAAGTCTTTGCTGTGTGAAGCGTTTCTAGATACCCAGAGCATTTCTTGTAGAACCTTCTCTCTAAAATCTGCAAAGGCCAAGGGATGATGAGGCACCACAGCTGTTGTAAAGGACCTTTAAGAAAACATAAATCAAGTCTTGCTTCAGTCACCAGACACATGTATAACCATAAAACTGAGAAAACATTGTAAAATGTTATCCTGTCAACCATGAATGCAAAGTTAGAAGAGTTCTTCACAAGTCAGCTCCTTCAGATTCACTGGTTCTGACTTTTATTTATTTCTTTATTTGTTGTCTCATCACAGCTGGGTACAAGCCTCATAGTTAAAGCATTCTCTGGGGCAGCAGTATCAGAAATTAAGTGAACAAAACTGCTATCCAGTGGAGAGGAGATGGATAGCAATGTGTTCTACTCCCCTGCTAAGCACCCTCTAAGGCTGGGATAACAGCAGCAGGACTAAACTCCCCTGTTCTCCAGTGATCGGTGTTCACAGAGCTTTGGAGAGGCTTGGGAAGTGAAATGTGTTTTCTGAGACTTCACAATGAAATAATACAAAGAAGGACTCTTATTATACTGTCATTGTATATCACACCAGTTTTGGAAATGGAGCACTTGTGCCTCCAGAATGCCAGTATTTTTCTGCATCTTCTATTTTAAAATGCCCTCCCTAATCACAGCTTTACATAAGCAAATCTCCAAAATACATGGATAGTGAAATCTAAAATTGTGAAGCCAACAGGGCCCACAATGCTGATACAGGCAGACTGTAAAGTTGGCTAATGACTGGCTTGACCCTCTCATCAAGCCACAAGAAATGTAGCTGCCGTGCACCTGAAATGCAGGTGAATGCATTCCTGTTTTTTTCTACTCTCTCACAAGACACTTCAGCCCACCCTCCCCTCAAAAAAAGGGGAAACACAGAGGAGGCTTCCAGACCCCAGACTATAAGAAGCGAGGGAAGATGGCAGCAGACTTGGTGTCATTGCTCTGCCAGGTCCCATCTGCACTGCAATATTGGGACCTCTCTGTTAAAAAAATTACTTGCAGTAGCTGGAAGCAAAGATGCTTTGAAAATGAAAATTGTTTCCTTTTTTGAGAACCTGGTCCCAGATGTCCTGGTTTTATTTGTTCTATCCAAATAGAAAGTCATTGCTGATATACCATGAAATGCAGAGGAATGATAGAGGTTTGTTCATAATTCCTAATAAGGATGAGTTACTTTCTGGCATTAAGTGATATTACATGAAACCATGAAAGTTTAGCCCCTATTTTCTCAGTATATTACCTTTGATTATTTCATTTTCACTTCTGAATCACAAACCTAAATGAATTATCATCCCAGCACAGTGCCAGGCTCTAATCCAACATCTTATTTCTAGCAGCAAGAAACAGAGGAAGACACAAAATCTCAATCACAAGCTCTTCTGAGCTTTTCCTCCAGAGGTTTCCATTGAGCCCTCAAAGCTATGGTGGAGTCTGCCTGAACCTTAATTATTTATAAGCCTGCCTACACATTGATTTTATTGTATCTTGAATATTTTTATTTGTATATCGAATATTTTTATTTGTTTCTCTTCTCTGTTCACATCAAAAGTTCTTAAGGTCTTCCTGGTTTTTGAGATTTGGGGTGAGGACTTTTGAATTTCAAAAGGCTCAGAAACTTAGTCACTTCCAGCAACCTTGGCAGGCCCAGCACTTTTGAGAAAGAAAATTAGTCTTTTACTTCCTTTTTCTTTTCCCTCATTTTTATCTGGAAAGGAGGAAAGAAGGAGAAGGATAGAGATTTTTCATTGAGGCTTCCTTTGAGGTAGCTAATTCACACATTTGCAGGAAAATTTAAAATTTACCTTAAGCAGTTTACAACAGCAACTCTTGCCTCTCTCCTTTTCCCTCAAGTAGGAAATCTGGAAATGCAAACACAGAAAATGCTTTAATGAAGTTTCAAATGGTGGAAGGGGTCTTGGGGTGAGAAACAAACGGTTTATGATTCTGTTTGAAGTCTCACTGGAAAGCACTCCTGGCTTTGCTGGGCAGATAAAGCTATTTAAATGCCTGTATTAGAATGGCAGCTAGAGCCTCGTATAAAAACACACTGTTTTTTCATAAGCATATCTGCTTCTTGCACAGAGAGAAAATAAAATAGAAGGACGCTGAGCCACAGGAGAGTGTAAGACAGTTAATGAAGGATGTGCTAAGGAGAAAGTATGCGTGAACATATCACTGAAATGATTAAATATCTGTAACCTGCCTTATTTACAGCTTCCATGAGAGCTAAACATGCCAGAATCCACAATGTGCGTATCCTCACCACACCCTGGAAATTGCAATGATTTTTCAAAAGGGTGAAAACAGATCAGGGAACTGAAAGCAATCCCTTGAATCTCTACCTTATTTTTTGTCCTGTACCAGTCAGTCATTTTGGGAGCTCTGATTTATTCCTATTAGAAAAACAAAACAGCAGAAGAAAGCCCAAACCAAGCATTCATCTTATATTGATGTAAGTCCTTTCATTTAACTCATAATTCCATTCCTCCAGAGAAAATACATTTCTGTCCAGGCTTCAGCTAAAATGCTCCAAGAGAGGTATTCTAAACATATATTCTAAAAGTTGCCATATGCCTCTACCTCTTCTATCTGGAGAAAATGGAAAAATCAAAAAAGCTAATGGAAGAAGAGCCAAGTATTTCAGAAATGTGTATTCTCCTTCTGCAAACCCAAGGGAGTTTAACAATTCAGCTAAAAACGGGTAGTCATTTGTTTTTTGTGTTTTTCATTTGCGAATCTCTGGAATATTTCGAACTTTAATCATATCACAAATAAAGAGACATTGTCTGCATTCTCTAGATTACAAGGGCATCATCTGCACTTGGACAAAGACTTTTCATGATAGAAGTCTCTACCCAATATTATCACCTAAACTATGTGTGTGGTCTCAGGTGAACAGAGCACAATAAACTATTATAGTCACCATAATTACATATTAGGATATCAAGTAATTGCCATACATATTTTATTTCCTACGTTGTGCCAGGAAATTATAATAGAAATGTGTTAACAACATCTGGGGCTGAATTAACAGACTTAAAGGTTGGAGGGAGGCAGAGCCTCCAGCTCCATTAATGGAATTTCAAAAGCAATCCCTGAAATATGTGTCTTCAGTGCACTAAAGATGATAAGGATTTAAAAACTCTATGCTGGAATTTTTTTAATATTTTTTTTTTAATTACTCAACTGTCTGACTCATTTTTTCACTGAATTTTCAATTTTGTGGATTACTCAAATGTATACACATTGATTGTAAATAATGGTAGGTTCAGTGTGCAAAAGGAAAGAGAATGGATAAAAAAAAACTAAAAAAAAAATTAAAATTATTGAGTCCTAAAAGAGAGTACTGAATAAAGAGTTATAACTTCCAAAAAGATAAAACAAAAAACCATATCCCTCTGGAGTCCTCCAAGCCCTGTCAGAGCCCTTGAAAAATAAAAGATACAGACAACAAATAGTCCCATTCTTTGGATTATGTTAACTAAATCCTTATTCCCTGTCTGAATCTGAAAATTTACTTCATGTGGAACGTTAATTTATGTAATGAAATAATGGAAAGAAACTAAAACAGTATTGCAGTTATTGACATTTTCTCCTGACCACATAAGTCCACATGCTTATTTTCTTTTATTTTTATTCCTACAAAAAGCACAAGCTTTCTGCAAAGTAAGTCAAACCGACCGGTTCCTTTGAGTGATGGGGAAGGGAATATAAAATGGGAAGAAGAAGAATATCCTGGCAGAACTGTATTCAATATTAAACCCAAAATTTACTGGAAGAGCATTTCCAGTGCTCCTCACTTACAGGAACTACTCTAAGAAAATAGCATTTAGGGTGACTGAGTTGATTTTATTGGAGTATTTTCCAGTGCATTACACTGCAATAGAATGCTCATTCATTTATAGAGAAATGCCTTTCCTGGGCTCAGTTTCAAAGGGGGTCGTGCTTCCAATAATTAAATTGTGTACAGAAGGCAGTCACTTAAATTCCACGCTGTTAATTTTATGCAAAACAGAACCCTATTGATTGCCTGCACTTTCCCAGCCTTCAGCTGAAGTTACATGCATCCCATCAGGAATGTGAAACAGATTTTTTCCATTAACAGGAATTCTAAGGAATGCTGCATGATGTTTGAGCCTATGATAAGCCCGTGTAGTAGAAGGAGCAGGAGAAAAATAGGAATAGGGCTGTTCACTGCTGATATACTTCCAGCCATAGACTTTAAGTAATCTGCTTGGGAATTCCCCCTGACATTTTTCTTTTTACACTCTATGCCATTCCCCCAAAGTGCTCAGCAATTCTAACATTGCCAAATACAAGTCTTGATTCCTCTTTCTTGCATGGAAATCTCAATGATTTCTAGAGCTATTTCCTTTAACTCATCTCTCTCCTGATAATATGTTGTCACTTCCAGTAGAGTGAAGTGCCACTACATGAATCACCAGCTGAAAACCATGCGAGATGTTACATGATTAGAAGAAACAAGCACCCTGGCTGCAATCTCCCAAGTCTTCAGGAGTGCAGACCCGTATCATGACGTGCACTTTGGGTCTGTGCCCCATTCTCTCAGCTGCTAGTGCAACACTCAGAACAAACAATGCAAGAAAACCAGCTTATTCTGCTTCCCCCTGTGGAGTGCAACAGCCAGGGCTCCTGGGTGATTAGGATGGAGCTTGTTTGCACAGTAAAGTCCACTCAAGTCAAGGGAAATGTTTCAATTATTTGAAGTGGGCTGTAGATTGGAGTTATAATTGAAGCTTTCTTTCTCACTGTTATTTAAATGTGAATGCTGACCCACTGCAGCAATCAGCAGCAGTGCCCTTACTATCTGCAATTATTTAAAACTATTGAAATGCCATCACCCCATGAGAGTAATTTCTCTTCTTGTTCAGGACATGATTTTTATTTGTAAATTATTCATGGTGGGTCTCTGTGTTGCAGACATCACAAATGAGTTCGGTTTCTCGTAATGTAGTCACCTGACAGCTATACAAAAAGGAAAATAAAGATGTAAGGTTAGAAAAACCAATGTAATTCTCTCCTTCCTTTCCCCAAACTCAGATATACACAGTTGTCACTGTCTGACTCAGTTTGACAACAGTGCTCTCGATCTCCCCTCCCAGGTAGGGAAGGAGTTAGAGAATTAAGAGAGAGATGCTCTGGATTGAAAACTAAATTACTTAGCTTTAATTAAACACCAATGATAAAAGAAAATATATACAATTCTATACAAATACGTTCAGGAAATGTACAAAACCTCTATTTCCTCCCCCCACCCCCAGCAACTCCCACAGCATCTCCTTAGCTGTGAACAGTCCTGAAAAGTTCCAGACTGCTGCCAAAGAGAGAGCAGAGTGATGAAGGTCAGGAGATGCACACCCTGAGGGTCGACAGTGATGGATGGATGGAGTCCTCCCCAGACACTGACCATGGATGGAAGAGAAGGGAAGAAAAAGCAGGAAGGAAGTTGTCTTCTGTGATCTCTGAGCTTACGTAGATATATGGAATGGAATATCTCTGGCCAGTTTTGCTGTCTGTCTAATTCTGCCTCCTATGGGGGGGTCATAGATCTCCCTATAGTGTCTGAGCCGGCAGAGTAAACGTGCGACCTTGAAGACCCAGCAGTTACAAAAACATTCCAGCTGTTATCAGTCTTGATTGGAACATTCTGCTACTAGTTAAAAGAAAGCTTACTGAAGGGGGAAAAAAATCAGTAAAAGGAAAATTGGCTGCATCCTGGCTCAAACCAAGACAGCAGTAAAGAATAATTAAATTAATTTTTAAAAACACATATTTTCTTTCTAAGAGAAGCACAAGGTATTTGTTCAGTTATACACAAATTTCATGAGAGGTTACACATGCTTCACAAGAGATTACCTTTGCATCCAGAGCTGCAGTGCAACAAATTTGCTAAATCAGATTTCAGACATTTCAAATGGAAACCTTGAGTGACTACCCAACTTCTGTAGCAATGCACAAATTATGCCATGAAAAGATCAACTTGCTAATGGAGAAGACAGGAGCCTATGCCATACATACACATGAATCTGACTGGAAAAGAGTCTTAAGTCACATTTTCTTCTGAGTGTGTTTAAGAATTAAGACATTTCATCTGCCAGGAAATAAGTTATTTGGGTGGGAAATGATGTTAGGATCAAGTAAAACCTGTTCTTTTACCAATCTCAGCTGAAAACACAAGAAGCAGAGTTTTCTTGGGGTCTTTTTGTTGTGGGTGGGGTTTTTTTGCTTTGTTGTTTGGGTTTTTTTCTGTTTTTTCATAAAGGCAGCTAAAAAAAAAGGCTAGGCTAATGTTGTCTCCCTGGAATATCTGATGATGCAAGCAAGGACTGGATGTGCAGTCCTAAATTTGACTCTGCCTTTGAAAAAAGTTGTTTGTTCCTTTTCATGGGTTGATAAGTGATACTGTTATACTTCAAATCCAATCTATACAATTAGCGTCAGCAAAAAGACTTCTTTAACTTATCAAAATCTATTTAGGCTACCCAGAAGTGACTTGACTACAATACATAAATATATTCAGAGGGAGTAGATATCAGGTTGTAAAATGACTACTCAATATATCAGAAAAGCACAATAGCAACCACTGGATGAAACATAAAGCCTGACTCACTCAAATTAAAGTAAGGTACTAATTATTTAATGACTACAGGGGAAACTGCTGGCATAGGTTGGCTAGGCAGTTTGCAGCCATCACCCTTGTAGACATTAATAAGGACTGACTGGACTAACGTCTCGCAGCAATTGCTTAGGAGGAGCTGCTTCTGCCTTGGAGCAGAAAAGTGGGCTCGTGTTACTTGCCTGACATCCCTTCCTGCTCTCCTTTCTGTTATGAAATCAGCAGAGAAGCCTGTGGAACTTGCAGTAATGGTAATGGCCAGCAATGTGTAGAAGCTCAGAGCAACATGCCTGCTCCCCTCGAAATCCACAGAATTTGTGTAATTGGAATAAAATCGATGCTAGCCTCTTTGGACTCTATAGCCAGCAGGACTTGATAAATAACAGGAAAAGATTAAAAAATGGGAAAAGGATTTGGCCAGATGCTGCAATTTTTTAGACCATGGCCACTGCAAGACAAGGCTAGAGAATAAATGCCCTTGGATTTCCTCTGCTGTTGAGCCTGAGGGAGCATCTCGAGAAAGCTGAATTTCAGTAACTGAGCTTAAAGTTCATTTCTGTAAACAAAAATCAGGCTGACTAATTGGATGTGGCTACTCTAACTTTCACAAGCCCTGCCCAAAGCTGCCATGAAAGTGCTGGAACAATTTGTATGCAAAATTTGTATCTCTGTCCAAACAGAATAGACTATAAAGATGCTATTCCTCATGACCTCTGTGAACAATACCTGGATTCTGTATAAAATGGCAATTCAGACCTAAAAATGTGTGTCAGTGGTCCCAAATATACACTGTACTTCTTCAACTGTTCATGACCAGAGAATAATTGCACAGGTGACTGCACCCTTCCACTACCCACCTTGACCTCTATTTGACATGTCCAGCTACTCACAGATCCTTTCACAGCAGTCACTATAAATCCATCCCATTGGGAAAATGAGGAATAAATAATTCAAATAAACTCATTCAAATATTAATTTGCATTATTTATAACTAATAGGATATCAGAGACTTCTTTCCTCCTCCCATTATGCATGCTGTCCTGTCAAAACTGGTGCTGCTCTAACCAATGCTTTTCACTTACTGCACTGGCACTGAAGATCAATATTCTCCTTTTAGTCTGCATTCTTCTGGGTAAAGACTTGGATATGGAAAAATAAAAGTATTAGAAGTTATAACCTAAACTTTGGATTAATTATATTTGTACTTAAAATTCTGAGAAATCTTCTGCAATGCTGGGAGTGAAATTACTGATCCTGACGAGCCATTGGACATTGGCAAAGAACAGCTCAAAATGCTGTCTGCTTCAGTGTCTTGGGGCTGCAGGCTCAGCTGTACATTGCAAGCTTTATGAGAAGATTAAGGAAAAAAGAAAAATTTAAGAGGTAAGAAGGTAAAAAATAACTGTGCTTTGAAAACTCACAGAACAACACTACAAGTGTTACTGAAAAAAAGGTAGAATTGAAAAAAAAAAAGAAAAGGGGCAAACAGCTGCTGACACGAGATACTGAAACAGATTTTCTATGCACAGGGTGTATGTGAAGTTTTGAGCTCCACTGAAAACCTGGTCTGTGATTGTCAGTGTTTCTGGGATCTCATTGTCTGGTTAAGCACCTGCATTAGTCCTTTAAACGACAGGTCAGTTTTTAGATACAGGGAAGCAGTATCTAAATTGATCCATGGAGAGAAGAATTGCAGCAATGTTCACAGACTTCAAAGTTCAAGAAAAGTCAAGTGTTGTACTAGGGTATATCACAAGCGAGCTCATGGTCGATCACGACTCCCATCTTTGCACATACTTGAGGGCTAAAAAATGTTGAGCTCTTCAAAATATCTGACCTCCTTAGAATAAGTGAAATTATAAGACCAACCCTGAACACTGAAGAAAAAAACTCAACCCTACAAGTAACATGTGAGGTTATTTAGCATCTCTCTTAGTTCAAGGAAAAAGACACAGAGGAAATATGGCTGGTCAAATGTTGCAAACCTGATAATCTAGATAGAAAGCAAGGTTTTATATGACCCACAGCTTGTGTGCAGTCTGCTCAGGTTGAGTCATGTGGCAGTGGGTAGCTTGCCCGATTAGCACCTGCTACTTCCAATTGTAATGCTTATTTCTCATGTTTTCTCTCTCTTTCTTAATGCCCCACTCTCTCATCTTATGCTGGATGCTTCAAAGTCATACCTAGCTTCTAGCAACAGTACACTAGTAGTAACAGTGAGAGGAGGGTGAAACTCTTTTCTACTGTCATTGCTCATGCATAAGAATTTAAACTGTGCTTTCAAGAACTGTGTGTGTCGGTAAAAGCTCAAGTCACAAGAATACCAGCCAAGAGAAAGTTGAAGCAGGATGCTCAGGTGCAGAACTAAATTAATTTTTAAAAGACTGAGCAAGTATTTCAGGGAATAGTTTTATGAATTTACCCAGACCCTACAAAGGCTGTCAAGATTTGCAGTAGAATTTAGTTTGAAAATAATGAAGTGAAATACCAGCCCTGCCTTAAGTGTTCTCCTAAAGCACCTTGTCCAATAGCTTCCTTCAGGCTTCTCACTTGTCTCCCAATAGCTGCAGAAAGCATTCTGTATGAAAAGCACATAAATGGACTGAATCCATGACTTGCAGAGATTAGGAATTACTTTCTTAAAGCCTTAAAACCCCAACGTTCTTTGCAAAGTATATGGAAAAATAACATTCTTTGCAATGACTCTGTTACTGCTCTTGGAAAACATCTTTCCTGATCACTGACAAGGCAGATATGCAGCTGACATCTGCTCAGCAGTTTCAGATTGCTTTGCTGACACATAAAATTGAGTTTGACTGTGAAATCAAGATGATATCATTGCCCATAATAAGTTGTTAACACCCATGGTAATACTTTTCCATCTTTTTCAATCAAGTAGTTTTTCTGCTCTCCTTTCTCCCTCCCAGGCACTAGTTGCAAGTTCATATTCTCAACAAAATAGTCCTAGAAAAAGTATTTTTTTATGGTTTTAAATTATTGCTCCTTTCAATAAAACTAATTAACATTTTGCAGTTAACCAAGTCTCCTTAGATTTCAAATGAAGCTGACCTGTGCACAACAGGGTCTTCACTTTAGACTGAACGTGCTCATTAGTGTCTTCTAATAAATGAGGCTGCTGCGTGGTGCTGTTCATTCCACCTCCCAGAAGGTGCTGCAGGGGAGGAGGGTGGAACTGGGACAACTATTTGCTTCAAGCATGCCCCATACCTGTGCTCTTTTTCCCCATTCAGCAACAATTAAAAGCTGAGAAAGACTGAGAAAAAAATAGAGAGGCTTAGAGCTCTGGGATGTTCCTGCTCAAAATCTGAGCTGAATGACAGAGATACTGGTGAGCACCATGACATCCCACAGTGTCACCTTACCCCAGGCACACACAGGCCTTGGAGAAACATGGTTTTCACCCTCAGCTCTCTAGTGTCACAGGTCAGCATGCTCTCCTAGACCGGTGAAGCAGCTGAGAGTTGTTCTTACATTACACCTACGCAAAGCTGTATGTAGCCCATCATTACCTTGAAACTCGGATGAAGGGGAACCAATTAAGCTGCCTGTCATTTAATACAGAGTGCACACCTCTTTAGATCTGCTAAGACAGAAGTTGAGGGGGCAAGATTTCTCATTGTTCTTCAGCATAGTCAATACAGTCAAATTCCTGAGTAAAGAGAACACCCACACACAGCCTTTGCAAAGGTGCTAATCTTCTGCCTCTACAGATAACCTAAGTTACCTGAGAAATTAATGAGACATTATTAATACTAGAAACACCCAAAGCATTTTCAGGTGAGGTAGGAGTGTGTAAACTTCTCAAGCTTCAGCAACAAGGGTTATAGAATGGACATTTGCAACGGAAAACTGAAAGCCAGGGCAACACTATACCTGAGGAAAACCAACTACAGTCTAACAACTTACTTTTTCTGTAGGAGATTTGTGCAACTCCACAGAAAGTATGCGTAAGTTTAATATTTGGGAGCTGTTCAGAAGAGGGTCAGAGAACATTTCTGAACAGCTTGAAAAATAAAGGAAAAAAAAAAAATAATTAAAAAAGCCCCTAGTGAAATAACTGGCTGGCTCCTCTAAGACCTGTCTGCTCAATCCCTGCTAGCCTTTGTGCTACTGCCTCTATTTAGGCCAAAAGCTGTTTATAGCTGGATTTCTTGGTTCTGCAGACTATCCAGCTCAAAGAAGACCCCTAACAAGAGATCTTATCTATAAAGTCTCATCTGATGAAAATTAATATCCCTCTTCCTAACCTAAATGCCAGAAGTAGCACTTCTTTCTCCTGACATCTCCCCATGCAATCCCTATTAAATTAAACCAGAAAAATGCCCACTCATTCCTTTTTAAAGTAGCAGATTACCCATAATCCCCTCCCTAGGAATTCAAAATTTCATTCCCTTAGAAAAGGACTCAGTCAAGTCATATCTAAAAAGAGGCTACTTAAGAGACCTGCCGTGCAAGATTAAAAAGTAAGTAAAAGTAAACTCCTAGTAAAAAAGATCTCCTTTAATATGCTCAGTAATGAACACAAAGCCTACAAAAAGATAGGTACCCAGTTACTAAACTATGTTTCCCAAGAGGCCAGAGGTCTCAGAGAAAATTTTACACCTAATTTCCTGCTGTAAAAGGGTTTGTGGCCAACTAAAGCTTTTTAGAGACGATTCAAGAGCATGGTGATGTCATTGTGTAGGCTGCTATTATTACTTAGGTGAGTAAAGTTTCTTAGGACTTGTATTTTGGAGAGGTTTTTGGGGCCTTATGATCTTATTTAGTATCCTTGCTTTCTCAGGGGTTGTTAATTTAATCTTTTATTTTAAGTTTTAAATTCTTATTTACAATAAGGCAATTTTAAGTCAAATCTTTATGTTAGCATGACAAATTTTCTGTTGGTCTATCTTTAGTGTTATAGCATTTGAAGTATACCAAAATTCACAGTTATGCTCTGGTATGAAGGAGTTAAGCAGCAAAACTTACATTTTAAGAAGGAAAATCTCTAAGCTATTTACAAACCAGTGCACGTGCCTCTCTCACTTCAGGCTGCTGATGAAATTATGATCTGCATTAGCTAAGGATTCAGAGGCATGTGTGTTTGTCAGACTCTGCTTGTAAATATAGTTTGCATCTGCATCTGAAAAACCCTTACAGATTCATTAAATGCTTTAATAAAAGGAGGAAGAAAACTGAAGCAAAACAGGAAAGATTTTAATTAGCATCAGAGTATTATCTTTTCCATAAGGTATGTGTAAGGAGCTTGGGTTTTTTAAAATTCCAGTGATGTTTTAATTGTCCACTATATCTGTTCTATATTTTTTTTCTGGGGAGTGAAGGTGGAGGTCTATTTCTGAACAGTGGCTAGTTTCTGTGCATTTAAATTTGGTGCTTGGAAGAACAAAAAAAGATTTTTAAAGTCTTTGGAACTAGGCTGATGTTCTCAAAGATACTTTGGTACTCACAGAATCAAATATTAATACTCTGCACTATTAGGCCCTAAATACAGGCAGAAGATACATTGAAATCACATTTCTTAGCTTCCTATCTTGAAGTACCGAAGTTTCTATTTGTACCAGAGAAAGATTTACTATTACAGCTGTTTAAGAAATGCAAGCACACAATGAGAGTTAGTTTTCACCGAAGGCTTCACAACAGCAATCTACCTCCTATGTTCCTGGTTGTTTAACAAGGCACCTGCTGAGAGTTTTTATGTGTGGAGGTTAGGTATATTTAGAAGTATAGTCTGATTTAAATACATGTTGTTGAGTTGTGATCTACTCAATTATAAATACAGAACTCTGATAGAAAAACACAGCTCCTCCTAATGAACTAATATCAAGGCTTTAATTTAATTATTAAGCACTTCCAAATATGCACACTTCGTTAAAACATCAGGGAAACCTCTTGTAGACTGCAAACAAGGATCTTTCGCATTTTTTTTCCCCCAAATGCCCCTTTCTGCTTTGGAAACTTATTTCTCTGTGTAACAAAGCAATCATTATAGTGCAGCTGGGTTTAATGATGTGAGGAGACCCAATGGTCAGGATGTTTTGCTCTTTCTTGGCAAGGATGGAGGAGGATGCTGTTTCTAACTTTGTTGCTCCTATAGCCTTGAAGAAATGGGGGAGCAGAGAGGGGCTCCCAGATGTAGCAGCCACTATGCCCAGGGCAAGCTGAGCAGCAGCCTGAGCTGGGGGAGGATGTGCTCACTTCAGCCAGAGTAGTGCATGGGCATATGCTGTCAGAAATGAATGCTAATTGCCCTAGCATTGACAGCCCAATAAAGCTGATTGGTTTTTAATTTCTTGGCAGTGGGAGTCCAGCTGTGTGCTGCACAAATTGAGCATCATTACTCAGGTATTGCTCCAGCTGTTCAGCAATCCTCGTGGCTCTCTCTCTGCAGGGAGATTTCCCCTGGTGCTACCCAGGTTGCTCCTTTCTCCGTCATTACCTCCCTGCAAGCACCTGACCATCCCAGTCTGCCAGTGAATTCTTCAGAGCTGGTGAATATTTTTCCTGAGAGTTGGGTTTTTAGGGAGAACAACACAGAAAACAGGGCCTCATCTCTTTTTTACTGCCTCTCTGGGGCATTGTTTATCCCTTCAGCTTCTGGTGTTTCTGGCCAAGACTTTGTTGCAGGAATTGGTGAATAAAGGGAATGTGCAACAACTGGGAGAAAGGCAAGGTCAGGGAGAGACCAGCCTTTGCTCACTGTTTCAGTTATAGTAAGAGCAAAGAAATACTCAGGAGTGGCTCACAACACACAGCCAGGAGTAAGAGAGGACATCAAACTGCAGTATTGTCTTTCAGTGAGATAAATAATAATACAAGTGAGTTGTTCTTTCTGTCTATATTCAGCCTAGTTTGCTAAAGCATTGTAAGTAGGCAGGTGGCAGTACCCTCTCTGCACAGCACCTTGCCCAGGGTTAGCACAGTGCAAATCATTTTATGTAAAGTTGATAGAGAAATGGAACAGCATGTCTACAGCTAACACCTACTTGGAAGTTAGCTTAATGCTAAGTTATGGTAAGATCTGCTTACTCTTAGCTCAGTTTACTGTGGAGAAAGAGTTATAGAGTCACTTTAAGGCATTTAGAAGTGTTTCCAGGAAAAATGGAAACTTAAGTGAAACTAAGCCACCTTTTCTGCTGCACATTGAAACCTCGATGTGTGTTCTAGAAAATAAAGCACTATTTATTAAGTGCAGGCTCCCTTTCCCCTTTGCTTGTTCCATTCTGCTGCTAAGCAGCTTGTGTGATATATGTTTCTTAGTTGGATTTCAAAGAGTCAACAAAGTATAGGTAAAAACAGTCCCTAATACTGTAGGAGAGGTATTTAGAGCAATCAGCATTTTGTAGGCATCAGCAACTATAAAAACAACTCTGATAAGAAGTGTGGAATCTCGTGAACTTGTTTTGCTCATTTTCAGATGACCAACGACTGCCTGTGTCTGAGTCTTTTACAGTTCTGAGTTTAAAATCCAGAAAATTTTGTATAAATTTTTAAAATCTCTTCAGCTTTCAATGCCTGTGGAGATGACAAAGATGTCACCACAGCTTTTGTTCAGACTTAATCGCGTGTGTCTGTGAGATAATCCTTCTGAGCTAAAATACTTGCAGTGCTGCCATGCATTTTAACTTCGCTATGACTTCACTTTTAGAGCATTTCCATCATAATCTTTCTAGAAGTAAGGCTGTGGAAGAAGAAAAATAAAAATCATAGGAAAATGGAAGTCGGAAAGGAGGTTGAAAAGTCTATAGTCCAACCTCCTCCAAACAAGATCAGCTGTGTACACAGGTGAGGTTACTCAAGGCTTTACCCAGCTGGGTCATTAAACCCTCAAAGGTGAAGGCTACACAAATTCTCTTGTTCTATGACTTGACCATCCTCAAAGTGAAGGAGGTTTATCTCTGTTCAGTCTGAACCACTTGTATCTCAATTTATGTCCATTGTCTCTTGGTCTTTCTCCAGTTGTGGGGACCTCCATGATCTTTCCAAAATGCTAATGGCTGGCTGGGGCATCCCTGCAGCGTGGCAAGGCAAAGCAGGAATACAGGCACAGTTTGCACACCAGCAAATGTCATGCAGGCTGGGATGCTGGAGGGAACATGTTCTGTGCTCCCTCTGCCCTCCCTGGGTCACCCTGTGCAGGGCATCACCCAAGCACGTGGATACTATCCTGCATTCCAGAGAAGCTCCTGGGGCAGCTGCACCTTGGAAGGCCACCATAGGCATTGCTGCAAAAGCAGTCCTGCCACGAGTTGTGCCATGACCCAGTTCTGGACACTAAGCAAGGCAGCACGGTCCCAGCTTCTGCTCCATCCTCATCTGGGGCTTCCCATTTCTGCTCTGGGGCCAATAGGGCCAGGGCACTGAAGGTGCACCAGGGAGCCCCAAAACACCATCCCCAGCAGAGGGGACCACTGGAGGGCACAGTCTGCAGTCTGCCTTCCTCTCTCCACAGCTTTCCTTGATGCCCAGAAATGGTGACTTGGTGGACTTTGAGGACCAGTAAATTATGTCTTCCCGTAGAAATAGCTTACCTGTCACGGGTAGCTGGAGATTTACTGTGATAACCAGAAAGCCAGTTCTGCTGAGACAAAACCCCACAAAAATGTTAGGCTGGGCTAACAGCACGTGTGATTTTGTGCATCCTAAGTGAAATCAATTGTTTTCTGGGAACAGAGCAGATTTTCTGACCTGCTGCAACCTGTGTGCACTGTGAACAGTCTGAGCATTGCAGGAGTGTTTGAAACCTGTGTGCAAATGGCAGTGAGGTGAGGCTACAGCAGCTGGCAAGTGTTTATTTTAACATTGGGCCATCTCCCAAACATAATAGCAAAGCAACTCATCCATCTCCAGGGTCAGGAATGGCCATGCTAGTTAGCCTAATCCTAAATCTTGTGAGTTTAATTGGGCTTTACAACCAAATATGACCAGGCTGAGGTCAGCTAAGGCACTGACTGGATATGCAGACAGGCTGTATGTTTTTTAATAAAACTCACTGGAATCCATTTGTGATGACAGATGCCATGAAGTTCATCTGCCTGATTGTTCATCACTAGTAAAATAGCTGGAGATAGCTCAGGGAGCCTCTTCTTCATGAATTTCCATTTTCTTTTATAGTCTTAAATAGTCTCACTGCCTTCATGTTGGAAATTATATTATATTTTTGCTCTTATTTTTGTTGGTTTTTTTAACACTGCCATTTTCAAGGGGTTATTGTTCCCCTTTGTTAAGTTCAGCTCTTTAGTCCTCAGCAAAGTAAGAAGAACTAAGTTAATAAACTAGTTTTTATTTTATTTTTATTTTTTGCCTTGCTACTCATAGGACTTGGGAGAGTTGTGAGCTATAGATACTTCTGGCTTTTGTGTGTTTGAATCTGCAATCAATATCAACCACTTTTCTGTATTTTAATGTGGTTGGGGTTTTGTTGTTGTTGTTGTGGGGGGTGTTTTTGTTGGGTTTTTTTGCATTGCTTACTCAGAAAAAGGCAATTAAACATTTGGAATCAGTAAAACGAAAGCAGATAGCTAGATGTACAGGGATTTTCCCCCACTTTTCATATTTTTATATTTGACATTACTTGAAAAGAACATTGTTCTTCTTACAAAGAGGGTTAAACTGGGTTATAACTTTGCCTCTGCTGAACTCCTATTGGCATCCATATTAATTTGGGCTATATCTTTGTGTCACCAAATTTTGTTCTTTTATCTCTGTCATCACTAACCTTGGTCCATCTGACAAACTGATCTTCAGAGTAGCTAAGAAGTAAGATTGCACAATTTGATTCAGTTTGGCAAGCAGCAGCAGATCTGCACTTGCTTTGCACTGGTGTGTTGGTTTTCCATGCTCAGTGGTGTAGCCACCTCTTGTGCAAATGCCTTCCCCTCATTTCCCACTTTCATTCACAGGTAAACATCTTGCCAAGTCTGTTTAGTATCTGAAATTATTTGTCTACTCAGATGCTTTCTCCTTCTTTATACTGCATGGCTTGTTTTGGTTTGAAGTTTTATTTTACTTGTGTTATGAAGACAACTGTGGTGCCCCAGGGTAATGAGCAATGGTCCATCAGAGCTACCAAGAGCAGGAAGCCATTTAAGATGTATTGAGTAATGAAGAGCAAATGTACTCTCGTCACCACAAATACCTGGAAACTGCTCTAGAATGTTGTGACAAATCTTCTGCAACAGTCCAGCTGCAAAGGTAATATATTTGGAAGAGCAGAAATCAAAAGCTCTCATTCATCAGCAGTGTCTCTTTGATGGCCTTTTTCATTTTTTCAGGTTTAGTCAGATAAATGAATATAGTCCACAAGTCAAGGTCAATGCTACACTTCCCTGTAGTAGCTACACTAAAATAGTTGGTTGTGTGGACAAGCATTGATCTCTGTCACACTAAGTACCAAAAGCATAGGATTTTTTATTTTCTTAAATCTCTATATTTTTATATATATATACATATATACAAAAATATTTATATATATGCATAATATTTCAATTAAGTGTATTTGAAGAGTAAACAGGGTTTCTGGTTCATAGATCCTTGAGTTGTACAGGAAGCTTTCCCTTCTTTTTGACTTTGCATGAGGTCTTGTATGCTGAAAGAGACCTGTAATTTATTAAAGATAACACGTATGCACTATTAGTGTTTAAAGCCAGAGAAAGACCACATTGATTTGGTCTGTAGGCTAAATCAATGCCATGCAGGCTTGAAGAAAAGGAATTCTCCTTATTCTAATTGTTCAGCTAAAGTGATGGGATGTTTAAAAGTGTGATGGATAAGTTAGAAAGCAAGCCAAGGAGGAGGATTTGTTTGGTTTGTGAAAGGACTCAAAAAAGGGACAATAGAGGTACAAACATGCAGGTCAGAAGATATCAGGTAAAATACTGTAGTAACAATTGGGGTTTATGTTTGTGCCTGGCATACATAATTAGCTAATTCAGAAACATTTGATAGATAAATGATAGACTAATCAATGGGAAAATGCATGGTCTGACACCTGAGAAACTGATTAGATGTGTATGAAAACTGACTAGTTACGTTGTTTTGACCTGATTGCTGGATGTCTTGTTCTGAACTAACCCACTAATGAATAACTGAACTCATTTAACTAATTCACCTGAATGCTGAATTTGTACTTAAGCAGTAGCTCTTGGTGGGAACAAACCAAGAGAAACCAGAATTGATGGCTGAGATGCTGTGGAGTGCTTTGCATTAATCTTGGCTAATCGGTAAAGAGCTAGTTGTGGGGAAACTGAGTGAGGAGTCGTGCTGGTAGTAAAGGTGAACCCTTTTGTGGCAGGAGCAGCTGCAAAGCAAATTTGACTAAATCTTAGGTTGTTCTGCTGTGTGCCTTACTAGTAAAGGAGAAGAGTCATGCTTGGAGCACATCTGGGAAATCTAGGTTTACTTGGCAGCCACAGAGGTATAATAGTTGAGGAATATGAAGACACAGTTATTTTACTTAAAGAATTTGTAAGGCTGCTGTAATATCACACACTGTTTTTCTGTGAGCTGGGGACAGAGAAAGAATCTATATGCTGTTCATGATAGGCTCTTTCAGCACAGACAGGGGCGAAAATCACCCTTTTGGTTTTTTTTGTTACAAGGCAATAACATCCCCTTCTACTGCAAACATTTCTTGTTTGTGGAAACTTCTAGAATGTAACTGTGTAGCTCTGCTGGTTTGCAAAGTATATTAGAAGCCACAGTAGTCTTCCCACTGCATTCTGGTTTGTCCCTCCTATTGTGTTTTAATGTTTCTTTGAAATGAGCAAACTGTATCTTTGGTTCAGTGTACAAACAACTGTGTTGTGTCAGGTCACTAAATACAATCTATTTTCAGCAGCTGTTATTAGCAAATCAGATTAAATGTGCCATGATGCTTCAATTCTTGGTTTAATCAAACACTTAGGATTATTTTTTTTTAAGCAGGAATAGAGCTCAAGTATGTAATTATTGCATTCTTCCCTAGAATTTTAAGGAAAAGCCTGTTATCCCCAAGTATTAGTAGAAAAAATATAGGGGTATTATTCAGAGCTTCTGCACAACCTCTTTCTTGTTGTTCCTTACTGTCACTTCCATATGGTTCATACATTTTAAGTAGTAAAATAAGAATGTGAATCTCTGGATATGTGTTTTACTGGTATAGCTGAATAAATAAGTAAATTGCCCTAAAAACTGAAAGTGCCTCTTGAGATTCACCAAGCCATTTACAACCCAAATTTGACAGGCAATGATTTAGCCAAATCATCTATAGCTTTTATTTGAAAAACAAGTACAATTAAAAATAGGATGAGGCATTTTGGTCATGAATTATTCTGATCAGGAATGTAACTAGATTTTTTATTCCAATGCATAAATGAAATATCTCCCTGTACATCCAGTGAGTTTCATTACAGCTTCAGTTTTATTACCTCACTTTGAGAGATTTAATCCTTTTCTTGGAAATGCATTACTCTTCAGAAAGTACAAATAAAAATGAAATACAATAACATTTTTTTTTTTGAGTGGGGGAGAATAACAAGAGAGAAGTAACCAACTTTTGTATTTAAGATGACTAAACCTTTATGTTACTGTTTTGTTGAGATGCTCATATGTTGTAGCAGCCTTCTTGAAAACTTGGGAAGGCCAAACCTTAGAAGCTAGAGCTATGCAGCAGTTTTCACTGCGGTGGGCTCCTTGAAGAGTCCAGGTGACCCACAAGAAAAGATCCTGCTTGGGACCATGAGGAGACAAGCTCTCAGCAACACCAGAGGAGCTGCAGAAGCTGCTAGGCCTTGAGTGCTGGTGGAAGGCTGGGCACTGTTGGAGCACCTTGATTGGTTAGACTGGCAGAAAAATTGTCAGCAAGGAGCCCACAGCCTCTCCTCTCAACCCTACTCAAGAATCCTATGGTTCCGCATCCCAACCTGCATGTGTGAAAGAGAATTTTTCTGTTACCAGAAGGAGATGGACTGATTTCCTTCCTCTTTCCGCTTCGAGACCCAGTGCAAAACTTCAGGGATTCACTTCCATGCAGGAGGAGCTTTCATATGATACTGGTATGTTGTAGATGAAAATGTTCTACTAGGAAGAGAAATCTTGCTGCAGCCAAGTATTAACAGGCCCAGCACGTTTCTTTACCATGAAAACACCTTCCGAGAAACTCAAGAATAATTTTTGAGGAACCTGGAAACTGTTGCTCTTTGCTCTTCCTTCCCTTTCTCGCTCCAATTTTCTTCAGTATTCGGACACTTACAAATCCAGACTATTCTGTGCATGAAGGATAAAGATTAATGCTTTAGAATAGGTTTGTCTTGTTAACAGTGCTGTTGGAGGATGAAACATGGTACCCACAGTTTTAAAAAATTGCATCATAGATATTTTCTGTCTGAAAATGAATTTGCTCCTTTGAAATATGGATAGAAATAAAATTAGTGTGTTGGTAGATAAAGGGTTGGGTTTTTTAGCTGGCCTTATTGAATTTGTGCAGGATGATGGCTTAAAAAGAAAAAACCTGGACCTCAATAGTAGAGTTTGAATGAAAAAGACACAGGGACTTTAAAAATTAATGGCATCTAGCTGCCATATGTTTTGCTCTGGGGAGGCTAACAATTGACATGGAAAATAATGGGGGGAAATAATCTGATCCTTCCATTCACTAGTGATGTAACTAACCCCTCTGAGAACAAAATTTAAAATAAATAAATAAATAAATCATATATATATATATATATATATAAATGGAAGGGGGATTCCAAATAGGAAGTCATAGGGATCCTTTTCTTCTCTTAGTACCTATGGGAAGTTATTGGAGTCAGATAGTTTAAAACAGCTTATATACATGGCAAATGATGTATTGAAATTGAGGTTTCATTTTCAAGGAAGATAGATTTTTCATATACTAATTGTTTTTATTTAAATACTAAAAGACTCAGAGGGGAATATAAAATCTCAATCTATGGAGAAATTTCCGAGACTGATGCCTTTGGAATGAAAAGGAAATGAAAAGTCAATGGAAATTGGACTTTAAGCACATGAATAGACAAAGATGGGAAAAGACTAAGTTAAGGAAATTTAATGACACTAAAGAAAACAGTACCACCTTATAGGAAGATATTTCATCCATGTTTTGTAAATGGAGTGCCTGCAGGAATTTCTACAACCACATAGACAGAAATTCTCTGGAAAATATTGCCCTAAGCCCTGGTTCTGCAATACCAGAGAGCTGATTGCAGTGTGTTGGGGCTGTTCACTGGCCCATGTCATAGACTGCCTGCATTTTCACAAGTACATGCTGTGGGTTATGTGCACGGGTATTTAAGACAAGGGCAGATTTCTCCCAGAAACCTTTCCCTACCAGCTCTCTGCTTCTTATTTCCAGCAATGGCTCCTGCTTCCCAAGATCTTTATTTTTCTGTGGGTTATCTGAACGTTATCACGTGACAGCACTTTTCAGGGAGGCTGATGGTATGTGTGAAAATAGGATGCCTATCTTGGGGAGCAAAGTCAGTCAGCCTACAGCAGCACGAAACCCAGGCTCATTACCCTGCCTCAGCAGTGAGCTTGGCAGCCAGCTCTCATCTCTGCTGTTGCATCCAGGCTGCTGCTGGTACCTGGATTTGTTTGTTTCAGGTTTGTGTGCTTGTTTCTGGACTATGCAGAAGCCAATCTTCAGCACACCCTGACCTTCCCTGTTACATTTTTAATTCATGGAAATACTTCTGAATTTTTTCTCTCAGCTTCTTCTGGAAGAAACAGTGCTCTGACAGCACGAGGGTAAAGTGCTACTCATCAAAGCACAGGTCGAGTCAAACTGGAAGTACTGAGAGAACTTGTTCTGTTTGTTTCTTTTAAAGGATTTGTCAAAAAAGCTGGAGACCAGCACACCCCATGGAACTCCTGTCTTCCTGAAAGCTTTGAGTCAGGCTGGCCATGAGTCAAACTGGTGGGTGCAGAATGAGCAGTGCTTTCAAGCCTGATGCTGTCATTAAGCAATCGCTTCTGATTTAAAAAGTTAGCAAGCAAACAGAAATAAATAAGAGGTTTTCTTTTGCTTAGCAAGAACTCACATAGTAGAGCCTCTGACACGACTGTACATGTGTGCACACAGACACATGAAAAATAAATTAAAATATGCATCACAGCTGGAAAAGAGGCTTAAAAGAAACTTAATGATGTGATCACCAAGAGGAACAAAAAAAGGGCATTATTTGTTGTGACTTTAGCTTTTTGACAACTCACTTCCTAAAGTAAAATAAAATAACATCACTGCAGATGGTGATAGTAAACTGGAAATGCAGAAAAGCCTTCCCAAGAGCCAGATAACTGCAGAAAACAATGTCAATGAATAAGAAATACAAAGTCTTTTGGTCACAAGGGAAGACACTTTCACCCTAATTTGAGGATGAGCAGCTTTGCAGCCATATAGTTGTTTCTTGCTCTTACACAGATAATGCTTCGTGCCTGAGCTTTATTAATACTGACAGTAGAACCCTTAAGCATGTTTCTTATCTTTGACTCTTTTCTTTATGATATGGGAGGTCTTTAGTTGAAAAAAATGAACCGTTTAATGCATTGTCATAAGTATAAAATAAGCTTCTTTTTTTTTTAAATTTGGTTGTTGTTGTTTTGTTTGTTTTTTATGGAGTGGTAAGTTGCTAATTGATTTTACTGAGCAGTAACAGATGTCATGTTACAAGGTGAGGCTGTTGTCATTTAAAGACAGCTCTTTCACAGAGAGAAGAGCAGGATTTTTAGAAAGTTTCCATGGCACATGTGAACTGCAGGCTGCTGCTTTACAGGTGTTTTGGGAAAGCCTTTGCTAAGACTCTTCTCAGTAGGAGCAACAGGGACTGTAACTGATGCTCAAAATCCCCCTTTGAAACATTGCAAGTAGAAACTGGAACCAGTTGTCTTGAGCTTGACCTCCAGAAGAATGTCTAAAGAAAAGGTCTCAAAGGCTTTCCCCAGTACAAGGTCTATTATGGACCTCCTATTTTCAAAAAAATTGCACTGATATTTCTAAAAGGTATCACCCAAATCCAGGACTGTTTAGCAGTCATGTCTCCTTACTATACACAGGACTTTGCCACTTGCTCTTCAGCTCAACAGCCTGGCCTTGGTTATAGCTCTCTCAGTACAGATGGCTTCCTGAAATATTGATCTAAATCTTCAGTTATCTTTCTCACTTTAACTCCCTGTTGCCCCCAGATATTTCTTGAATAGACAATGAGGCCTGACAGCAGGACTACACTAGCATTGGTTTTTGGTAGCAGTGTTGAAGGCACACCCTGTCCCTCCACATCCTGATGGAAGCTGGGGCCACAGGTAGGGCCAGCAGCTGGTACACCTTGGAGAGAAAACCTTGCATATGGCCTAGTCTCCAGCAGCAGACACTGTTTCTAGTCCAGTTTTGCTCATTGGCAATAGCTCCAGACTGATGCCAAGCCTGCAAGCCAGTTCAAGATTGCCCCCATATTGTGTGATGGAGGTGTAAAAAAGATTGGTCAAAAATACAGGAGTAGGAGGTTTCAGCCAGCTCCTGGCAGCCAGCAGCTTAGGTTTACACAGACAAAGCTTGGGACAGCAGCCAGCAGAGCCATCTGCACTGGGATGCTGCATGGCCAGCAGTTGTGCCTTGCTCTGCTGAGAAGCCCCTTCTCACAGCACCCATCCCAGCCTGGAGCCTGGCACGGGAAAGCAAAAATGCTGGGAAAATCCTGCCTGCGAGCTCTGATGGTCTTCACACACAGAGCATGGAAAGGACTCCTGTGGCTCTCTGCTCAAAGCCTGCAGAAAGCCCTGACATGTCAAGAGTAGCATAAGCACTATGCATTTTTAATATTGTTGTGCATATGAGGCCAAGTTCTAATAGGTACTTAAAATATTTCATTCTGGTTTGCAAAATACACTTGGTGACAAAAAGTGTAATAAAAAACCAAATTCCTAGTGTAATATCTAATACTGCCACTAAACAGATTTTCTTTTTTGTGTGTTAAAAAGAAGAAAGAAGACCTTAATCTGCTTGAAATGCAGAGCACAGTCGACTGCTAATTGTAGAAATAAATAACAGATGCATGCAATCTCCCCTCATCTTGCTTTCCTTTTTACTTTCAAAACAAATATATTTTTCTTTCTTTTTATGCCATCCATTCTGCTGACCTGCTCAGGCACAGGTCTTTGCTTGCACAACAAGCCCAATTGACAGCAAACCTGCTTCCAGATCCATAAATCTTCTCCCATAAATGCCTGGACATTGGTTCAGAAAGCAGGCAGTGAAATAAAAATAACAGCAGAGAAGTAGCTTGAGTGGTTGAAAAAAAAAATAATCTCCACTGAATGCAAAAATAATAATAAATAAACTGCAAAAAAATAAGGGTATTGAAAATTAATTTTCCTGCTCCTCTCAGCTCCAACTCGAGGAAGGTATTTTTAAGCTCCATCATGCAAGTAATACCTCTGTGGATAAGTCCGAAGGGATTGCTAGTGGAGAATTAAATAGGTAGTTTCTTACAAGCTGCTAAATCTGCTACAAAACTGCATCCTTTCTGTGGGAACATCGGGTTTGGGTTTTTTTCACATTTCTGACTAAGCCAAAGCAAAAGCTGAAACTGCACTTCAGAGTGGGATTCGGGGTTCCTCCCACTCTCCCCCCCTTCTGTAAATGCAGCTGGCAGCTGAGGAGCCCCCAGGAGGGCGAGGTTGGCTGCTGCTTCCCACCGCCCCGGCGGGGCTGCCGCTCCACACGTCCGGGCACAGCAGCAGCCGCGGGGACCTCGAGAATTGTCACCTACGAGCCCGCAGCTGCTGTGGGCATTGCTGAGCGCCACCTGCTGCCACTTTTTGAACTACACATTTTGAGCTGGGATCGATGGGAAGCGGTTCCAGGGGAGCCCAGGAGCAAACATCCCGGGGCAGGACGGCCGGGCCCGTCCGCACCCCGGCCCCGGGAGCCCAGGGGCTGGGACTGAGCTGCCTTGCACTGACAAAGAAACTCCTGGGTTTTTCCCTAGGCGCAGGCACGACACACAATGTCGCAGTAGCAGCCCAAGCAGCAAAAAGGCTGTCTCAGGTACTTTATACCTTGCTGCTCTGTATCGTGCTCCGTGCTGGGAGCTTCTTGTAGGAAGCAGATAGAAACGACAAGGTTTACTTCTTTGTTCTCTTAATTTAGAAACCGAGGAAATATAGAAAGAGAGCTGTGGTCGTGTAGCATGAGAAGCTACATAGCAAATAACTGGATAACTCAGAACATTATTTGTATTTTGAGATTGCAGCTAGATAGGTATCCCAAACACCTCTCTGCCTGCCTATCACCATTGTATCCTAGGAATATATAGTCAACAACAGAGCAACTTATCATGCCTTCTCTCTTGTAATAATCTCAGTAATTTACTGGAGCTGTATATTAAAAAGTCTTTCCCTACCACCGGCATTTGCATACATCCATCAGCCAGCTTGTATATGTGGGATGGTAGATGATTTAATACTGCCAAGAAGGCTTAAGATGTGGATAAATGTTTTTGTAAGGATTGTTAATACTGTCATGCCAAGAGTAAGGAGGCCAATGACTTCTCCTAGACATAATGCCTGGCTGAAGAAATCCTAGAAACATCAGTGTCAGGGATGAGGGGAAGATACTGTATTTAGAAAAGATTTTAGGAAGACATACTTAATCTCAGAGAATAGAATTTCCCTCTTTTTATTCTATATACACAATCAATTTTATTGAGTGATTTTTCCAATGCAGCTGCAGTAAAAAGCTGAATGTTTACATGTCTGATCTGCCTGGACACTGCCCAAATGAGACCTGTGCATACCCTGGAGCAGTTGCTCTTACACAGGAGGTCAATGGGGACACCAGAGTGGGAGGAGGAAGGTAAATACCTGTAGATGAGACAGAAATAAATTTAAGCATGGACAGTTTGTGGAGGTGGAAAGCAAGTAGGTGAACATTAAATGCTGGTACTGATTTACATTTTGTGAAGAAATTACTTTGGTATGAAGTTTTTCAACTACAGTTTGAGTACAGGTCTCTCTTGGTCTCTTTTTGGGGAAAAAGAAGTGTAAAAGCTTAGCAGATGAAAAAATATCATTAAATTACAGCTGTAACTAGTTGAGCATATTTTTACTGATACAAGCCCTGAAGATTCAGGAAATCAGCATAAAGCCAAAATTATACCACTGTAGTTGTGTTCTCTGCAATCTCTGTGTGTACACCTCTCCCTAATGTCCCAGATCTCCTTGATCCCCCTTCCCAATCCATCTCACAGCCTGGCATAAGCTATAAACCCAATCCAACTTAACCTAGATGCATGAACTTAATTCAAACCTCAAACTTTTTCCTTGATGTAGTGTCAGTGCTCCAAGGTTGTGAGACAGGGAGCATCTTTTATTCCATGTCTATGGTGCATTTGTTGCAGAGATTGTTAATGCTATGGGAATGCAAACAAGTAATAGTGATTTAAGAGATGTGTCTATTGCTGATGTGCTTTACCAAAGTCAGAGTTCCAGTTGTTTGTCTGAGTAGGATTTGCAGCAGATCCTTGTGTTAATTAATTCAGTATTACAAGACAGAACAGAGAAATATATACAATTCTGTACCACCCTCCACAAGACTTTCCCAGAAGAAACACCTACTGGTTTTACTAAACTGGTTCTTACACTAGTAACCACCACAAAAAAAAAAAAAAAAAAAAAAAAAAAAAAAAAAAGGAATCTGCTCCTTCTTTTTGATTAATTTAGCATTATAAGCAACTACTTTTTCAAGAAAATACTTACTTTTCCTACCTCAGCACTGAGAGACATTTTGAATTACAATAAGAGCCCGGTGCTTACGCCCACCTCTGCAGTTTCATTTGCAGCACAAGACTTGTGAGTGACTCTCCTGCAGACATCCCGTGGGTGGGGAGCTCAGCTGAGGTCAGAGGCACCCACATTCTTTGCTCTTTTTAATCAGTTGGTCTTCTCTTCTCCAGGGCATTGCCCGAACTTGTCAGGCTTTAATTCCTTAACAAAGAGGAATAATTTAGACTGTTTCACTCACAGAAGTCTGCAAACCAAAATCTTGCTGGGGAGGCTGGAGTTTCTGCTGGGATTAAAGGAGCTTGGCCAATTCAGCCTTGAAGATCTAACCTATTGCCTCTTGCTGCTGTATTACTTTTGTCACAGAAAATTCATGTTTCCTGTTGGCTTTGGCTTAGTGGATGGCTGTTAAACTGAAAGCATTTTTTAATATGTCACTTTGCTCTTCCCCATCCACAGTCCATAGTGTCTCAATTTCCATTTCAAATACAGCTCAGATCTGTCTAATCTTTTGCTTCTTCAACATTTTCAAGCAGCTGTAAATTCTACAATTTAATTAATGGGTCAAAGAGGCTGAGGCTTCTTCATGCAAAATAGAACTTTACAGTGATTAATTAAAATTGCTATCTCTGTTCCAACTTGCTAGATAGACTTTAGCACAGCATATTCTGCTGAGGACATTACAGAGTGCAAAACAAAGTGTGCTAAACTTAGAGAGGCAAAGGGAAATGTGATTATTACAAATGGGGGAACATTTTTTCCAATGTGCATAGACCAATTTTTAAAGTTAAATCATGGTCAAGAGTTATGGTGTACTTAAATTTGATCAGCCTTAATATTCACTCTCTTATGCTGCACTCTCAGATGTCTCTGAGGTTCAGATAAGTTTGAACCACACTCCATTTCACCATTAAAATTGGAGGAGGAACAAAAGTAATATTTGCATAGACTCTGCCCAGCAGCAGTGCATCATGCAGTCTTCACTGGCTCAGCTCTTGTAGAAGCAGCTAAATAATGGGAACTAATTTCCAGAATTATGTTGACATGCTTTGGGTATGCAGAAGGCAGCAAACAAATGAAACAATATCAATTTGAGACATTTGAGGCATCAGACATATTAGGGGGAAATGTTTTAGTGTGTTGGAGAAACATCAATAATTTCATTGGAGACCTTGTTTAAAAATATCTAAGATGTTACACTACTGAAAAAAAAAAAAAACACAAAAAACAAACAAACAAACAAAACAACAATGAGAACAACTTGGATTCGAGGAAGAACATGTTGGTCTCTCCTAGCTTATTTGCTTGGGCATTTAGGAGAGCAGATAATAAGTGCTTGATTCTTTTAATATAAACTTCAGGCTGGTTTGTTTGTTTGTTGGGGTTTTTTTAGCTTTTGTGGAGTGATAGCATTGTAATTACTCTTATGGCTTGGCTAATCTATATTTAAAGGACTTTGCTTTTGTCTTGATTTTCTATATGGGTCATAGCCACAATATCTCAGTGCCTGAGGAAGGATAAAACTAAATGCATTATCTGTTTTCCTATCAAGAAGAATTATCTGGTTTTCTATCAAGGAGATGCTCAGTTTGCAACTAGGAACAGATAAATGCACAGATAAATGAAATTAGAACATTGTCCTGATAATGTGTCTCTGGAAGTGACCTCAAGTCAGGGACTCCCTTGCTGAGGATATTGCATCACTCTGCTGCCAGTGACTTAACACTGCCCCAGATCACTCCAGTTCTGCACTGGAATCACAAGTGCTCTAGACTGATCATGAGCTTAGACCAACAGTATTTTAAGGATGATCCTTCAGCAGCTCTTGAAGTGGACTCCATGCTGTAAATCTGAAAGTGCCACTTTATGATCCAGAAGTGGTTTCAGCACACACAGGACTCACTCTGCCAGGGCTAAGGTCACACACAATTTATTAACACATTAATACAAACCATCTATAGTATGGCCATCAAGTGGGAAGGGGTGTGATGTTGAGCATCGAATCATGAGCTGCACTTGCCACCTAGTATAGAAGGCACGCCTAGGAAAAGTTAACTGCTCTCTTGGGTCAAGTGACAGGTTTCAGAGAGCATCCACCTATGTCCATGCAGCAGAAATGCTCATGCCATGGGGAGTGTGATGGGAGGTACCAGATGCTGAAGCCATAATGCTCACCGCTACAATGCTTCATTTCTTGATGCCTTGTGCAGCTTGTGGTTTGTGTCTGCAGTCAGCAAGAAGTATTGAAGACTTTCTTCCCTTGGCTATATGGAAAATTAGGATGTTTCCACTGTGTACAATGAAGGGAACCCGGTGCAGAAATCTTGGAGTACTCTGGGGAGTGTGATAGCTCCAGGTTGGTGTGCTGTAGGAATGCCAATGTAGCAGCTATGAATGTGGGGAGCCAAAGAAGTGGAAGATTTTGAGTTATTCTCAATTGAACAGATCTGTCATTTACTGTGTGATTTATTCTCTGGTGCCTTTCTAGAAAATACAGTCATTTCACTTTTCAAAAAGCTTCTTTCATGCTTCTAATGAGAGGATTCCCTGGGAGAAACAGCAGGTGAGGTTCCAGCAGTGGATAAAAAAAGTTGTTTCCCTTTGTGCACTTTAGAAACTTCAACTTAAGCTGTTTTCCTTCTTTCATCCACACGCACACGTCCTATTGCTACCAGATCCGCCCTTCAGTTGAAAGTTTAAATGCTGATCAGCAGGAGTTGACTTTAATCACCAGGTAAAGGCCACTGACAAACAGCTTTCCCTGTGTGGATCCTGTACATACTTTTCCCTTTCCACACTACATTTAAACTTAGAATTAACCCTCTGAATCCCCCACTAGAATGTGATCCAAACTGCATTAGCCATCTATTAAGTGACTTAGAAGTGCACCTCAAGTCACTGACTGACAGAAGAAGGTGCCATCAGATTTGTAACTCAAATTCTCCTCCAGCCATGGTCTCCCCATGTGATATTTATTCCCCTTTGCTGCTTGATGCCGCGTCCTGGGCTTCCTAGGCTGCCAGCCCAGGGATGCTGAGGCTCAGCCGTGGGTGGATGCCCTCGGCGCGGCACAGACAAAGCGCGGAGGCTGGTTCCCTGCAGCAGCCAGCAGCGATTGTCATGACAACCAGCAAGCTGATTACTCAATTACAGCATTCCTTTTAAAAAGTGACATAAAACCAAGGGACAACACATCCTTGGCTTCCTGCGGTGCTTGATTTTCAAAGCACTGAGCTATGTTTAACTTTTTTATGTACATTGTGATTATGTTTGCCAACCTAGTTCTGGATCTCTTCTTTTAATATTATTATTATCATTATTATTATTTTGTCTCCATGTTCTTTGAAATGCCAGGAAAGTAAAAAGCTAGTTAAAATATACAGTTTTTCTTGCTGCAGGAAAACATGCAGCTGCAACCAACTCTGGTGTAAAAGCCTCACTGGCTTGGGAGGATTGTGACAGATGCACGTTCAGGAGAGTGCTGGAGCTGTGACCAATTCAGCAAAATGTGCCAAACTTGCCCCAAGAAACCTCAGCAGAAGTCTCTGCTGCAGTCTCTGAAAATGAGTTGTCTCTGTGCTTTGCCTCCTTTTCATACTTGACATGCTCCTGGAGGTACCAATATCCTGTTCTGAAAGCCAATGAATTTTTTCATCCTTTTGTGTGAGTAGATTACTGGATTTTTTTCTACAACAAAAGAAGGGGAAGAGCTAAGCATACACTTGTGATGTGAGGTCTCACTCTTTCTTTAAATCAGTAGAGATTTATAACACCAGCTGGGCGAACTGAGGAATTCCTTTGCTTTTCGTAACTGCTGT
This sequence comes from Chaetura pelagica, assembly GCF_000747805.2. Lineage (NCBI taxonomy): Eukaryota > Metazoa > Chordata > Aves > Apodiformes > Apodidae > Chaetura > Chaetura pelagica. The sequence goes on from NW_009953964.1 coordinate 9,401,860, forward strand.
TACAGTACCTTGAAGGCCTGCTCATGGTCTTCATCATGTTGGACATGATAGAGGTGGACAGTGAAACATCCTGTACCAAGCAAAACAGCCCAGCCAGGCTGAGAGTTTACCCAGGAAAAGGTCACTCCATCTTTGTTGTCTTTTTTCCCTAAGCACTGACTACTGACCACTAGCAGAGAAGGGGTAAGAGCAGCCTCTTTACCTGGGATATTACTGGGGCAGATCTGAGCAACAGGTGCTCTACAGGAGAAAGCTGAGAGCTCCTTTAGTTTACCAGAGGGGAAGAACTTGCCCATCCCTCCCCAAGGAGCAGAGCTATAACCCTAGATCCAACTGATTCAATGAATGCTACAGAAGATATATGACCCTTTCCAGTTCCCCAGATCCTGTTACATCGATTTCTGTGCAGTATAAACAGCAACAGCATGTTGAGGAAAATGGTAAACCACAACAACAACTGAACTAATCATGTATTTACTCATGCCATGTCCCTCTTCAGCAGTTTCCTGCTAAACCACAGTCCTTCTCAGTGAAATGATTGATTAAAAAGTGCCTGATTATATTAGCATTATTTGCTCTGCAAGCTGCATGTGGTATTTTATTTCAAAGCTATGAAAATGTAATCTGATTCTCCAACTCATGGGACAGAGCAGGTGGAGTTAAGGTTCTCCATTCATCTAATTTCAGTGTGTTATAGAGTTGTCAACCTGGCACTGTGCAGGAGGGATTCGACCTCCAAGCCATCTGTGCGAGGTGGTACAAGACGTGACTTGCACAGGTGTTTGTCAAGAAAGCTTGGGCAAGCTCAGAACACCAAATTGTTACTTTCTGCTCCTCATTTAATGAGTCAGCTTCACAGCCAAGCACACTCCAGAAAGCAGAAGTAGAAGGAATCAGCAGAAATATCTGAGCCGGGCTACAGTCCGTTTCCTGACCCTACACGTTACAAAGGAGCAGAGGTGTTCTGGTCACATATGGACATATGCTGGTGAGTGAATAGAGTAGGATGGAGGTATAGAACAGCTAACCCACAATTAGCATTTCTGACCATATTAATCTATTGTTTGTTCCTTCAGAACATACATTATAATGTGCACAAGCACATATGCTGTGCTCATAGAGGTTATCATCAGCAACAGGACCTGCATTTTTTGTGAACTTTGCATTCCCAAGGACAGTGACATCTCATGCCAATGCCCTACAACAGAGGTGAGAGAAAAAATGACAGTGCAAGTGCCCTGATACTTAATCCCCAGGTTTTTCTTACTGTTCTTTCTTCTTACTGTTGCTTTTATTTTATTTTACTGCAAAGCCAGGAAGTTTGGGACCTAACCCAAACTGACCTAATCTAACCATCTGTAACTTGGAAGCTGGATGTAGCTTGTCAGCAGAGACAAATGGGAACCTCAAAAAGGAGGCAGATCTACAAGTGATCACTGGCTTTTGGGCCTTAGGGTGTGCTTAGGCACATGAGTATTTAAAATATGATGGGATAAATGGAGGCAAAAATAATCATGCCGTTTGAGACATCTATGTATAACAATGTCTTGTCCCTTTGCCTTCCTTTACTTAAAAAGTCACAGAGAACCAGAGCTGGGAAACCAAATCTTACTAATAATGGGCAAGTATGTTGTCTTCTGCAAAAGGCAGGTATATAACTAATGCATATGATCTGCAGTGTAATGTGTTTGATCCACAGTGTTTGCTGTGTTTGAAATGGGTGCCTTCCTGTCATTTCTCAAAGCTTCAGACAAAGATAAGGACATTTTTCAAAGCCCTGGCAGCAGGCTAGGGAGGATTTAGTCTGGGATAGCAAAACTTCCATTTGATATATGTTTACACCATTATACGTGGGGAGCACACTTTCTTTCAATGGCTTAGTTGAACAAGAGCAGCCTTCAGATGTGATAAATCTTTTGTGAGGAGACTGAGTAGTTTTCCTCTCTTTCACTCCTGCCTTTTTCTTTTCCCTTCACCCTCAGTGCTGGCACCTTCTTGCTGTGTAAAGACAGAGAGATCACTTCCCCTTCTCCTACCTGCATTTATTTTGCAAATGTTAATGATAAATCACTTAGGGGATCTATTTCGTGTGCTACACAAAACCCTCAAAGCAGCTGAGAGATTCCTCAGTCATCTTCTACTTGGTTTTACCTTTCCATCCTCCTTCAAACCCTGCCTGCCATTTCTTCATCTGTGAGCTCCAACACATCCACAGGCAGTTGAAATCCTGCACATCAACTATAACCAGCACACTGTATCAGTTAGTACCTACTCCTTGTGATGTCTATCATGAGTTGGGACCTGGAGTTAGGTTTGGCTCTTCTGGTTTATTCAATGAACCAGTCAACTACCTTTTTATCAGTGGTGCTCAGGCACTGAACTTCAATCTAAAACCTAGTCCATTGGGTGATGAAAGACCAAATTCTTTGGCATTTTAATGGAAATACATTCAGTGAACTTTTATACACTCACTGAAATTGAGATTTATTTTTACTGAACAGCATGTGGTCAAGGGAACAGACTTAATAACTTCTTTATTTTACCCAAAAAAAAAGTCTTTAGACTCTCTTTTTCATAGATTAATTTTTAATTTTTGCAATATATACACGTTGTGCATGTGCGTGGAAGACACATTGTTATTATCATTTCTATTTAAAAGGGTGTGATTACTGTACATTGTTTTCCAGCATTTAGATCATCCTTGTCCTTCTCCAGCAGACCGACAGCAGAGACTATCTGTTGACAAAATTCCTGCAATCCTGATTTCCTATAGTTTTCCCTAATTCCAATGCTATCAAAAGAGAGTAAAATCAGATCCCTAAAAATAGGAAGTCATAAAACACAGCCCTGCTTGAGGGTGTTGTTTTGTTTCACAGACTCATTACAGCTATTACCCTCTATATTAATTTTTGCTGTGTCGGGATGTTGCCTCTGCTCTTGTTAAATCATTATTAGCATCAAATGCCCTCTATAAGCCTGGCACAACAATCCTGTCAAAGACAACAGATACGAGCAAATACCAGTGCTCTGACCTGTGTAATGTTCTGTGTGTCAGTTCCCAAAACTGTGCAAAGTATCTGTCCCCTTGAAGCAAAGGTGAGAGTTCTGTTTCTCCATCCAGTACAGTTTTTAATCTATAAAGCTGAACTGGAGCACTTCATCAAAATGTTTAATCTGCGTCAACTCTTGTGATGGCTTGATGTGGCACTGTTAATGCACGGGTATCCATCATGCTTCTGTAACAGCAAGATACCCCAAGGAATAATTTAGGGACCTTCTCCCAGGAATATTGCTCTGTGTAAAGTCAGTATTTTATCCACTTGTCCAATGGGAATATTGCTTATGACAGTTTTATACAACTGTGGTATTACTGCTATTTATCTTCAAACCCCTCAGTTGATGCTGTGTCCTCAAGTTGACCTCTATGCATAAGCAATCTTGGCCTCTACTTCCAATCTAGAGAGGGAGGAGAAGGTCAAATCTGTGACACCAGGAAGATTGTCCTTGCAACCAACTTTTAGAAACTGAGATGAGACACTTTGGAAGATGTCTTTGCTACCTGATACATATTTTCCACACCACCAGTTCAGTAACAATGGAGTGATCTAGATCCTAGAGAGGATAATATCTTGCTGAGTCTGTCAGCTAGGGCTCCTTTGGAAGGACCTTTGGGTTTAGCTCATCCGTTATTCAAGTATCTGTGTATGTAACTATTACAGCTTGATGTTTTTTCATTGTAGTAGTAGTCTGAGTTTGTGAAGATGGACATGCATGGGTTGCTAAATGTCTTTAACTGATGCCAGTGTTTGGGAAGGGCATTCACAAACTTCTCTAAAGAAAGCTCTCCAACAGAGTCCACCAATGTTTTGGGAACAATTGGGGAGGAAGGGTTATTCCTTTGGCTATGTCTAGATTAGCATTTGCATTAGACAGTTTCCACATTTTAGAAAGTGTTCAGTGTGTTTGTGCTTGTTTCTAGATTATCCATCTCAAATTAAGGCTGATCTTCCAGCGTTTCAATACCAGCCTTTGACAATCTATTTTCTGCCTCCAGAGGTTTCTCACAGAGAGCTGAGAAAACAGGATTTTTAATTATATAGATATCAAATAGTTAGATATGCTAGAACAACATATTTTACAACTGTGCCTCTTGCCTTCTTTCATGTGATAATCTGTGATAATCTGATAACATGCCAGTAAAATACAGAATTGGAGATCTGCCTTTGCAAAATATGAGGAATTAGGTTGTTCCAGGAATCCTCCACTCTTGACAGACTCCCATGAGATTCTTTCCATGTGGTTCTTTCTGCAATTAACTTTATCATGAATTCTTGGCTCTACTAGAAATGTCAATTCTTTACAGTTTGAGAAGAAGGAGAAAATGATGGTTTAAGTGGGGAAGGGGAAAATAAGGAAATATTTCCTCTTCTTTAATGATAACTTCATTATACCTTCTCATTACAGTAATTGCAGGTTTAACTAAAGATTTTCTCATTGTGCAAGTTCTGGAGAGGCTGGGAATTTAATAAACAGTTAGAATGATATCAAATGATGGAGGCAAAAGGTGAAATTACCACTTGGATACATTTATTTCAGTTGAACTGTGCAGGATCAAGGGGTCACTCAGCAGAGATAATTGCTAATTAAGCTTGGAGGGGGCAGGCAGGCAAACATCCTTGTGTTGCACTGGATTGCCAATTGATTACAAGTTCAGCCCTTGATTAAACTTCAGAAATGATTAATCGATGAATACTTACACACTTGCCAAAATGGTCAAGAATGAGGGGGTACTGAAGTGAGGCCATTGCAGTTACCTCCAGGTGATCTTCAAAGCATGAAAACTTTGCAGTTCCATCATGGTCCCATTAATGGCTATTTTATTAGTGTCAGTACAGGAGCAGGATGAGCTCATGGCTCAGGTACTGAAAAAGGAAGCAAACAACCTGAGTTCAGTGCTTGCTATGCAAAAGATTTGCTCTCACTAGAAACCATTTAATCTCTCTCTTCTTTCATTCATCATCTGTAAAGTGACAAAGAATGATTATTTTCTACAAACACCCCTGGGCAGGGTTTCTTGCAGCACAGATCCATACACATGACAGATTTGAGGCTGAGAGGGACCTTCTGAAACGTTCAAACTCAGCAATCAATGAACATGCAACTGTTGTTAGGATGTAATGACATGGATACATCGTAACATTATTGATTTACAGATTTAAAGACCAGAGAGTGGGATTAAATCTCAAACTGCCTCAAAACGTAGACCACAATTTAATTTCAGCAGCAAACCAGCTGGCAAGAAAGTTGCCATTACCAGACAATTTCTTTAAACCAGAAACCTTTAATACTTTATTTTTTAATTTGATGTTTTTGTGTGGATTCCTGGAAGCATCAATGCAAGATTAGATAGACCAGTGTTAACAACAAATATTCCGTTACTCTTCACTTGCTACTCTGTATTAATATCATTACATAGTATTTATTTACTTATTCATGTGAAATTTGTTATTAATGAGCACTTGAATTTCTAAGGACCTCTTCAGCTTTTTTAAACTATCAAAAATATGAACTTCTATCACAGTATCTCTCAAAGCCATAGTTAGAGCACCTCTTGTCCTGAACACACCTACCCCCAAGTTGTTCTATCTCATCACAATCAAAACCTAGTAATGAATAGCATACATTTTTCCTTTTGCCTAAGGAATAATTGCTATATTACAGAAATTACAGTATTCTGCTACTAAAAAGCAATGCACTGAGGTCCCCCAGCTGGAAAAAATGTGTTTGCTTTGCAATGGGTTAATGTGTACTTACAATTAAATACTGAAACATTCATTAGTATGTTCTGGATAGCAGATAATTCTGCTCAGTCATCTTCAAAGAGCATCACTCTTATTAAGCAGCCAGATGCAGTCAGCAGTCCTGTGGAGGGAGTGTTAAAATGAGAAACCTGATTAAATGTTGACTCACAAAAATCCTTGGGGAGAACACTTGGAAATGATATAATAACCACAGAGAGCTGGGGTGTATGACAATAAGGTAGACACAAGGCAGCATCCTGCCCAGTGAAAGCCATATTCAAGGTGAAGCTTTTGCTTGTGGATGGGATGAAAGCAGCATAAGCATCTTGACAGATGAATAGCTGGATGACATGGAATGATGAAAATCTTTTAAACTCATCTTACGCATCTTTGTGTTTATCTCTGAAACTCTTTCCTTGCATTGTCTATATTGGCCTGTCAGTAAGGTGGTTTCAAGGTGAGTGGCAAATGATAACATGTCTGGGCACTAAAACCTGATTTATTACTGGTCTTTTGATGTACAACAGGACTATGTGTGGGAATGCTAGAACATTACAGGGAGCTGGTAACTATTTCCAAGCAATGAAGAGCTCCAGCTCCCTGGATAAGGAGGAACACATCTAAGTGTGATAATTAATACACACCTCTATCACCACTGGTACCTGTTAGTCCAAGGCCAGGGAACAAGGATTATCCAGGCATTAAGTGAGGTTCAGTCCTCCAAATGCTGCTGTGGCTGGATGGTGAGGGCTGGACTGCAGGGGGAGACCTCACAGTAATGCCTCATCTCTCTCCTGGTTAAACAAGGGCTCTTTGCTCCAGGACTGCTGACCATGGCTGTCTCCTTCTTTCAATACATCAGGATTAGTCTGAGTTTGTGCTGCTGGGTTTTGCCTGCATTCTTTGCCTGCAGGTTTTCCAGCTTCCATTGCTCTAACACTCCAACTCAAATCCCCTCTTCAGTTGGGCCTCTTAGTTGTAAGGGCTTTGCACTGATTTTGCAGCATAAAACCTCAAAACTATTAACATCTCTGGAAAATCATCATCTAAGTTGAATGGGGTTTACAGCCACGTCCCTAGGGAAGGGATTAGGCAGTCATGTCTTCAGCTAGACAGTTTCTTGGACTGTGGGGAAAATGTCCTTTTTTGGATGCAGTATGTGCTGAAGGACTCTGAAAACAATCTCTTCTGAGCAGAACTACAGCTATAGATATGCTAGAAACCAACACTGTGAACTTTGAATCAAAGATTTTCTTTCAGGGAGACTGATGTCCTTATTAAAGAAAACTGTGTAGAAAATTAAAGCTAAAGTAATTTTCAACTGAGGATAGGAAATAGTAAGGAGTAAATCCAATTTGGTGAAAACGGGTTGTTCAGTACTTGGATGAGATCAGAGCAAGTGTGTGTTGAATGACTTCCTGGAAAGCTCAGCCCAGCACTAACCACTCGGAATCAGGAATAATTCCCTTCCCATCTCAGCAAAAGGTCATGTGAACCAGATCCTTCTTTCTTTAAACATGGAAATTTGCTCTTGTGCCTGTGTTTTTAGGAGAATGCAAACAGCAGAAATGGAAAGGCAAAGGGTCTTCCCATTGCAGGCAGAGTGCAGAAGACAGGAAAATATTTTATAGTGAGAACATGGTGAAGAGATGTCAGTTTCCAATGTTTGATCAAGCTCTGGAGGCAACACAGATTGTGCATCACTGGTTTTCTGGCCCAGAATAGGTGTGGTTTTGTGGTGGTGTACCTGTCAGTGCACCCACACCAGCCTGCTCACACCTGGCTCAGGGGAATTCATAATGGGGAAGAAAAGGTCCTGACATTCCAATGCACATTTCTAAGTTTCAGCAGTGAGATTCTTTAGGTGAGATGGGGGGGAAATATGTCTCAGTGTTAACCCCAGGAGAAGCTGCTCAACCCCCTGCTTTCTTTCCCTCTTAGTGAAAGCTGCAGACAAGCACACAGCAATTTAGTGTGATTTTGTGCCCTAATTACACTGTATTACTCTTTATTATTATCTTTATGTAAAAAAAAAAAAAAAAAAAGACCTGCTGCAAGTCTAGAATCAGTATTCCTCCTACACTTTTCCTTAAGCTACTTTCCCTGCAGGCACACTGTCACTGTCTCTTTCCTTGCTCCCTTTTGCTCTCTGCTTTGCTAGTAGCTTTGGTTTAGACAGGAATTTTTTTTATTTTATTTTTTTTTTCCCTCAGCCAGTACTGAATGAAACCCTCTGCTTTTTGTGTCCTGCACTGAAATGGAGAAATCTTCAGCAAAAATAGAGAGCAGCTGAGTGTGAGAGGACAGGTGCAAACACTCCTGTCAAGGCTACTGAATAAAAGGGGGTGAAAGAAAAGCTTTGCTACCTAGCAAATGTAGGGGAGGTTCTGTATGTGATCTAGCTTGGCAAGAAAGTGGGTACAAAGGAGTATTAGCATGGGAGAGATGAAGGCAGAGAGCTCTGCATTGGGGTGTATTGAGGTCTATGGGGAGAAGGGGGAATTTCCTAATTCTGGAGTTAGGAGATTAACTGAGCTGTAACCTTAACAAGCTTTAGTAGGGTCAGAGATGTGTTCACTTGATTCATCTCCTCATCTGTGTAGTTGCTCAGATGGAGTGGAGCTCATGGAAATCTCTTGCCTGCAACATGAAATGAAAATGTCCAGGAAACCCAGACCCTGCTGACATTGCTATGCAGGTGTGCCAAGTGTGGGCTGTCTGCCTGGCAGACTGGCTGTACCTGGATTTTTGGACCAACAGGAGTTCTGGTGAGCTACTATGTTTCTTGGCTCTCTTTTAAGGTTCAAAATTATCTAGATAAATGAGGATTTGCAACTGGATACAACTGTTGGTTTTCTAAGATATTATTTTCTTTCTACCCCTAGCTCCTGTTGTCACCTTTCTGTGTTTGAAGGGTGCTACCTCTCTGTCTACACCCTTGAGACCCCTGTGCTGCACACACATGAGCTATCCCTCTCAGTTCTGTAGGCACTGAACACCACTGAATTACTTAGAGGAATTGTTCCTGCCCTTATCTTGAAGTGTGATTTGATCTTGCAGAAATGTTTGTGAATTGAGTGTCTTGTCCGTTACTTGCTGCCTATTTTAACTGTTGCAATGACAATAAACTGTTGCTTTTTAGGGTTTTTTTTTTCTGGAATGGAAGGGTTCGGGGAGAGTGACCGTCTTTTCTGTGTCTGAGGCTTAGTGCTATAGGTTTCAATTCACTGCAGAACTCCAATGAGCTACTGGAATAAAAAGGAGAGATCAATAATAACATGAAAAGTTGAGCTGTAAGAAATAGTGTCTTATATTTATTTTTTTTGTAAAGAGGGATTTGCTTCAACAGTCAGGCTGTCATCAGTAACTAAGCTAAAAAGCTAATCTGTAAAGCAAATTTAGGTACATCTGGATGAGCTGGTTGCCAGTTATTGCATCTGCAAGATACTGCAGAGCTGCTGGTGTTTTTAAAGGAATGCAGCCAAGAGGGTGGGAAGCTTTTGCCATTTTATCAGCTAAAATTGTGGCATAGCAATAGGTCTGTGCCTTTGCAAAACATATGTTAGGAAAGTCAGCAACATCACTTTTCTGGTTCTTCCTTACAATTAATTTCCTCAATGTTAAGTATAACCATGAGAAAAAAATAGCCTGTCCTAAAGGGATATCTAGGTACTCTTCAGATACTATCCCAGAGGGAGACTGAAGAGCAAATATTGTATTTCCTTTGTCAGACTTTACATATCCATTGACTCTTAGAAAAAAATATCTTAATTTAGCTCATTATTAATAATCTGGCTGTTAGCTTGGATTGCTAAATTAATCTGCAGGAAAATGATGTGTATACTCCAGTTGTTTGATGTTTAGATTCATCCATGCATTTAAAAACTGTCAAACAAAATGCACTGCATTCAAAGGAGGATATTCATTGAAAGATTAAATTAGGTACATCAGTAAAACCCCCCATTGCAGTGGAGAGGCATTTCATGCTAACAAACAACTGCAGCACTATTATAAGGAGACTGAGAGACATGTGACTACAACTGGCTGCACATCTCTGCTCTGTGAGTGCCTGTATTGTCTTTTCAGAAGCTGATGAAAGAGCAAATAGTGGTTGAAATGGAACAGAATTGTTCCTTTAAACATTTCTGAAAGATTTTTGTAGTGTTTCAGAGATTCCCTTCAGAGCAGTTACCCTGACCCAGAACTTTGGATCCCTTTTCATGCACTTCTGAAGCACTGAGAAATTAGGGTGTCTCTGTATCTCCAAAGTTTTGTGCCCAAGAAGTGTTACCTCTCTGTGCTTCCTGACACGCTTCCCAGTTTTCCCTTAGCTTTCATATGTCTTGATTTGCCTTTTGCCAGCAGGCAGCAAAGCCTAGATAACCTGTGCCATCAACAATATTCTATAACTCTGATTTCTTAAGGTAAAAGTGTGTCTTACCTCCTGTGAGACTTGGACACAGTTCTTGTTTGTTTGCCCTTTATGAGATGGGATATAATTCTTCTTTGCCCTTTAAAATGCTGTGTCTTTGAAAGTATTGGACTTCCTTTTTACCTGTGTTTCAGACAATAAACACAGGAAAGACAAGAGGAAAAACAGTTTTATGGCCAGCTGCAACTGTGTTACACAAGATGTTAGTGTAATGTGGCACTGCTCACACTTGGTTAATACCCAAGGTTTGGTTTCTCTGGTTATGTCTGAACCCAGCACAATTTCCCCTATTAATATGTGAGTTCTAGAACAAGAAATAAATGCTTCTGTAGAGCAGGAGACTGTTTGTAAGATATCCAGGATCCAGACCGTGCTATGTTGAACAATACAACCACTGAGCACCAGCAAAACAAATATTCACATGGAAGTAAAAGCTTTCTGACATGGGGCTGCTACTTCTGCCATCCTAAATACACTACACATGTCTCTGTGGGAAGTATCAAAGAGGCTTTATAGTACAAGACAGGTTGTGAAGATGGTTCTTTACCCAGTTGGATACAGTGACTTACATGTAAATGGAGAGGGTTGAATAACAATCACTAAATAATTTATTCAAGGAATCTCTCTACGTTTTTTCCTGCAGCCTTTATTTGATGAATGTCTGTGCACACAGGGACTGCTTTGTGCCTGGTGTCGCGATGCACTGAGGGTTCAATGATGACGTTCTGGAGCTCGGTTGCTATTGACTGCCTGTCCTTTTAGGTCACTGGGAAACTTCCACTTCCCATCACTGAAGTGGAGACCAAAGAGCTGCTTTTCAAGATGTACCCTTATACACAGAATGTAATGTACATATGCCGTGGCTGGAAGTGGATTTGCAAAGCATCAGTACAAACAGTGAGATGTGCTGGTGGTGACTAAGCCCTTGTTCTGGACCATATCCTCACTGTAGAAAATATTGTTTCCTTCCAGCAGAGCCAATACAGCACCCAGATATGCTGTATTCACATCTGTTTTGTGGACAAGACCATTGCCTTGTAGGGCTGTACAGGTGAGGGATACTCTTGATAGGTCAAGGCTGGTTTTCATTCATTGAGTCTGAGTTAGTATGAGGAGGTGTGAGTGTTTGCAGCACCTATTTGTGCCCTAGAGTGTGTCCACACCTCGTTCTGATAAAGGAGTACAGGGAAGGAAACTGGAAAAGACACCTGGTATAAGTAAGAGATTAGTGCCTTTGGACACTGCCATTCAATATTTCCAGTCCTTTTCCTCAGGATATTGTCTAATGACAATCTCCAGTGTTCAAGTTTGCTTCTGGCTTTCTTTTTCCCTGTGTAAACAGTTCTGTTGATGTTTACTTTTTTAGGATTTTTAGACACTTTACTTTGTTTTGCTGCTTTTTTTTTTTTTTTTTTAATAACCATCTAGCAAGACCTGGGGTGGGCTGATATATGTATGGAAGCAGAAGACAGAGGCTTAGTCCTGGAAATAAATGTACTTCTAGTCTTGTTTTTCTCTTGATGGGGATTGTTTTGTCTTCCTTGATGGGCTTAAGGATGCAAACTCTTTTTGTTAAAGGGAACTTTGCTCTCTAAGGTTTTTAATGCTGCAGCCTTTCCTCATTTAGAGGGGAAGAGGCAAATGAAATTCCAAATCCATCCTTGTTAACAGCTACTTTTATTATTTTTGGGACTCCTCTGGGGTGGGCTGATATATGTATGGAAGCAGAAGACAGAGGCTTAGTCCTGGAAATAAATGTACTTCTAGTCTTGTTTTTCTCTTGATGGGGATTGTTTTGTCTTCCTTGATGGGCTTAAGGATGCAAACTCTTTTTGTTAAAGGGAACTTTGCTCTCTAAGGTTTTTAATGCTGCAGCCTTTCCTCATTTAGAGGGGAAGAGGCAAATGAAATTCCAAATCCATCCTTGTTAACAGCTACTTTTATTATTTTTGGGACTCCTCTGTCTCTGGAATGAAAAGGGTTATATTTGACAAATCAAGACTTAGTTATCCATTGAAATGCTCTTGCGTAACTACACGATGCTGAGCCTGTTGGGCTGTGACCAAACTGGGACACAAATAATGTCAGAGCAGCTGAGCTGCTGCAATCCTTGAGGGTGGAGAGTGAAAGGAATCTGGCATCTAAGAAGAGTGGATGACCAAAGCCTGTTTAGGCTGTGCTCTGATGTGCATTTGGAAAGGGTGAGAGTGTTTACCCTTCTGCTGCAGTGGGCTTAGCATCTCTTGACACAAGCCACCCCGATCTGCAGCTCAGTTCTTTACAGCATCCCCAAAGCTTTTCTGTAACATCAGAACAAAACAAGACGAACCAGCCACTGTCTGTAGCCACCTAATTGAAAGTTTCTGAGCCTGGCAGGCTCTGCTATCCCATCTCTCTGGTGGAAACAGTATATTCCAAGCTTCCCCCAATTATAGCTACGAGCAGCACAAGCAGCAGCTCTTGCATTCGGGCTTGGTCCTCCCACACACCCGATCCGCTCGGTTTTGTTGCCTCGGGATGGAGTTGCCTGGCAACAGGACTCAGCAGCTTCGGGAGACAAAAGCTATTATTTCTGTCACACAGATGTGCTAATGTGATTGTTGACTGGGGAGGGGGGACACACGACAGGTCAGATTTCAATTATTTGACAATTCCCAGGGAAGTGGTTTTTAAGGGAATAGGCAGAGAACCTGAAAGCAAAGGTACCAGAGGTGGAGGGAGGAGGCAGGTAGCTGACAGGTACAGTGTGGGATAAGGTTTTCCAGGAAAACAGTTTAATACAAAAAAAAAAATAAATATATATATATAAAGAAAAAAAGGCCAGTTTGGTCTGTTTTAGTCGATGAACTTTTACCAAGCTCCTCCTGGATTGTTGCAGATGGTCTGGATCCAGGCGGCTGCTCATAGCTGACCTCAGTTCTTAGTCATTTCTCATGGAAGAACTGTCCTGGAATAGAGCCTGTCGCTCTGGAAATGCTGGTGATCAAACAACTGGGTGAACAGAAGCTCCCAGGACCTTGCAGATGCTCTTCAAGTACCAACCACCCTGGCTAATCACTTTTATGATGCTGACAAAGATGTTCATTTCACCAGCTTTACACTAATTTGGACCTAGACCAAATAGCAAAAAGAAACTTTTTTCCCCTGCCATCTCTTTTTCACAGTTCACATGAATGTTTATGTGTTGAGGGGAGGGCAGATAAGGTTGAAACTGAGCAATGACCTTTTACTGTGTCTAGTTTATTGAGAGTTTGCAGGATTATTATGAATTTGAATTTTGAGGTAGCTTTCCATTTATAAGTTACTTTTTATCCAGAACCAACAGAAAACCAAATCAAAACCAAACAATAACAACCCCTTCCAAGTCGCCCTCTGGGTTTCAACTGAATCAGCAGTGTAATGCTTTTCTCTGGCTCTGCTAGTCTGTGGGAAGAGCTCTGGCTTCTCCTTCAAGGAGGTGCCAGATGATGAATGTAGTCCCTGTGCCTGGCTGCAGTGATGCAGCTGCATAAAACTGCACCAGCCTGAAGTATCCTCATACCTGCTTTGCTCATACCTTCTTTGTTACTGTGAATGGGAAGCTATAAAGTGAAGGTATATTTATTTATGCATAAGTCTAGGAACAAACTGTTTGTCATGGTTTGCAAGTATTTACATTCAAATGGCTTATATGAGGACAATAATGTTTTTTTCCAATAAATTGTGGTCTGGAACTGTGACCAGTACATCAAATGTAGGATTTTTGTTGGATTTCTGCAAGATCCAGCTTTTTTTTAATTAAAGCCTTTCAACAAAAATCTACAAGGGAAAATGGATGAATTTTCTTGATGCAGGAATCCCAGCCCTGTAACTGCATATTCACACTGAGTTGACTGTCTAGCAAAGACTTTGTTCTAGGTTATGTACAACTGAGGCTCATCCTTGGTCATTGCCAGGATTTTTCTCCATCATCACTACTTTTTAAACAAATAAGTAATGGATAATGTAACTAAAGTATCTCAGCAAGTATCAGTAATAATGAGCAGGGCTGAGTAGAACTAAAAGAAGTTGATTATCTACATCATGTTTGTGCTGTTCTAACGAGTGCATAGAGTTAGGATCCTTGTGGTGGCACTGGCAGTTTTGTTGCAGTTTCTTCTGCTTGCTGCTTTTCTAGCAGAAGGTGTGCTGAGCAGTGTCATGAGGAATGACAGATGCCAAAGAAAAAGTCCCTCTCAGGGAAAAGGATGGCTCAGTACTATTTCCCCAGCAAAATGGCATTCTAATGGCTAGACCATGAAATGCAGTTTTCTGCTCCCTTAACACGTGAATTAACAGGAGGGAGGTCAAGGCAGCAGTAACAAATGTCCCCTGATCCACACCTGAAATGCAATTCACCCCTAGAGCAAAATGCCAATTGAGTGTGTAGTGTGTGTGTTGTGGGCAATTATTTCTTTCCACTTTTTCCAAAGAAATTATCTCAAATGCATGAGAGAGGTGGCAGAGTCTTTTGTAAGCTGGAGGCAAAAATGAGATTCCAGTATTTGTCTCCATTTCAGAACAGAATTAAGACTAGACCTTTAATAGAGCCTGTGAAAACCAAAATAAGAGGACCACAACACAGCAGATCACTGGGGTATTCTTAGAATCATAGGACCATTTTTGGTTGGAAAAGACCTTAAAGATCACCAGTTCCGACCTTTAATCGTACTCTACCATTTTTACCCCTAAACCATATCCCCAAGCACCACATCGATACAACTTTTAAACACATCTAGGGCAGGTGACTCAACTGCCTCTCTGAGCAGCCTGTTCCAATCCCTGGCAACCTTTTCAGAGAAAAAAAAAAAAAAGAAAATCCTAATGCCCAGCCTAAACCTCCCCTGGTGTAGCTCTAGGCCTTTTTGACTTGTGTTTTGTTTTGGCTTCCCTTTCAATTTGGAATTATTTGAAAGAAGGGAAATCTTCTCATTTTTGTTGAGGGAAAAAAAAAAAGAGAGAGATCAAACACCTTGTCTTGAACAGAGATCTTTTTCTCTTACATTTTCAGGTGGGTCATCAAGCCAAATCAAACCAGGAGAGCATCCAGCCTGAGAGGTAAGCTCAAAAAAAACTTCCTGAGATATACATATGTATGGTATATACTGAAGAGTGCAGCACTTGGATGGAAATTAGGTATCTGTAAGTCTTACATACTGTAAAGGTCTCTGTATGGAGATCTCCAAATCTTAGAGAAATGTGAAACAGACCTGCTGAAACTGAACTTCCACACAGAAGAGGGATTTGATTTTTAATTTTTGCTTTTCCCACATAGCTGTAGCTGTGTCTTGAGTTATCTGAAATAACCTTCAGATCAGTTGTCTGGTTCTATGGTGGTGGTGTTTGTCTCTGGAAGTTGGTAGGTGACATGGAAAACAATAGAAGAGCTCAATTAAAAATAAAAGAAAATGGATTTGGGATAAGTTAGAAATTGAAAGCTGGAGCCTGAAAAGGTGAGCAGGAAACACATCTAACCTTAATGAAATATTGAAATGGAAGGATTGAACTCAAGACCTTCTTCTATCCAGCAGTGAAAGTAGCTGAGAATCCCTGCTGAAGGGCTGCATCTGTTATGAAAATCATCTCCCAGACATGGCTTCAGTTTCTTTTGCAAGAAATCAATTCCTTGGTAAAGCTACTTCTCACTTACAGTGTAAGATACAATAATAGACTAGGAGAAAAATGCATTTTTGGCACCTTTTGGCTTAACCTACTTGAAAATGAACTTCTCCTGCTTCCAAAATGAGCAAACTTCTCTGCAAGGGTTGCAAGAGGAAGTCAGTCTGTCTGTAGAGAACTGGAGAAGTGTGATAAATTCACATCTCAAAATCTCCAGCTTATTACACGGTTGCCACTCAGGCAAACTTCACATTCTGTTTAATAACCATCGTGCTTTGACAGGAATTGAGTACAGGCCTCAGGATCTGTCCATATAGCCTAACAAATTCTAGCAAATATTGATTAAAAACGAAATTAAGCTAACAGGAACAGTAAAAGCTGACTGTCTAATGCATGTGACTTATTACACAACACTATTTTTTGTTCAGCTGGTGTGCATGTAGGCTTTGAATAGTAGCCCTGAATTACAGGAATTATTCTGTTCAGCCACTGAACAAATTCTGGCTGATGCAAATACTTCTTACTGAAGGAACTGAGTCACAATTTCACAAATAAACTTTTTTTTTCCTCCTGCTTTAATTGCCTAAAAAAAGGAACATTTGAACATTATTTCTACCAGCGCCATCTGGTGATCTCCCGGCAAGGGCTCCTGTTCCCCAGGCAGATGACAGAGTCAGCCAGCATTTCCTCTACAACGTGCTCCTTTATGTGCTCCCAAGAAGACTGTGCAGATATAAAATACAGGGTGATAATTTCAGCTTCATAAGTGTCCACTTGCTGCAGAGAAATACGAGCAGAATTTGGTCCTGTCTGACATTAGTGCTCTCTCTGCCTTATTTATCTCAAGACCCCAGTTCCTTTTCCTAAATCTAATGTGTAACTGTCAGCATATCCTTTTCTGAGGGGCTGTTAACATCCTTGGTGCTATAAGCTAGAAAACAGAGATGAAGAGAAATAACCCATTCCAGTCCATACAGCAAAGCAGAGCCCAGCTCCCCATTTTCCACACCTGTGCTCCTATCACCAAAGCATATTTGCTCTCGTAATCTAATCTCTCCCCCTGTTAATTCTGGATTGATTTCTCTGTTAATAAAATCAAATGCCAGCCTTGCAGTGAGGAGAATGTGCTGGAAGTTATCCTGCCATAAAGCAGCCAGGCATGTTGCAGGTTTCTTTCAGAGAAGTGCCAGGCAGCTGTACCCCTCAGCCTGCCTCTGCTCTGGGCAGGGGGCTCCCCCACTTCCCCAAGAAGTTTGCAGAGAAGTGAACAGAAATTTACAACTTCTCTAGGTATGCAGATAAGGAAGAGTGGCAGAAATGGCAGTGATAGGATAGAGGAGTCTGTTTGTCTCTTGCAAGCTTGCAGGAATCAGGAAGGTTATGGGAAAGACAAGGGTGCACAGAACTTACTGCTAAGTGTTATACCCATACAGTGCCATGTATGGGAAAAGTTCAGCCTCCCCATCATTAAAAAAGCACATTTTTCCAAAGTTAAGCAAAGATATCTCAACCAATGGTGGCTTCACTGCCTCTTGAAATTAAAAATATCTTCTTTACTGGGAAAACCATAACAAGTTACAGTGGAAAAATGGAAGATGGTGTAGGCACATTGGTGTGGGTTTCCCTGACAGAAATCCCTGCTGGACAGGCTGTGTGGCATCTCCACACTGGATCAGGGCTACCTGCTCTATTTCTATTTTGGGATTCAAGGAGCTGGGGTGGCTTGTGTGCATTGCTTGTTCAAGGGTGCCCCAGACCATCTTCTTTCTAGCTTAATCACAGAAAAGCAAGTTAGAGGCAGGCAATTTTCAACAAGCCTGTCAGCCTAAGGAGATGTGCTGTCTAGACGCCTACCTAGGATTGGTACAAAATTCAGGATAAGAAATTCAAGGAGAACTCTGCTTATAATAGAAACGTGGAGTAGCAGAAGTTCTGCGTGGATTTCAAGTGTAATTCAGCACATTTTGCCCTTCTGTGGCAGACACTTTTTTTTGCAAGTGTGTAACTTGCATCCTCCCTGTTCTTTTGCCATAAGCCTCTCTCCTACCATTTTTCTTCTTCTTTGTTTCTTCTTTGTTCTTCTTTGTTCCACTGTTCAGCAGAGACAATAAGCATTGCCAGGGATGCTTGTGCAGTCCCAAACCCGATGTTATAAGATAAGATCAGCTGTTTCAGGCAGTCCCAATCACATGCATTTGTGTGTTTTTTTTAAATGAACACAATGGGCCTGTATTGAATGCTGAAGTTTAGATTGTTCTATCTCTTGTCTAGAAAGCTCTGACTACAGTAAATCATTATACCATTGTGTGGGGTGATGGTGGAGCTTCAGTAACCTTTCATAGCACACTATCAACCATCAAAATTATTTCATCCCAGCCAGCTTTTCCTACTGTAAGAAGCAGAGCTAGCAAATGACCAAACACCAAGCTTACCTCAAGACCCTTGCAAATCACAAGAAGAAATGTCCTTCTCTCTCTCCCTTAAAATCTTTCATGACAAGATCAATTAATTTTTCTTTCCCACCATGCTGTTTTCTTTTTAAAATTTTGAATGTGTCCCAGGTGTGGTTTGGGTTTTTTTAAATTTAATTAGAAATTTTTAATGGAAAAAAAAAACAAACATGAAGAAGTATAATTTAGGATAAATGCTGGTGTTTTTAAAAGAGCATGGTGACTTCCTTCTGGATGCAGCATGTGCAAAACCAATGGAAAAGATTCATGGTAATTCTTTTTTAATTTAATTACATCCAAATCATGGTTCCATTTTAGATACTTGGAAATAAGTTCTTCAAGTGCTTGATTATATTTAATAGGGACATGCAAGTCCTATCCAGAGGCTGGAATGAAAGCCATAATATGCAGAAGTAATGAAAAGACTGATAAAGAAGCAGAAATTAAGATGATCTTTGGTGTTTCTCCTTGCTTGGATTCATTTAACCCTACTTATACTAAATGCAGTTGGGAAATTTTCAAGATAATAAACCCTTTTCCTCCTCATCAGGACAATTAATCTCAAGTAGTTTCAACACTTTTTGAAAAACGTAGCAATTTTTGCACACTCACACAAAAGGAAATAGAGAAGCTTAATGTTATTTAACGCTGTTAAAAACCAAGTATTTCAACATGCAGTTAATGTTTCTCCACTAAACGCCTCCATGAGTTTAGATTGTTGATCCTAGGTGTGCATGTTCCTGTACGGTCAAGCTCTATGAAACTCTGACAAACACTGTCCAGACTAGGAACATTTGCAGTAGTGCATTTCCAAGATGTTGATCATCATCATTATCACCATGAAAAGGATGTAATTGTTTCTGGCTCACCAAAATGTGTTGTTACACATTAGTTTAGTAACCAAGTGGGACTTTCAAGGCCAATCTGATCCAGTGTCACCAGACAGGATCATATGCCATTTAATAAGCACTGAATTATGCTTAAGTTAACAACCATCTCTAGTTGCTTTTGTCTCCCAGCCACAAGCCAGCTTTACCACACTGAGCCTTCTGCTGCTGTAGCTGAATCTTTTCTCATGTGTCAGTCATTCTGCCATCACCAGCCTGCAAACCACCAGTGATGATACTGCATTTGCTTCCACAGCAAAACAGATCTGTATGGCAAAACCCTGGCATCCTTCACACAATGGCATTCTTGTTTTTAAGCAGCTCCTCTAGGAGATCAGGGTGATCCACTACAGCACAACTTGCCTGTTATGTGGACATCATGCCTCCCAAGCCTTCTTTTATGGATTAAAAACCTCTCACAACTTTAACAAGTGACAATACAAACATTTAACATGTCCCTGATGCAGAATCACTCCAGGGCAAAAATATTCCTCCAGCTGTTAATCCAAGGGATCTGCCAGTGTGCCATTTGGAAAGGGATCCTACTGGTGAGTGTAACCCCATGTCACAAGGCATGGAATGCTTAAACATTAAAAAGAGAAAGTTTTCCTCAGTCTGTATGTATTTAGTGGTTTATGCTGGTTTTTAGCCAGCAGCCTCCAAACATCAATTCAAGAGAATGGTCCTTCCCAGAAGGATGTAGCAAGGCCATGAATAAATGCCTACTTGCTGCTTGCAATGCTAAATGGTATTACCCAAGGAGACCATTCAGTAGCAGCACAGGGACCCAGTTAATTGCCCCTGTCTTCTATAATAAAACAACTCTCCTAATCTGGAGAGAAGCTCTCGGGCCCACAGAAGTGGCTGTTGGAGTTGGTCATAATTGGGTGGAAGAGGGAGGCCAGTCTAACTGTTGAGCTGTGCCATGTGAAGGCCCCATCCAATTTCACATAATAGCAGCCTGTAGAGTCTGAACAACCCAATGCTGGAAAAGCTCATTTACATTTTAAATGAACCTGCTGATGCCTTTGGGCAATCTTGATGGTTAATAGCTGTATCAGTAAAACATACTATTCTTTTCTCCCCTTTAAAACAAACAAATACATCTAAGGCATCAAAGCATCTCTTCTCTGAGTAGATATTTTATCTTTAGTATGAGATCTGCATTTTAAAGGCATTCCTAAGGCTTTTAAGCACTTTTAAAGACCTTGATGTACACAGTGACAGTTGGATTTTTTCTTTCCTCATTAAAAAATTAAAGCAAAACAGCATCACACATACAAGCCCTTCACAAAAATCACGGACTCCTTGCCATGGTCTCCACAGAATACAGCTACACACTGACACCCTCTTGCAGAGGAAATACAGGTCAATGTCACAGCACTTTCTTTAATACCCCAGTAATCCCTAGAGCTACTTTAAAGAAGTAAATTCCACAAGTAATGGGGAGATGACTTGACTGTTTAGCAGGTTTCACTCCATGTAACTTGGTTTCTAAACAGGATCATTGTAAAGGGGGATTTGACTGCAAACACCCATGAGCTACATTAGCTGAGATGAGCAAGTGAAGCTTTGTGTGACTAAACCTTCTCTCAGAGATGCCTTAGTCAAAGTACAGTGATTGCCCAGACATTTTGCTGAAGGTATTTTTTGCTGTTCATCCTCATGTTGCAGTTACCTTTGTAGACCATACTTGTCCAGCTTCCACTGGCCAAATTTTCACCACACAATCTCTCTCCATGTCCTGTATCCTGTTTCCAGCTTGCTCCATTCCCTTGAAGGGCTTCTGTGCTGTGGAGAAGTTGTAGGTCAAACATACATCAAACTACCTTCTGCTTCCTGACATAGTCTGAAGCCACCACCAGGAGAGATTTCAGAACTGCTGAGTGAAGATAATGGAAAACGTCAACATTTTTCTATTAGTCCAACACTCACAGTCAGCTGGAGAGGAACACTTTTGTGAGTGGATGATTATAGATACAGATATGGCTTCTCATAGATGCAGCTCTGGCTATAACTAGTCAGATGATGGTAGCTGTACATCTTTCAAAATCACCACTGCCTCCAGCTCCCTGGGGGAAAGATGTAGACTTAGGCAATATAACTCAGATCATCTATAGGCAGACTGAACCGTATTAGAGGATGGAGAGGGAATTAAAGGAGATTGTGATGTTTCCTCTAGGGGTGACAAGAGCAACAGAACAGATCAAAAAGGAGGAAAGCAAATTGCACAGCTCTCCAGACAATTAGATGCTAAAAAGTAGGAAAAGGGGATGCCAGCTTGCCAGCCAGGTTAAATGATTCCTTTGAAGGACCCCCTCAAGGCTGGTCCCCTCCATTGTGCCAGCTCTCTGGAAACCTGCTGTCATAAATGTTGCCTCTGAGCATCTGAGGGTGAAGGAAGCATTTTGAAAGATGTTGCTCTGAATTTCTTGTGTCACAGTCAATTTTTTTTCTAGCATTTAGCACTCTGAAAGGCAAATGTCAGCACAGCATTTCATCCAGCAGCCGCTGCAGAACTCTGAGCTGACATCCTTTCAAGTGTGTCCAAAGACCACATACAAGCAAGTGTTCTGCCTTCTGGTGGAGACACACCAGGGCTGTGTGGTGCTGAAATGAGAGGCTTTGGTCAAGCTGCATGACAGGAAATCGAGTGGGAAAATACTGGCTCGTTTCACTTGAGCCTCCCACAGCAGATGGGTTGAACATTTTAATAAGTCTTCTGAGCAGATGAGCTAAATGTTTTAGACCACATAAGTGCTGATTGGAGAGGCCTTGTGTGTGTCCCTGTGCTAACATGTCAACTTTGCCAAAGCAAGAAATACAAGGTTTCTGTAGTTACAGAATTAAAATGGCAAGAGAGAAACCAGTGGAAGGTAAGGGAAGATTTTGAAAGAAGAAAGCTCAAGCCCACCTCTTGGTTTCTAGTTTTCTGTGGAGACCTGCTGAAACAAAATGGCAGCTCAGATGCAGGTATAAGAGGCTAAAACTGATTAAACAGCAAATTATAGGTTGCCAAGTGACAAAAACTAATGCAAGCTGGGCATGTGATCTATAAGGAGAAGGTTTAGAAGACACCTATCTCCAGACAGTCTTACAACTTCTCTTTCCCAAAATATATTATTTAGTGGAGATGCCGTATCAGGAACATCCCTGGCAGCCCAGAATATGCTAGCTTTGAAAACCAGCTCTAGAAGGGATAGGAGAAGTAGTCTTGTTTCTTTACTAGTAAGATCTCTCAGAGCAGCTACATTCTGCAGTATTCATTAGAAATAGAGGGAACATATAATATGAGTACTAATTTGTAAGATGAATATTAAGTGGTTTGCAAAAGTGCTGTGTGACAGTTACCTGTGGCTGGTACTCTGTGACTTAGGAGTCCCTCCTTTGTTCCTCTGCATCATCTGCAGCATGCTCTTCCCAAGCTTCTAACACTCCACTTGCAAGGCAAGACCAAAACTGTATGTTTTTTCCAGTTACTACTGATCTCTAGAAGGTCTAGCACACCCACCCACAGCCATGAGGATGGTTTGGCACTGGGATCCAGGAAGGAGTATTTGTGGAGGTGGATGATGAGAGGACAGAGGACAACCTATTACTCACCCACAAGTGAGAGGCTTTGATATAGTGTGATCTGAGAACACAAAATCCTAAATGAAGCAAAGGAAAATAAAAATATAACATTGAAAAGGAAGGAAACATTTTTTATTTATTTTTTGGGTCTCTGAGGCCAAAATGAAGAGTATTTCACTGGACCATTGCACTTGGGTCTCAGCTGGAGGGAAATATCCTGTAATTTGTCCCCCTTGAATCCACAGCCTCTTCCCTTTCCCCCGAGGTTTGCAGAGTTAGTGTCCCTTTCCAGAAGATGAAGGTTTTCTTCCTCAATTATCTCTTTCTCTCTCAATTTATTTCTTGATCAAGAAGGTGGAAATTAGGGGAAACATTTGTCTCAGCTGCTGAAATGTTCCTGAGAGTGCAGTACCACCTGCATTTGTCAGCCCTGCTCTCAATAGCTAAAGCAAAGAAGCTTCCATCACTTTTGCTATGGCAACCACTCCATGCACTACAGATAAACTTCACTTAACTTCTTCTCTTCTGATGACACTCAGCTGGATCTGTGCTTCCCATGGTCAAAAATCTTGCAACAGCCACTCTGAATTCTGCCTGCATGGACAGAAATTGAAGGTTAAGCCATCCCAGACACTTTGACAATGTAAACTGCCTAAATTAAAACATCTGCAATGTCTATACCTAGGCAAATAAACCCTAATTAACTCAATCTTACAGAGAAAGGTTTGTTTATCCATTACACAGAGCAAAATTGTGAGTCAATTTGTAGACACTTGGGCTGGTATCGGATTTCTGCAACTGCAGTGTGAAAGTGGCAGCCCATAGCTAGAGCTAGGGAAGAAATCTCACTCTTCCATCTTCCAGACAAACAAAGAAGAAAGGAGGAATCAATTTTAAGGTGTCTTTTTCTCTTTTTGGGGGGTGCTGAGTCATCAAGGAATCTTCTTCAGAATTCACCTCTGTCCCACTTCAGGTGCAGCCTCTTTCCAGGTTTCTGAAGAGAGGTAACTCTTCCTTCACTAGAAGCTCTGACTTGTATGTCAACCTACTTCTCCCCATCTGTGCTAGCCCTGTGGTCTGTCTTGTTCACATGAGATTCCTAATCAGGGAATGACTCATGGTGCACTGATGCCAACAAGAAAATGCCCCCAAACCTTGCTGCCTTCTTATTAGGTGCCTGTCATACAGATTTTGACCTGATTCTTTGGACCCATCTTACCCAGAGAAGTGTGTAAAATTATCTGGTGAAACTGGAAAGAAATTTAGTCTTTATTTTGTCAGGAAAGAGCTATGAGCACTGAGTCTTGCTGTCAACCTTTGAGGCACTGACTAACAGAAGAGGCATTTCTGCTAATTCCCTTAGAGCCATCTGCATTTATTTCCTGCTTTAGTGCTAATTAATCTGTTTGTGCTATTTATACATTTGAACTGTCATAAGTCTGAATCTGATCCCAATTACTTCCCATTAAATTGGGAGTAACCTTAGGGAAATCAGAGGCATTCCAGGGGAGTTCAAATGCAAACCTCACTTACAAAACCCTTCTCCCTGTTGAAATGTCTCTGCCCCAGAAGGATCCAGGGAGTGCATGCAGTCGACTTAAAATCTAGGTATCAAACTCTTTGCAGTGCCCAGATCTAGGCTGTTTTACTCATCAGCCTTGTAAGTACTGTTAGTCTGCTCCTGGATGGAATTCTACTCAACAGTAGTCCTCAAACCAGGACAATAGCTTTGCCCTGGGGCTACAGATTGCTCCACAGCTTTTAGCCTTCTAGTATTTGTAGAAAGAGACAGACAAACCAAGATGCACATGCACATACAAACACAAACCATTTCTGCAACTTTGCTCACACCTTGAATTGCACACATACAGTGTTAGTTGCTGCTGAGATATTGAGATTCTGTGGCTTTGAGCCCTTAAGCAAGTGGCTCTGAATTGTACAGAAATCACTGAAGACAAGAATAGTGTGTGCAGGTGCTGGTGCAATTTTCTTCCACATGACTTTGCCAGTGCTGAAGGGCTCCTGGTATTCCAGCTCTGGATTCCAAGCAGACACAGTGTCATCTAGAGGAAAAAGTATGGCTATGCACATTGAGATACAAAGGCAATATATATTTTATGGGAATAAATATCCTGAACGAAACCAGTGTCCATACTGATGCAAACTGCTCTTGTCCCTCCCTTGTTATCTGTCTGAGTTGTGTGTGTGCATGTGAGTGTGCATGGGGCATGACATGAAGGTCTCTTGGGAAAGTCCTTTGTGATCAATGATAAAGAATATCTCACTGATCTAGGTCATTTCTGTCTTTCTATTATCTCCTCCTTATATGGCTTCTCAAAAGCATGGCAGGCTAACAATAACTTTTGATACTTCAGTGCCCAGTTTGAAATGCTGTAGAAATAGCTTGGATAGCAAATTATTTCTTTGTAATTGGAGATGAGAGCCAGCAGGAGCCAGAGTGAAGATGATTGGCTTGCATTCAGGTTCTCCTTCTAAAGACCCTGCAATTTCTTTGCTTCTACTGTACAGGAAGCAGACAAGCTGTTATTTCTAGTTGTTGAGTACAATAGGGCTTGGAAGAAATGTGTGGGGTTTATATTAACCTCCTGCATTGAAAATCTTGGCAGAGTTACCTCAGTCCTGTACCCTTGCAAGATGCAAGAGATAAATGAAGTATTGAGCAGTTCACTGCATGGGAGGTTTTTCAATACTGTTGTAGAATAAAAGCACTGTTCTGCATGGGCATATCAGGTAGAACAAAACATCGTGCTGGTTTTGGCCCATGTTCTCCTTTGCATGTCCCTGCTGTGCAGCCTCTTCTACTTTTGGAGAGCTGGTATAATTTGTTCCCAAAGATGGATATTCTCATTTTATAAGGCACCCAGACAACTCTCTGGCATTTATACTTCCTACTGATAGACATTAGAACATTAAACATAGTGGTCCTGAGGTTAGCTGCTTGATTTTGGTTTAGGATTTCATGCTGTGTAGGAGGGGAAAGTGAGGAGTAACAATAACATAGCTTTAAAATATGCTCCTCAACTAAAGGAGACTAAGAGCAGTTCCAAAAAGGCTGACGTGGGGGAGGTGCTGACACAAGCCTGGCAGGAAAGGTGATCTCAGTCCAAAATCAATTCTGCCCAGGTCTTGGGAGAGAAGCATCCATGAGCAGGAATAACTGCATGAGTGATTTCTTCCACAATGTCAAACTCATTTTGCGAGCATTTCTTCAGATGAAACAGCTGCTTCCAGGCTTTGGAAGCAGCATATTATTTAGATATTACCTGATGGGAAAAGGAAAAAAAAAAAAAAAAAAAGGTTTTATAGAGGCCTTTATTCAAAAGTATTTGTTTCAATCAAGCCCAGGAATTGTAGTCAAAGTTGTCCTAGAACATACTAGGGTCACAGGAAACATACAAAGATCACAAGAACCCCACTTAGTTTAAGAATCTGCATGAGTGGAGGAGAAAGAGCAACTCTAACTTCCAAACCTCCAATTAACTGAGAATATCCCATCTGGCTGGGAGAGATGTGAGTATGTTAATAAGAATTGCTCATGAGGGTGCTTCAGTTGTTATCACAGAGAAGAGAGAATACATATATCTCATCATCATTGTTTTTGGATTGTAGGACTGGTGTCTTCCTGTAGGTTAGTAGGTACAGCAATCCCATAACGACTTGCTGCTATCAAGCTAGATGGTAATGGGCTGGGGGTTATGTTTAGCAGATCAGGAACCTCACATTTTGGGACAGGAAGAAATGTAGGGAGGAGAAACCTTATTAGGTCTTGTCCTCCACTAACACCACAAATACTGCACATCAAATCCTCTGCTTGTATTTTAATCAGCCCATTCATTAAGCTGTAGGAGCTGATTAAACAAAAGTCACTCAGAGAGTCTGATGATGGAGGTTGTGTTAAGTTCTAAAGCTGATCAAATTAGATGGCTGGATAAGTATTTGCATACATTAATATTAACTAGCTCTTTCCTTTGCAAAGATAGATCCAGGCAACATCTTTCTGGGTGCAGCCCAAATCACCAAGTCAGTCTTGTTCTCACATAAATAGTTCACTTGTTTCTAACAGTGTGGGTCTGTGGCTACAAAGTAAGATATGATATCACACTAAAAAAAAAGTAATAAATACACATTAGGTAGGAATAAAGCTCGATAGGCAGATCATCCCTTCTAAATCAACATGCATGGGACAGTTAGAGGTACATTTTGTGTTGCAGCCACATTCAGGTGTCATTGAGATTTAAATTGAATGACCTAGAGAACAGGCAAGTTCAGTGCCCTGACTCATCCGAACCCAGTGTGTGTCTGAGTAATGTACCAGTGCTGCTGTGCTTCAGAGCTTGGCTTTTCAAATCTTGCAGTGTCATTTCAGGTCCCAGCGTTATGAAAACCTGTTCTGCCAGCTCAGGTGCTAAGAGGTACCCCAGACACATAGGTATTGTTTGTCAGTGTTTTCTGTGCTGTTTCTGAC
>NW_009953964.1:9429163-9433916 GCF_000747805.2 Chaetura pelagica
AGCCTTCTGCACCCTTGAAAAGAAAAGGAGGTGCTTGTGGCACGTTCATTACAGACCACTCATCCAGGAGTGGCTCTCAGAAGGAACACTTCACACCCTCATACACATCGGGAGCAGGACTTTCCAGTGTGGATTTCTCATGGGCAATTGAATGGGAAGCCAAAACAGGAATAAAAAGTCTTTACTAAGACTACTTCTTGCTTTAATTCGGATATGAGAATATCTGTGTAGTCGTGTTCACCCTCCATTTGTGTCAACTTAGCCAGTAAATCTGTAGCAACTGCTCAGCATTGCCCTGTGTTGCAACGAGTTCCCCTGAGTAGCAAGATTTTTTTAAATGGTGACAAAAGAGGAGGGGGAACAAAATGCAGTTATTGGCATGCTCAGGCAGCAAAGAAAGGGAAAAATAGAGCAGTGATAAAGCTTTATCATTTATTTCCTGCAGAAGAAATTCAAATGCACTCTACCTTATCAGCTTCAGTCAGACAAATGACAGATGCCCTCAGACTAGAAAGGCTCAATAATATTGCATTAATATGATAACTTCTTTAGAGAGGATAACATTTCAACTATTAAAATCACTTGCTTTGTCCTGGCTCATTGTTAATGACCTACTTTATCACCATCAGTAACCCAAATAGTAATACTCTCCCTGGATATGGTAATCAAGAATTGATTTGCAGTCTGAGCTAAGCCTCTCTTCCATTACTGGAGTCTCAGCTGGCTGGAGATGAGGAGTGACTTTCAAGCTGTTCATTTGTTCCTCCTCCTTTAAAAGCTGGTTGGAAACAGATCAGTATCACCTTGCTAGTACATACCTGAATCTTTCTTACTACAAAATAACCCTGTGAATTCTTCTGAAATGAAGCATTATGGAAGTCCCAGTTTGTGAGGATTTACTGTCAAACTGTGAGTAGTTGGCTTCTGACTAGCATGAAGAGCTGTGAAAGCATCTTCCTAGAAGAAAAAAAAAAAAAAATCACTTTGCAACATTTGGTGCAAAAATGTCCTTGTGCCTGGACCAATTTCTGGGCCTCCCAGAGAGCTCAGATTGCTTGACCATAGTGTATGTACAAGATGACAGACAAGCTCTTGATGAAAATGCAGCTGAAATTTGTTACATCAACTGAAAGTTTCCTTCCATATGTCCTTTGTAGCCAGCAGAAATGGATATTTGGTTTCTTGAACACAACATGGTTTTCATTTATTGGTATGCAGTTAAGCACAAGCTGCTGTACTGAATTAGGCTGGATAGAAGACAATGTGTGGTTCCATTCCCTTCTGAAAAAAGACTTAGAAGAGTTCAGAAGAGTTTGATTGTAATGAAAACATAAGAGGCCACAGGAGGTAGTTCTACTTTCTCAATTGCACTGGGTATAATACCTACAGCTGTTCTTTCTCTAACAGAAAAGCTTTCCTGGAGAGCTGGTGTTAGCACCATCAGGGAAGAGCAAATTCATCCACGTGGCTGTCATACCTCAAGGGATCTGCCCTAAGAATAAGGGGGAACAGTTGTTTTCTAGGTTATTTGAGTATCAGGTTTGGGTACTGTGGAAACAAACAAAGTGTTACTGTTAGCCTCTTGTCTTTATAAAGGTCAGAGTGAGTGTGACAGTGGTTTCTACAACAATGTAGTAAAAGATCTCAAACTGTCTCTTCGAGCAGTGAGAATGTGATTTGAACCATAATATAAAGCAGCTGAAATTCTTCCCATATGGCAAAAGAAGAAAGGATGGTGACTAACAGCCTATGAAATATCACCCCATTAGTGTCAGTGGGACCAGGGCAAGGACAAGCCACAGAAAGCACTAGTGAAATTGGCTACAACAGAAATCATCCCTTTATAGGGTGGCTGATGAAGTGAAACCATCATTTGAGCTGCTCCATTTCATCCTGCAAGTCTTTATTTAACATTGTCACCAGACAGACATTTTCCAAGGGACTAAAGAAGAAAGTCATCACTCATAATTGCTCATTAAGGATTGTTACAGCTTCTTGAGTCCAGTCAGCATTTATGAACC
Organism: Chaetura pelagica; assembly: GCF_000747805.2. Classification (NCBI taxonomy): domain Eukaryota; kingdom Metazoa; phylum Chordata; class Aves; order Apodiformes; family Apodidae; genus Chaetura; species Chaetura pelagica. The sequence goes on from NW_009953964.1 coordinate 9,431,185, forward strand.
AGTCTTTAAACACTGGCACTACTAGCTGTATTTATTACCTATTTATGAGTGAATGTGCATGCATTTGAGTTTACTGAGTGTCTCCTGCTGAGGATATTAGACTTCTAGAGAAGCTGCTCATCTCAGGCACAGATATCTCCCACTAAGCAGATTCCCACTGGGCAAAGCTCATTAATTAATGAGAAGCTCTGGATTAACATTTTGAATCTAGGCATGGAAGTGACCAGCTAGGAGCAGCTGAATGAGAATGAACCCAGGCTGCTTCATGACAGCAGGACACAGCTGCATGCTCTCCATTTCCCCTCTGACTTCTCCATTCCCCTGTGAGGATATTCAACTTCAGCAGAAGCTCCTTGTAGTGCCTGTAAGAACTGGGGAGAGAGGAGAATTTGGCAATTAAATGAAATGAGTGTCAGAGGTGACTAGAAAACACTGTCAGTCTGAAGAGTGTGTTAGCCTGGAGACCTCAAGAAGACTTTAAGCTCCTTAATGGGAGCAGTCTTAAATAGGGTGATACTATAAAAGTGTTCACAACGAGAAAAGTCTTCTGTTGCATGGAACTTACATAATGCTGAGTAAGCTTGTCTGAGCAATAAAACAAAAGGAGACTTGGCAACAAAATGGACTGAGTGCAAACCACTATGTCCTGGTGGAGAGTCATCAAATGCTGGTGAGCAGATGGTGGATTTATAGAAAGATTTATACAGAATTTATAGAAACTTGTTACAAAGAAAGTTTTAGATCCTAGCAGTTCCATGTAGGCAAAAAATGATGCACTAAACACTGTTCTGGGCTCAGGTTAGAGTGATGTATCCTCAGCCTTGGTTTAGGAAAACAAGTGTTCTTGCCTTCTGAAAGAAGAGAACTCCTCAGACACCCTGTTCAGCCTCCTTGCACTGGCTAAACTGAAGTTTTCTGCCCATCTCTCAAAGTCATCTCATATTCTCATGGCTTGGCCACCTCCTCAGATGACTGCTAGGAAAAGGCATTGGTCACCTGGTTCTTGGCTGTAGTCGAGCTTTATAACAGGAAAATGTAAAAGTTTTGGGGGTTTCTGAGAGATTCATTCCCTTCATCTCTAATCTTGGATCACAGTTTTTGTGAACACAGGTGGAAGATGCAGATTTTCCCATGGGGCCCCTGTGAACGTGTCTATATCAGCACAGTGAAATCTATTCCTGTTCAGCTAAGGAGCATGACCGGGCATCTTGAACTGCAAGAAGCATCTCACACTGTGATTTAAGAGTTCTCCTCTACTACAGACTCTTTACTCTGGCTGGGCAGTGTATTACATACACTGACTGCAGCCTCATCTCAGTATTTTGTCTAAAGGAAAACCTCAGGTCAGACTTGTGGGTACCAGCCAGACCTACAGTCACACCTCACAGCAGACTTAGCCAGTGCCGTGAGCTTTCAGTTTAAGCAGACAACACAGATGAAGGGTAGGAAAAAGACTTCTTTTCCTCTTATATTCCTATATTCATTCTGTCAGACAGAAAAAAAAGAAAACCTCAGTTGACCTAAAAGCCCATCAACTCTAGTTTTGGAATGAGGAAGAGCAGGACCTTGGTGTCAGCTTGGCTTTTGTGAATGGGGCCAGCAGTTGGCCAGGTCTGGGATATCCTCCAGTGGCCAGCACAACACAGTGGAAATTGCAGGAGAGAACTGCAGCTTTTCTGGAAAGAGATAGATAATAGCTTCCCTAAGCACTGCTTTGGCTTCCTACAGAGTGAAGTCTGGAGAGTTCCAGATATTTTTGTCTGTTGTTAAATTCAGCATACAGCTACCATTACGGGCCCCTCTAAGAGCCTGATCGTTCACAGCATGAATCCTATATTGCAACACTGAATAAAGCAAAGTACTTGCTATTCCTGCAAGAAGAAGAAGAGAAATAATGCTCCTACATTACAGTAGGGGCTGTGAAGCAGATCTGATCTCTAATCAGGGAAGATCTTGGTTACACACATGAAGGAGAAAGTTCGAGAGAAGCTCATTGTAAAACGTCTCACAACAGTACAATTCACCTGTCTGACTTGGGAAGATAAATTCAGCCCCTGTTAATTTTTAAAAAGACATGTCGTCAATTTGAGTTGCCAAGTGCTGAGAAGCACTGTAAAATTCAGCTGGTTGTTCTGTCTGAGAGGAAAGTGAAGAAAAACTGTAGTGTTATATTTCCTAATAACAGAAGAAGTAGAAGCGGTTCTAAGAAGCCAAGACTTATTTTACAGCCAAAGTGCTTAAAAATTAGTTCAACTTGAAGTAAATGTTCCAGTCAATTTGTTTTCCACTATCCAACCTGCTTTGTTCATAATGTAAGAGTAATAGAAAAAATATATTGACAGAACTGTATCTGCAGAATACAGAGCAAAGCCTGCCAGTGCTCACAGAGAAAACCATTTACCAATTGCTACAAGGATGTTTCTCAAAATGGTTTATAAGGCATCAGCAAGTCTTTAATTTAACTGTGTGCCATTATTACATGCTGAGTGGGGTTTATTATTGTACTAATAAACCATAAAGAAGACTCTATAACTTCATTACCACAGTCAATTGCCATGTGCAGCCTCAATTTGCCAACAGATCATTAATTGCTGGTACTCGCTGAAATGTAGATGTAAAGGAAGAATATTGGGCAGAGTTTCTTTTCCAGATTCTACTCTGCCAATGACAGTAAAGCTGAGCACACACAGAAATAGGTGTGATTTGCCAGCAGAAGGGCTTAGCTCTCTGCT
>NW_009953964.1:9434128-9440043 GCF_000747805.2 Chaetura pelagica
AAGTTCCCAGCCCCAGCAGAGCTCCACTCACCTCTTGGTACAGTGAAGGTAGTTTCCCAAAAAAACCCCAAATGTATTCTGAGGTGAACCCTTAAAAATACATGTCTTGCACTATCCAAAGATTTTATAAATGTAACTGCTATAGAAATATTATTGTTCTATAGAGGAAAATCAAAAGAAAATCACTTCATTTGGCTGAAGTATCATGTCATTTGCTACATGGTTTTGTTTCTGTGTCCTCTCTGGGCTCTCTAACAGACAGTACCATGTGCAGAGATAGCTGTGTGGTATGAACTGTGGCTGGCAGCTCAGTGCCTTGCTCATCAGCAGACAGACAAAGTCAAGTGCACTGGGAGAGCTTTTGGAATAGGCAAATGCAGTTTAATGTTGACAAAAATAAAAGATGTTTACCGCAGTACAGCAAAACAAAGCAAAACATTTACATTTTGGAATAATGAAAATGCCAGAACACCCACAGATATATCTGATCTTGAGAGAAGTTTATAATTTTTCTGATTCACAAGGAAGCTAAACACTGGAGCTTCATCTGGGGACAAAATTCCCAGTTGTACTCTGCTGAATCAGCATATTTGTTCCAGCTGAGGGGTAAAGCGTAGTGGTCCTGTTGCTGCATGTGGTGTAGATATCGCTCTTAATCATGTCATTCCAACTGGGAATATTTTTAGTGCTTACTTTCCCTGGAGAAATGCAACCCCACCCCTTTCAAATGCAAGATGGGATATATTAAGCTTCATAGGAGTTGATTCTTTATATTCCTAACTAAATTGCTGGCACACCAACTTCCTTTTGCAAAGCTTGTCCTACACTTCATTACCCAAGACAGAAATTTGAAAGCTTATAAGGTGATAAAAAATTCCTGCCACAGTCAGTGTGGGATTCTCCTTTTGTTCTATGTCCCAGAGGATGGATATAGTGGGACTTGACACCATAAGGCAGAGACACATCAGCAACTCCAACCAGTCAGAGCTGGCCTTGGTTCTTGTTCTGGTGAAAGAGCTGATGTCTAACTGGGAAGTTTCTATGGTTCTGATGACAAGGTGGTAATTTAACACCATGGTCAGCTTTACCCTCAAGCATGTTTCTAATTAGTAGGAATACAGCAAGGGGAAAAATACAAGTGAGAGAGCACTTGAAAGTTAAAGGGCATTAATTGCCTCCCAGCTGTCAGGGTGGTAATTAAATTCAGCTTGTTGACTTCAGCTTTGTTGCGATTATGTGAAATTAATCTTCAAACACACTGAAAGCTTCCGTTGCTGCTCATTTTAGTGCTGAAACCAGCAAATCCCAAACAATATGCAGAGAACCATTGATGTGCATCTGGCAGTTATCCAACAAAAAATGTCAACTTAGAGAAACGGGATGAAACTTTTTTCTCAGTTTGCTTTTATGTAGGGTTTTTTTTCCTTGTTTATTCCCCTGACTAGGCCAGAACTGTGTCCATCTCTCTGGAAGAGCTGAAACTTGACTGACAATCTTTTGAAGAGGTCACAGGAGTCCAGTTGCAATTCTCCTACTCCTTAGCTCAAGCTGGATTAAATGCAAAGGATTACTTGGAAATTTAAGCTTTTAAAGAACAAATCCTTCCTGCTTGTTAACTTTTGATTACCACTGCCAGCCTCCCTGTGCATCACACACAATTGGAAGTGGTTTCTGCCCCAGAAAGCTAGAACTCAGACTCCCTGCTTAGTATGCAAATGCACTACCTGACTATGTGTCAAAAATTTATGCATCCATGTAGTCAGTGGAAGCTTGCTATGAACATCAACGAGTACACTGAGCCCTTTTTCTGTGAGGCAGGCATAAATACATTAATGCATTTTACATCCTCATTTTCAGAAAAAATGTCATTTTTCTATGAATATATAAATACCCTTGTAACTGCACTTACTATATTAATTAAGTGATGTTCATGCTGAAACAGCGACGTACTGAGGAGTAAATGATTGAGTGGACTCTTACATCTAGGCAGAAACAATTTATTACCTCTGCTTGCTGCTTCAGCTACTGGGTTTTGCCTAAGAGAATTAGATCAAGTTGGCAGCGTGATTTCAATTTCTTTGCTAAGTTTTGATGTCATCTTTGAGAAGCTGGCAATCTCAGTAATCAAAACTTGCAGCAAAATCCACCCACTTTCCAGGGTAAGAGATAATCAGGTACCACAGGGTGGGCGAGAGCTACGTGGAGAAAATAAACAATGCATCCTTTATTGTGTGAGGGAGAGGGCAGCAGGAGAGTAGCAGAAGTTAGTATTGATTTCTCTGCTGAATATAGACACTCAGTTAATATTGTTGAGTTACTTCCACTGAAAAAGTTATCACAGGTGAACTGAATGCCATAACCTCCTGGGGAATTATCAGTGCTCCCTGGTACCTGCTTTAACAATGGAGCATCTCCATGGAGCCTGCCTTTTCCCTTGCCCTTGGAGCAAGTAGTTGGTACAAGAAGAGAACTGGGATGAAATAGCTGATGGTGTTCAATTTCCTTTGTCAGGGGTTGCCTTAATAATATTCACTAGTAATTTCTTGGCCACTAAGTAATGAGGAAACTCACTGGTCCCAGAGGTGTTGCATTCTATGAAAGGGACTTGGAAGAAGTGTGTCACACCATGGGGAAGACCAGGAAGCACTGGGATCTACCCAGACCTCTCTGGCTATCCAGAAACAAAACTTGCAATCTGCTTCATGGTCTGATTGACTGACATCTCTAGTGTCCTCTTACCTGGATAGGTATTCCCAGTTTTCTGTAGCACGTATCTGATTCTCTAGCTGGCCAAAGAAGGATTGGTACCTATCTCTTCATTCTATGTACAAAGACTTTAAGGAATTTCTTTGGGGAGAGCTATTTGACATCTATCTGGATGATGGTGAATGCTACTGACTCTTTTTACCTTCAAGGGCTACACTCAGTGCTGTGAAGCTGTGTTATAACATATAACCTCTGTTCTCTGCCTCTAATACAGGATATGCTGTACAAAAAGTGACAACTGATAGAGGGCAGAGCTTTTCAGAGCTTGTATTACAAGGAAAGGGTTTGCACATGAAGCCAGCTACTGGCTGGCTGTTGAGGTGGCCAAAAGGCAGAATTCTTAACCTGCTTTTGGAATAATTTGCTTTCCTGAATCTTACTAGATACTGCCTTATAGTTAAAATATGGAGAATTCTGGGGTATTTTTAGCCTTCCAGCAACCCAGAATTCTTATGAACTAAGAATCAGCCATGCTGAATTTCAGTGCCATTGGCTACATGGCTGGCAGGCACCTGTGGCTGCCCCAAACCACATGTTGTGCTCTAGCTGAGGGCAGCTCTTGGCCTTGCTGCTTGTCAGCTTCCCCCTCAAGGGAAGAGCAGTGAGGAGCTACTGCCAACACGTGTAATATTGCAGGACATGACTCTCCATCAGCAGAAAGAGCTGGGACTAGTGCCTCAGATAAATCTTCTTTGCTTTGTTGACTGTGTCACTTCAAAATTTCCTTCAGATGTCAAAAGGAGAGGTACACCTTAGCTGTGTATAAACTTCTAGGACAGAGGTGATTGTAAACTAGTAAGGCTTTTGAAAATGCAGTTAAAGTCTCTATTAAAGAAGTGTTGCAATACAGAGTAAAGTCAATTCTTTGTAAAGTTTCCATATTACCGAGTGCTCTGTTAGGTCATTCAGACCTGGCTCCTGTCCCAGAAAACTTCAGAGGTTTAACTAGGATATCTGAGGAGCCTAACTGCTGTGTGCTGTGGATAGGAAGAAGCCTGTGAAAACAAGGTTTAGCCCACCTAAGGGGTGCTCTGAGGATAATTGTCATAAATACTGTGAGGCACCGGGGTGGAGAGTGAGAGTGCTGAGGGAAGAGAAGCCACTGCACAGTTCATTATGCTCTGGAAGAGGTGCTGGAGTTCCTGGAGTTCATTGCACCAAGACCTGCTGAGACTCTGATTAGCAGAGCTTGCCACAGGCATTCAGGTGGTTTTGGCTCATCTTCTGAGATACCTGAAATAAGAAACTACACACTCAGGGTAAAATGTAACTTCTGGGTTTGTGACCAGAAGTAATTTATTCTCCTTCTTCACATAATTTGGTTATGCATTGAAAGTTCTCTGGTCTGTGCAGTCCCCACAGAAATTTCCTTGGATTATACATCTCAAATCTCTTATGTACCCCACAAACAAGCTCTTCATCCATCCTTGCAGTCTGGCCCTCCAGCTTGGCAGAGGAGAGAGAAGCCTCTTGGGATTTGCAATAACAGAGGCCACCCCCCAGGGTAGGTGCATGCTGCAATGAAACCCCAGGGAAAGCAGCTGAGGCTGGGGAGATGGCCATCCTCTGCCACCTTCCCACAAGCTCTCACTTTCGGCTACCAGAAGTCGTAGAGTCTAATGAGGTGATTGCAGTGGACAGGAGCAGGTCACTGAGCAGCTGCCTGGATTTTCCCTCCTGGAGCCAGCAGGCTCTGCACTGCAGATACATCCTGGGATCTTCTGGTTGCTGTGGTTCTTAAATACAGTTTCCCTCTTACAAGGCTTTTTCTTCCTTTCCCATTAGAAAACAGAAGAATCCCTGAACCTAAATTCAGCCCTAATCTTAACTCTTTAACCCCAATTTCTTTCTGAACAATTTTTTCAGACTTTTCTATTAATTTTTGAGTGGTGCTGACAGGTGATAGTTCTGGAACAGTGAAATGTCTTGTAACCATGGTAACACAATGCACTCATTGGAAAGTTTTCTGATACAAAAAGAATTAGTTTATCACAACCTTGCACATCAGGTTTCCAACGAGATTCCCAGGCTCACCACATTGTTCAAAGCGCAGGACTCACTGATCAAGTAACGTTGCAGAGAATCACTCTGACACGCTACACAGCATTTGTCTCTGGAGCACAGGGCAGGAACAAGACCAAAGGAAACTGCTTATGAAAGCTATTGAGCTGGAAATATTGGAAATATCATCTTTAAAGGGTACTTTTGTTCTTTTCCGTTGTAGAATTCCCTTGCTTCAGATAGAAGCTTCAATTCTGCAGCAATCTGTTTTGATTTGTAAAGGGAAACAGAAGCTCTACTACTGATGACAATCAGCAATTTCTCTCCTCTTTTCACCCTGCCACCTTTTGCTCCCAGTAGGAATGGATTCCTGCTTGCTGAAATCACCAATGCCTCCATTGTAAATATTACCCATAGTTTACCTCTCTTTGCATTACCTCTCTCTGCTGATTTTATATCTAATCTTCCTCTTTTTCTTCTGTATTACACTGAATTAAAATCTTCTAAGTGCATGAAAAATGGTGACTGTAATGCATGAACAAAAATTAATAAAACCAGAAAAGAACATGAAATCAATAATCTAACTCTGACAGCCTGCTTTGTCTCTGTGGCCAGGCTGTAAGGATGTACTAGTGTTTCCCTTAGTTTAAAATTAATTGAACTATTTTATCATATCCGATAAGAGTGCACTTTTTGTGCTACTGGAGTGATAATTATGACATGATAATTACGGTCTGTGGCCTGCATGATTCTGTGAGTGAGTCAGCACAGGCAATTAGTTTGCAACAGCAACTTTATGCGAATGTGTCCCTACAGAGGGGAGCTACAGGATAGCCAAGCTACTTATTATCTCTGCTCCCACCCCTTGCACAGGAGGACTAGGGAGGTTGTTGTCATTGGGGTTTTGGGGGGAAGTTGTTTTTTATGTTCTTTCTTGTTTGGGCAATCCATTTGGATAAACATAATGATTGCAAGAATCAGAGACAGGAAAAGATGGAAGCAGTACCAGCTGATAAGGTTCTTTGAGAAATTGTGTTTGATGCTGGAATGATATGGGCTCCCAATGCCTGCTGCATCTTAGCATGACTCCATTAAAACTGATCAGCCTTGGAGTTTTCTAAATCATCTGTCACCCTAATATCCTGCTG
>NW_009953964.1:9440246-9447480 GCF_000747805.2 Chaetura pelagica
ACTCTATGCTCCTCTAAGCTCACTGGAAAGCCTCAAAAATGTCCTGGAAGAAAGAAGATAAAATACTTGTTAGCAAAGGAAACTGTAGGCACCAAATGTTGCTGAAGAACTGCTTCCTTTTGGCAAGCTCAAAGCACAAGGGTATTTTATCTCCAGCCATTTACAGTCTGAGCCAGGAGACAAGATAGAGATGGAGATATATGCTGATAAGGAAATAAAGAAACATTTTTGGGAGACATTAGTGCAGTCTTAAAACAGGGAAATCAAGTTTTTAGGTTGTTGGTTTTTAGAGGGAGGGTAGGAAAGCAGGAAAAGGTTGTTTGATTTCCAGGTGTCCTTTCCCTGTATGATCTCAGGTAAAAAAATGTCCTGGTTCCACTGTCTTATCAGCCTAGCAGAACACACTGTTGCTAGTTAAAAGAAAGCTTACTGAAGGAAAAAAAAAAAATCAGTAAAAAGAAAAATTGGCTTCATCCTGGCTCAAACCAGGACAAAAAGAAATAATCTTCATCTTGAAACAAATTAGTAATGCATTGCAATAAATAATAGACAGGGCAACATGCTGGAAAATGAGGAGAAAACACAATATGCAACAGCTGCTTAGTAAGTGAACATCATCCATCCTGTCAGCTGATGAGACAGGGGATGAAACAGTGAATGATCGTGCAGCTAATGATGATACATACCAGTATGATCCACAAGAGCTGATTGAAGGCCACTTTTCCTAACTTTACAGTGTTTAATTTTGTAACCCTAATTTTCTTTGACCGTATGTGTAATTATATTTTAGCTGTATTATTCATTTACCACAGTGTTCATTTCTAAGCTGGTTCCTCCTTAGGCATGCAGATATGAATGTAATAAGATCAGGCCAGATCCAAGGAAGCTCAACCAGGGATGACATATTTTTATTCCTTGAACATTGTAGTATGTTACCATCTGTGAAATTTTAGAAAAGTTGCAATTCCCTCATCCTAGATCCCCAGTAGATGTGCTGAGCTGCAAGGGAACTGTCAGGGAGAAGGATTTCTATTTAACATATTGCCTCCTGATAAAAGGAACCAACACACAACACATGTATAATGTGTCAGTATTAGGTCTAGATTTGGAGTTCAAGAGACAGATGTTCTGCTCATATACCCAAAGCTCTGTGGAATTCTGTATACAGTAAGTGAGAATGTGATTCACAGAGAACCACAGGCTTGCCCCAGGGCTTGTGGGAGTTTTTCTGGGAGAGAAAATTGTATGTCCTGTAACATTCAAAACAAAGGCATTTTTATTTATCGGGAAAGACTGTGTTTGCTTGAGAATAACCCCATGCTGCATATATGTTTTGCAGGTCAAAACCCAAGTGGAAAGATTGTCACATGCAACCTAAGTGACATCTGTTTGAGTGCCACCTAACAGAGCTTCTCCTGGACATGTAGTGCCTGGCCCAAGCTCCAAACTCAGTCATAATACCTCAAAGATCAGTGTCAATATTGGGTTTTTTCCAATAAGGAATCAAATTATTTAGGGTTCCTTAGTTCTCTTCACGTGGCTGCAGTATCATTATAAAAATCCTCTTCCCTTTTCTGCTCCCACCAGCACATACAGAAAATTGTTGGATGTGACAGCCAGACACGTCTGCAGTAGCACTTTCCCATTTTCTTACATAACCAAAACTGTCTTTGCAACATCTCGTTAACAGGTTTCCACCTGCAAAAGAATCCGAAATACAGTGCAGAAAATCCCAAATGCTAAAATTCTCATTCTCTGCCAAAAATAGTATTTCTATCTTCCCAAGTCCTTCCCTCGAACAAAGAGAGGAACAAACAGGAAAACAGTAGAACCAGAGAAACGTTGGCTGTAAAGGACCTCTAGTGGTCAGTTGTTCAAACTCCTGTTCGGAGCAGCAAGACCTTCAGCAAAGCCAATAATAAGCTCTAACAAGGCTTGTAGATGTTCCCCACTTGTATTTTAGAATCATGTCTGCTCGTTCAGTTCATACAATAAACCAACTCTCAGTGTTACTGGGGAAACCACAGCCTAGAAACAGCACGCTGAGGGACAGGTCTTGGCAGAGGAACTCTGAGATGTGAACAGTGGTGGCAGCATGTGCAGAAAGCTGATTTTTACCACAACCCAGCTGTTCATCTGGTTGGAGTCAGCAGAAAGGAGCAAGAGCTCAGGATGGCAGCTGGAAGGACCATGAGCTATTCAGGAAGAACCAGGGGATGTTTGGGAAGGACTCTTCACTGGAAATAGAGCAGGAGTTATAAATGAACCCATTTTGTGTGCTCTGGTCATGTTATGCTAATTAAATAGATGCATGGGGTCCCTGGAAGTTCTTCTGGGATGAATGAGGAATTTCTTTGAAGTAGAAACTGTATAGGGTTCACATGAGGTCCCCTTTTGGGATTCTCCTCCCAAATTCCAGGCCACAGGAAGGAAGGAAGGCTTGCGGGCAGCACTGTGGAGGCAGTGAGAGAGCTGCCCTTTGCAAGACAGCTCTGAAGGTCCCCGTGATCCAGACGAGTGTCCAAAGGCTGCCTGGTCTTCTCTGCCCACTGGACTCCAGTCCCATATTGTCTTAGGAGAAACCCTGGGGGTGGATGAATCTGTATGTCCTGCTTCAGCTTAAGAAAAGCATCTTTCATGCACAGAGAAAAGATGAGACATTAGGAACCACATGTTTTATGGCTAAGGAGAGATCACTGCCCAGTGACTGGCATGTAATAACAACTTTTGCAAATACAGCAACTTATTTCAGGTTTTAGGGCAATAGTCCCATTGTAGAAAAGACTTTGCTTGTATGGATCTTATGAATAAAGATTTGTTCATACTTATGAAATGACAGTCATTAGTGTGTCTGTGAAGCTACACAGCTCAAGCTAAGTAGCGTGGCCTCTTGCTCTGAGTTTAACTTACTGCAAAATCAAACCTGTAACTTAATCAGAGGAGCTGGAGTATTTAAGAGTGAAGGAAAGCAGAATATATGGCCCCAAATACCTCGCATGGGGCTGCTGAAAGATGAATTAAATAATCTGAGCTTGCTTTGTGCCCTTTGAACAGCAATCTTTTAAACAATTTATCCTACAATGACATCTGGTGGTTGTTTTTCTTCGACAGGCAGTTCCTGCAGAAGTATCTTGATAAGGGTTGCCTGAGGGTGAGTCTTCCCAAGACAATAATTTGCTGGGATTCTACTTTTGGGAGGGAATTGCAAATGTATTAGCAAGATTGAACACTTCTTCAGTTAACAAACAGCACACAGTCCCTCCCTGGGGCCAGTTACTGTGGCTTATTTTCTTGTTGGGAATAATTTGAAAGTTGAGTATCCAGCAGAGAAGTCACTGCTGCATCTGGAAGATGTGCTGGTTCGTTCTCAGAGCAGCCATGGTTCAGCTCAAGAATATGCCATGACCTGTCAGAGATGAAAGCATCCACATGCCTGTTTTGGCAGCAGAAGTTATGAGTGCACTCAGGAGTGGCTTCATGTCTCTGTTGCAGCCACCGAGCCCTGCAGTGCTGGGGTACTGAGGGCTCTGCAGGGAGTGCTCCCCAGGCTTATAAACCATGGAGCAGTGGAGGGAGCCTCCACAGGCTGATTCTCTCCCCCACACACAGCCCTAAAAGGCAGATAAGGTAAAAATTATCCTCAGGTGTCTCTATCCTGGAGCAGAGCAGCTGGCACTAATTGGAGCAAATGGCAACCCATGCTCTGCTTCCAGCTGCAGCAAAGTGACAGTTCAGGTGTTGGCAATGATGAGGGCTCTTCTGACTCCAGACAACCTGCATAGCAGAGCTGGGTGCTGCTTCTTGCTTTTTCAGTGCTGGTCTAGCCTTCGTGACCAGAGTGAGACCTGTGCGCCTTGGGTGCTTGGACAAGCTCCTTGTACACATCGAGATGGACATCAGGATGGATACTTTGGAGCCTGTGGCTATCATAGGTCATCTCCTGGCCAGCAGATGGAACCTGAGCCACGTCTGTCCTCTCAAAATCTCGCTGCCGGCAGCTCCTCTCGGGATCTTGCAGGTACCTCAGCACTTCTCTTTTGCGGGTTTTACCCTTTCGGGGTTATTTGCACCAGATGGGCTGCATGGGGTAATTGTTGTCCTGCTCAACCAAACCCCGGGGGAGGGGGAACGAGGGAGTTTGCTCAGGGGAAAGGTTTTGTAGGCAGCAGCAAGACATGGAGTTTTAAAATTGATCTCTCAAAAGATGCATTCAGACTGTGAGCATGTGGTAGTTGAACTGTGGAAGGACTATAATGAGTTTATTTTAGGGATTTGGGCCTTTATTAAACTAGTGTGGGCGAGGTAACAATTCAGCCCTGGCAGCTATTGGTCCCAAAACCTGCACTGCTGGTTGAGGAAAACAGCAGAGAACTGCTGATCTTGGTCTATAAAAGTCTGCCATAAAGGATCCAGCTATCCTGGGCTGGATTTCTGTCTGATAATCACCATATTCAAGCTCAACGTTATTAAAGATTAAAATGGAATATTGTTCTAGTTTTACTTCAAACTACATTCTCTACTGTGATGTCTTCGTGCTAGGTCCTCAAAGGTTTTTGTTTTGGAGGGTCAGCAGTTAATGTTGGGAAGGAGGGATAATCATTAGCACAGGCTTTTGTTTGCTATGAAGTTCTTTTTTTCACTTCAAACTTTTACTAAATATTTGCAGGGTTTTGTAAAATATGTGTGTTCATAAAAGACTAAACAAAAATGAGCTGTTTTGATTGCTGTGGGGTTCTTTCCCTGTGGTCTATTAAAAACTTGGAAACTTCTGGGAAAAATGGGAGATAGATATATATACTTTTCAACATTTCTCCTAGGGGTAAGAAAGACCTGCTTCTTATCCAGAGCAGGACAAGGATGCAAACAGCTGTTACTGTTTATGCTTTATGATTGTGCAGGCTCCTCCCAGAGAAAGTATATGCACAGTAGCTCATATATTTGGGACCCCTATAGCTCTGCTGCTGCTACAGCTTTTTTTTCTTTTACTTCCCTGCAGTGACCAGCAATTATGTGTTTTCTTATTCTTCCCCCCAGAGACAAAGTCCAGAGGCAGCCCATGAGGCTCATACATGGTTAATACTCTATGCCTTGTTGAGTCACACATTTAAAATAATTTCTTAATATCTTTATACTCCTTACCCTACTGTTTCTTCTCATTACTGGCACTGAAAGTACATCTGTGATCTCTGTTGAAAACTCTGGCTGCTCAGATGCACTGTGGGTATCACAAGATCTTTATAATCTTTATATCCATAACTTTAATGTTTGATTGTGTTTATTTGAAGTTGTTTCTTGCCTCTGAGGTTTCAGGATCTGAACTAGTTTCTTTCATGGTTTAACATCCTAAAAGTGTAAATATTTTGCACCATCATACACCAGATGCCATAACCCAGCTCTACTGACTGCTGGTTGGAGGGTGGAGCACAAGGATGTTACACAAATTTCACAGTGTTTTGTTTCAACATCAAAAGCTGTGAGGTTTTGTTTTCTTGTACATTTTTTTTAAAAAATGAAAGCTCCAAAGCAGTGTTCTCCATTCAGATTTAAACTACAGAGAATGTTATGCAACTTGAAATGACAGATTTATGGTGTCCAATGTGGTCTGAGCTCATAAGCTTGAGCCCAGATTTAAATTCTAACTTGTTGTCTGAATTGCTTGAGTTCCAACTTGGATGGTACCAGAAAGGCTCTGTTGAGAGAGAGTATCAGTCTCAAAGGGCTGGGAATTGAACAGACCCTGATGTTGACTCTGTGATACGCAGGGTACGTGATACGTTGGTTTGCAGTTCACTTTATTGCTAATTTGTGGTTTGTCAATGGTAAGTGCTGCTCAAGGGCCCTAGCTGTGGTATGGTCCATAATACTAACATGTATTGCAGTATATTTGGAAGTGATCTTTTGTGTAGACATAGAAAACTTTGTTAGTAATTGCATTTTCATCGTTATTGCAGTGATCTTTTGTGTAGACATAGATCTTACTAACTTTGTTAGTAATTGCATTTTCATCGTTATCTTGAGGAACTGCACCGCTTTGTTTTCTCTTGAGCGGAGTCCACCAGATTGACAGGGCTTTATGGTGTTAGGGGTGTTTCTGAACGTCCTGCTGGATATTATGGATGCTTTTGATGTGTTGGGGAGGCATAAGGCAACTATCCCAACTCTGAGAGTGAGCACACCCACTCGAAGGGTGAGGGCTGCTGCTCCTCAGGGAATGGGAGCTGCCACTTGAAAAGAGACCTCTGCTGCCACTCTTCACCTTTCTAGTTCAGTGAGAACTTTTTAATTGATCTAAAATTTTAGTAGAGTGTGTTTTCATTTTTATTGCAAAGAAGTTGTCTTCATTGAACTTGCCTGTCCTCTTCTGCCCTAGAAGAAAATGAATTATTTGAAAACGAATTGCTTGGGAAGTGTGATGTTCCTCCAACTCCACTTGTCTTGCAGGTGGTTTCTCGTGTGGCATTTCAGATACTGAGGTGCCAAAAGACCAAGAGCAGGATTAGGGCTCTGACAGCTGAGTCTGTCACCTTACAGCAGCTCTCCCACCTTCAGCAGCCCATATCTCCCTCTGCCAGGGGTTACATCTCTCTGTGAGAGATGGCAGAGCCAGGTGTGTGTCACCTCTGCACATCTGGCTCTCCAGAGTGCACTACTACCTCATCCTCCCTGGAAGAGGGTTTGTGGCAGCTGAGGGATTAGCACGTAGTCACTTTCTACAGCACCTTGTAACCAGAACAGCAGTTTCTGAAAGTGTCTAAGGGCAGTTGTGACTTTAACCCATTCCTAAATCAGAACCTCTGGCATTTGTTTTTGTCACTGCTACTGAAATGCTTTGTGCTGTCCTTGTAGCTTGTTTTGTTCCACACCCAGCTGTGTACAAATGTGAGTGACAAACACAAAACAATTATAAGCAGGTTTTTATAACAACAAAACAATTCAGGAAACTACAGAAAGGGGTTTGGATATTGCATAGAATTAGGTGAATATGCAGAAAAATAACAGATTGTACATGGAGATGATTTTATGTGTAAAATCACTTGTCTCTGCAGATACCAGCCAGGAGAGCTTCATTCCTCTCAGTAACTAGCATCAGTGCCACCATCTGCTCCCTGGTGCTGCCAGTGCACAGTAGCCTGGCTGTTCTCAGCTTTCTAGAGCATCAACTTCTTGAAATACATTTTTTAAAAGCCATTCTACTACCTTTCAAATGATGTCCAGAAAATAAGTGAATAGGAGT
>NW_009953964.1:9447519-9470850 GCF_000747805.2 Chaetura pelagica
GATACAGACCAGACTGCTCCCAGGGGAAGAAAAGTCCCAGCCAGTCCAGGCAATGTTTTTCTCCCCTGTGGGTTGAAATTGTTTATACTTTTATGTGCAGATGTTGAGCCAAGCTAGAGCAGCTGAGCTACCTGGTGTGGTCCCTCACCCTCTGCAATCAGCTAAATCAGGTTTTCTGGAAAATGGAAATTTATTTCAGCTATTTTGTGAATGAGATACCCAAACTCAACACTTGCCTGCACAAAACCTGGGCACCATCCTCCAGCCCTTTCCACATCACTGCTCCTCACCATTCTCTCAAGTTCAGCAGCAATATGAAATGAATTCCCAGTCCTAACGTGTGGGTGGTAGTTTTGCTGAGTGTTGATGTCCCCAAGGCAGTTCTGGGTTTATGACTTGCAAACACATTCGAATTTCTGTTTTCCCAGGTTGAAATACTTCAAATATTTCCCCACCAGGAACTTCTGTACCTTTGGGGAAAACTTTACAAATAAGATCTTTCTTCTAGGAAATACAGAGTTTATTTTGCTGCTGGTACAGCTGTGATGAAGCGCTGACACTGCCTGGCTAACAGAGACCTGAGCTAGGAAAAGTCCGTTTCAAAGCCAACCGTCTATTCCTTACCCCCTGCTGCAATAGCTGTTTGCACCTGGGAAGTCTCAGGTGGACAAACTTAGTCTATTTGAACCCGAGTGATTCAGGGCAGTCTGCTCATTAGCGCTTAAGTTCTTTGCTTGCCCAGGGCTTTGCTCCCGTGTAGCTCCTGCAGCAGCGCTGCCGGCGGTACCCGGGGCTGCAGGCAGTGCCCAGCGCCGCTGACCTCAGCCTCCCTGCTGGCTGAGTCATTACCTGAACTTTCTCTTTCTGTAGTTTTTGATAGTGTCAAGCTTTGCTGTTGTTTTTAAAAGAATCAGTTCAATAACAGACGTGTGCCGGAATTGGTGTATTCAGCCCTAGCGCTGGCTGATGTTGTTCCCCAGCTTTTTAGGATGTTGTATTTTGTGGGGGGTTTTTTTCTTCCTATTTTTTTTAATTATTCATTCTGAAGTTGGCCAGGCTCTTGGGAGCCGAGTAAGATCTGTAAAGGAACACAAAACATTGCCAGTGCCTTTATTAGGGCCCTAAGTAGGTTGGGATAGTTCTTGCTTCTCTGGAGTGGGTACTGGATACCGAGATGGAGCTGAACTCTTTGATCGTTTACAGCACAGATGAAAACAGGGACGCAGCCAAAGCTCCACTGCTATGTCCACTTTTTGCCCAGGGAAAGGATGAACAGAAGGGTAGACGTTCTCCATTCCAACTCCATCCCATGATCTTTGAGTAGTCTCTGAAAGTGCACAATGTTGCCTAGGTAGTTACCTGGCAGGCAACAATTTCCTGGAATCCTGGACCTTAGTCATTGCCATCACAAAAGGTCCTTCTTTCTGGGTTTTCCACAGTAATAAACTGCTATTCAGAAAACCTTGGAGCTCATTACATCTCCAGGGGCAAGGGTCCCTGTGATTCTGTTTATGAATTGTAAAGCCAGTCCTTAGCTCCTCAGGATTTTCAACAGTTTGATGAAAGGTCTGAACAGCCATCTGAGTCAGGATCAGCCAAAAATAAAAAGATTTAACTCCATGACTTCTGGTTGGTTTTGTCGGGGGAGGCTCAAGCCACCTGAATTTGAGTTGCTCTGTGTGCTACCCCACCAAACGAAGCCAATTTCGAGTCGGAGAGAAAACTTAGTCCCCAAGGTTATGAATGGTAGTAACCAGATCAGTCAAAGAAAAAGAGGCATTATACTTTTGTTTCTTTTTCTTTTTGAAGCCAACCTAGGAATTCCAAAATAAACCATTTCCTTGGTAAAATTGTAAGCACAAGGAGTTAAAGTCTATGTTTTTCCCAGACCTTTTCTGTTTCAGAAAGTGTTGCTATGAAGGTCAGAGTCTCAACTTGCTAGCTATATATATACATTCATACCATACCTAGTATTTAGACATTAGATTCATAAACAGTTTTTAAAATTCCATGACTGACATTACAGCATCTTCTACTCTGATATTGCTGTCCAGAGAAGGTCCTCTGAAATATCATTAAAACTTTAATTGAGAGAGTATATAACTGCCCTCTGTTAATACATCAGGGGGTTATTACCATGGAGTTGTTTCTAAATTGCAATAATTACAGAAGAGCTAGTAATAGCTAAAGGCAATGAAAATGATGGAGTTTTGGGAAAGACAAGTTCAAATATAAAGTGGAAAGAAGTAAATTGTTTATTCTACAGAAGGAAAATAATAGGGAAAGTCTGATAGGCCTCCAACTACTTGAAAGGTTGTCTTCACATGGGCAGTGTCTGTGCTTCTCTGTGTTCACAAATATGGAGCTTCATCTAGACCCAAAAATATTGAACTGAGATATTATGGAAAAAAAATTGGATTGGCTTTTTGCACACTGGGTTACAGACCCTGCTTTTGGGTTTTTTGCACACTGGGTAACAGACCCTTCTTTTGGGACAACTTCTGTAGGGAACAAATAAACTTAAGCTGAAGTGATGTAAGCCACACCCTTGGAGTAGTGATGTCTTGGAACAGATGTTTAGGGGGGTGCCCACATCAGAAAAAGTCTTGCAGGGCAAGATTGCCTTTTGTGAAAACAAGTCTGAAGTAAAGGATACACAAGGACTTGATTCCTGCTGAAGAAGTCTAGGAAGGATCTGCCTATAAGCTGAAACGTTTAGATTAATAACTTCTGTCTAAGTGCTAGGTAAATCCTTTGCTTAATTTTTTTCTGGACAGCAACAGGGCTTTTAATGAAGTATTACCTTCTTAATAAAGAAATACTTTCATTGCCTTTGGCTTAATGTGCCTGCACTCTCACTGAGTGCTCACCCAAATCCCTGTCTTGAGATCTAGTAACACAGGGTTCTGAGAGGAAAAGAAACTCCTGCCCTTTAGTAAGGACTTGAGCAGTGCAGATGAATCCCAGACTCCTTCACAATGTGTAATTGTGTTTCAGTCCAAAATAGACCCAGCAGCTGCAGGAGAGATTTTGAAATACATTCAGAGAAACAAAATCTCGTCAGTAGGTGGCTGAGCAAGGAGCAAATTGCAAAGATTTGAAATGATAAAGGATTTATGAAATCTAATACAGTGGACAATTCACCAAGGCAATAAGATTGACATTTTTCTAGGAAATTAGCTTTGCTAGAAGATATCAAATTGATGACCTTCATTACTGGTCTTCTGTGTTTATCCATAGAGCAAAGATGCCACTCAGTGTTGTGCAGGATCCCTCACAGGAGCTGCCAGCTCCTTGATACCTTCCTGCAGAAGTGGAGCTACTGATGCAGCTTCACTTGTGCTGGTATTTTTTTGCTTTCATTTAAACATTTTTCTCTTGCTGTCAGGATGAAAGGCTGTAGGGAACGTACCTGGGAGGAACAAGTCACTTCTGTTGTCAGTATAATTATTGCTCATCTCTTACCTTTTTTGGTTAACCCATTACTTAACTCTTGCACATGTGGCCTGTTGTTTGACCATGATCACAGCCAAAAACTTGTGAAGATTTGTGTTCTCCAGTCTTCTGAGGATGCCCAGCTCTTGATAGTTTCAGTTGTGTCACATCTCACACCAGAAGACAGTGTGTGTGTGTCACTTTTGTGGCACTTTGGGAAATAACAAAGAAGGAACCAAGCCTACATTTCCTGAAAGCAGGGGATGCACTTTTGCCCTAGAGATCACTTTAACTTTCTTTTAGAGACTTTGTGTTTCTGTCCCTGTAGAACTGAGACAGGTCTGAGAGCTGAGAAATATTTGAGAGATAAATATTATGCAAACATTGCTTATTTGTGAGATGGATTACCTCTTTCCCACATACCTCTAGTTCAGAGATAACAGTGAGGTGTTGATATATTTATTTAAATATTAGAAGTTTATGACCAGAATAAAAGCATCAGAACTAAGTAGCATTTTGCAGAGCATACTGTTTAAGTGTTTTTCTGTGCTTGAATTATTGTACCATGTATTCCCTCTGTAGCCTGCACTGCAACTTATCCAGTTTAGCTTTTAGAATAAAAACAATGAACTGGATCATACAACTCCCGGTACAGTGGTCACTACAGAAGGAGAAGGTCAATGTTGATTTTCTTGAAACAGAGCAATTAAAACCTCCCCCAAAGAGGTTAAGTGCTGTATTTGAAGAGACCTTAACACACTGACAATAGTGCGGCTAAGTTCAGTGAAAGGTTATTGAAATGCACTTAAGCAATTAAAATGAAATGGAGCAAATATTCCTAGAAAAACTTTGATTTTTCTGTGGAGTGTGGGATGCAAACTAAGTGGCAAAGCCCCTGCTTGTCACGTTAAAATGATCTGTGCAATCACTTCAGAACAACCAGTCTCAATAAATAAAACTAAAGATAACCCATAAGTGAATATGAAATCATGTGGCTGTTGAATCAGCAACAAAATACCCTGACCTCCACAATCTTATTTTGAAATCTTTTCTCCCTCTGGTAATTATTGGATGCCATATGAAGCTAGAAATCTCCTTGAATAAAAGCTGGAGCATTACAGATCTTTCCTATTTGTCATGCATGACAACAGAACTTAGGAAAAGTTCTTCTGAAATGCAGCTGAAGTGCAAACGACCCACCTTAAAGGAAAAGTTACCAAAACAGGTTTTATTGCTTGCAACTACCTGCATGATGATAAACTAAGATGGTTCATCTATAACCACAGAATTACAACACTATTCATTTGTTTAATGTTGTTTGAACATCTCATTAACAGTTTTACTGGAAATAAAATATTTCCCCTCATAAAAGCAATAAACAACAAACCCCAAAAACTCTGGTATTTACATTTTGCAAGCAAATAGAGCACCAAGAGTAGATGCAGGAAAAAGCTGTGTATCAGGAAGCCAGTCAATGATGAAGGGAGGTGAGGGGTTTGTCACAGTACTGATCCTTTAGCTGCATGTGAAAGGTTAGAAAGGTTATAACAGCATTTTAACCTGGGCTTTAATACTAATCTGGGCTTGTTGTCATGCTCCCTCTCCCAGTGTTCTTTCCTCTGCCTGTGGCAAGGTGTGAAGACTCTCAGTCCTAGGGAGGCTCCTCCTGTGCCCACCCAGCTGGGGAGGAGTGGGCAAACCTTGGAGCTACTTGCTAAATGACCCAAATAGCAGTGATGTATCTTGCCAAGCAATTGACAAGGTGGAACCAAGTACCATGAAGGGAGGCAGAGCAGGCACCCTTACTCCATGGAGAACATGGTCCTAAAGAAGAAAGTGGTTCCTAGTACTAACTGAACTCCTAGGCATGGAAGCCTTTGTGCTGCCCTCCTCAGATTATCATCAGCCCATGCTTGTAGTTTAAATTATAACAAGGCAGTAGCATTAAAGTTGTGCCCTGAAACTTAATAAAAAATATCCCTTTGTTCAGACAAAAACTTGAAGGAAGAGGAACTGTGGCATTGATCCTTCTTTTCTGAGAAGAAAGATAGATTTGGTTTGTTTTGTTTTGTTTTTTCATCAATTAGGGTGGGAAAGTTAGATCTTCATTTGCAGAGACCATTAGGAAAGCAAATATTTGCAATGTTAGCTGGCACAGAGGCTGTAGAGCTCTCTGCCCCCGAGTGATGAAGCCTGAAGCTTCACACCAGGTGGCTCATTCAGAGAAACCCATGGCTGAGCAATGGAATTTTCCAGGCTTTAGTTTTATAGCTACAGAACTATCTTCTGGTAAAAATGTTCTTTTATTTAGCACATTGTCTCCACCAGAGGGAGAAATTCACTGAGTAGTAATGGTTCTTATTTATAGGATTATATGAGATTGAGGCACTGTTCCTAAGAGTATCTTCTGCAATAAGAAACTAACAGATTTTTGGAGGCAAAATATTTGCAAAGATTTGGTTTCCAAACAGCTCTCACGTTTCCTCATCTCGATATGTGCTGCACAATTATTTCCTCTTTTGTTTTTTTCCCTGAAAAAGTGAAGAGATGTTTTCTTTACACGAAGCTGAACTAAATTAGCCAACGTGGAGATGGGATGTGTTGGCATTTTGCTGACATTTATTTTACCTCTTCAGAACTTCATGGCAACTCCATCACTTTTCCTGGGAAACTGTTCCAGGGTTTGTCATTCCCCCTGCTCAGACTCCTGGTATTAAAGAGTTACAGGAATTGAAAGAAATGGATGTTGTTTCTAACTGGAGTTTAAAGGCATTAATTACCTCTATTTCTCTACCATGACAGAAGGTTATTACTATCTTGTAGCCAGTGCTGAATTTCTAATAGATTGTTGTTCTTCCCTGCATACTTTCTGCTTGTCTTTAAATAATAACAATGCCCTTTTTAGAATTCAAGCACTTTGCCATTAAGTAATAAACAAACTACTTCTGCTCTGGGCATACTGATCTGCATTTCCAAGATGCATCAATAATAAACTCAACACTCATTCTTCTGTCAAATATACCTAATCATGGCAGAAATCCATACAAAAATAAGTGAGAGATGAGTACTTGGAAGGTGAGGAAAAGGTCAGCTCTGAGGGAAGAAGGGTTGGAATATTTTTTAATTTTTTTTGTGGCAATGATGGATGGACACTTTTAGTCCTTAAATTCCACTTTCTTGGTGTCATAATATGTAGAAATTTAGCAATTGTTAGTTCTAATCCTCTTGGGTTTATAGCATGTTTACACACGTGTATGTCAGGTGAGGCTAATGCAGATGGAACTCACTGTGAGCAAATGGACTTCATGCACTTTGCATGGCAGGTGTCACTTGAATCAACACCTGAGACAAAGAAACTGTGCAAATGTCAAGCATAAGCCCAGAAAAAAGTTACATAGGAATGGATAAATTCCAAGTGGTGAGACACTTCACTGCTGCAGATTTGGGTAACTGGAATGCTGGCCAAGGACTGCAGTGGTACAGCAGTACAGGCAAAACCATCTGTCCTCCTGTCCCTGCAGGTCAGGAAGAGCTTTCTGTACATTCCCTCCCTATTCTGCCAAGATGCTGAATATCCTGAACTGAGACATGGAAGTACAGACACAAGTTGTTGGTAGGCTCTTAGTAAGATTTTGGGTTTGCTCCACAGATTGAAAGAATAGCAGTGCAGGGAAATCAAGGCATGAACAAAGGAAAGAGAGGTAGTGGGTGCATTTAGGGAGCTAAATGATACTAGAGGTTCTGTGCAGGTACACAGAAGGAAGATGCTATGACATTCTTTTTGCAGATTTGTGACTCCATGAGGACAGTTTTCTGTAATATTTCTGGTTGCCTGTGGCTTTTGAAAAACCCAGTTACCACTGTCCTCCTCAACACAAAAGCAGGAGACCTGTTGCCTTCACCTCTACAGCACAACCAGCCTTCATAGCAGATTCATATTGTTCAAATACTGTAAACCTGAGAGTTTAGTCTTTGTTCCTAAGTGATTGCTTCATCCTCATCCATCAGAAGTTTCTGACTTCTGATGCTTTAGTGTAGGTATTTTGACTAGGACTTTTTTCAAATTGTTCTCTCTGGCTGCTTCCACCATTCATTTTCTCATCCTCCCATGATTACTGGTCCTAAGTGCACCTCTGTAACAGGACATGTATTGGTATTCTCTGCAGCACTCCTCATTCTGATAAGACTTTCTCTCTCTTTTGTATGCCCATTCTTGTGTCTAACATTAAAAAATTCAGTGAAGTAATTTGTGATTTTTCACAACTGCAGCTGTGTTTGGTTTCCTGGGGTATTGTTTGGTTTGGTTTGGTTTTCTTGTCATTTATGCCAGAATAAGGAGGTAAATAGATTCTTTAAAACAATGTACTTGTCACTGAGTTTGGAGGAAAAAAGGAGTAATTAGCTCCTCGATGTAGTTAGAGGCAAAAAAAAATGAGTCAGTCAGGTTTGCAGAAGTGTTGTTACTTATCACTTTCTTTTTTCTGGGCTTGCCTTTCTCCTAGAAATTTACATCCTGAACTATACCTAGGAAAGGTCTGGTCCAAAAAAAGATCTTAAACATGAGTCTGTCTTTGATAGAAGCATCTTGAAACATGTGCAAGTATATTCTCATGAATTATGCTTTTATTTTCTTGTCGTATTCAAGTTGTGATAAT
Organism: Chaetura pelagica; assembly: GCF_000747805.2. Lineage (NCBI taxonomy): Eukaryota > Metazoa > Chordata > Aves > Apodiformes > Apodidae > Chaetura > Chaetura pelagica. The sequence continues at coordinate 9,455,610 of NW_009953964.1, forward strand.
GATTGGTTTTAAAAAAATAGGAGCATCTGTGCTGAAAAGTATATAGATACCAGGTATTAGGACAGTATTTCCTTGCTTGAACTAAATATCCAAGTAAAATTACTATAATATATTTCTATTTATGGGAAAAAAAAAAAAAAAACAACCCAAAAAAAAGTAACATCTTGGGGTTTCTGTATAAATCAGGTATAAATTAGGAGATAATTTTTTTTTCTATAGCTCAGTTAGTATTTAAGTAAAATTATAATATATTTTTTTTTATTTATGGAAAAAAAAAAAACAAAAAACAAAAAAAAAACATGTAACATCTTGGGGTTTCTGTATAAATCAGGTATAAATTAGGAGATAATTTTTTTTTCTATAGCTCAGTTAGTATTTTCAAAATGCTTCCAAACAATCCCGTTTTTGTCATTATATAATCATATGTGGTTCTTAAAAGCTCCTCTTTGTACTTTAGGGCATTTTCATCATACAAGGGAAACAAATAACACAATCTAAGGAAGCAAAGAGGCAGCTGGGACCCATAAACATTGCATTCTTATAGAAGTTGAATTACTGACCTGTTTTCCAGCCCTAGGCAAGTCACAGAAGTTTTTACATTTCATTTGTCATTATTAATGGTTTGTGTTTGTCATGTAAGGGAGAAGAAAGGAGGAAAAAAAAAACACTTTTATATGTCCTTTGGAAAAAATTTCAGAGCTCTCTGTGTTTTCTGTATTTGTTAGTGCTTGGTGGGTAAGTGTCCTCACCAGAACTTCCCTGAAGCTTAACTACCTTCCTAAATAAATTTCAGATATTGAGAAGAAAGGCCTCCTCTGTGATAACAGTGATTTAGGGTGAGTTTTTAGTTAAAACAGGCTACATGAATGTCAACTTGGGAAATTCCAGAGCACATAAGTGAGCACTGGTCTAAGGGTAGGGGTTCACTTAGTGTGATGGGGAACCCAGACCAGGATCCAACTTCTGCTTCTCTTCAGAAGGCTTTGAGTACCAGACTTCAGGCTACTTTGGACTGAATTTAAAACAAAATATGTAGGAATGGAGAGTTGAACCTCATGTCCCACCGGTGGGGTTAATACCCAGAGAACTGGGTAACTGGCTTTTCTTGGAAAGGAATAAAGTCCTTCAATGTGCTTCTTAGAAACCCATCCTGAAGCAGAGGAATCTTTGCCTAATAAGTGGCTTAATCGAGGGCATTCTCATGAAAGGTTTTGAGTTCAACGACTTGACATTTTTGTGATGAGTTCTCATTCTGCTGAAACACAATTATCGGTTGAATAAATTGTGTATTTGCAGCTAATGCATTCCATGTCCCTTCCCTTCCCCTCCCTACCTGGGGATACTGAGATACTGTTCTCAGTTACCACCTGTACAAATCTGTAAAATTATTCCAAAATCTTCAGCCGGGATCTTACTGAGCTGGAAAATTCAATTACGAGGGAAAGTCTTTGAAGTGTTTGTATTTTTCTGCCTTCAGGCAACATAAGGGAGATTTGGTGGTTGGTTGTTTTTTTTTTTTCTCCTACATTGACTATGTTTAAGACTGCAATTTTAAAATGTAGATGCTGTGAGCTCCACAAAAACTGGGCTTGAAATGCTATTCCAAATATCTTTAGAACTGATAAGTTGTATTCAACAAAAGTTGGGTAGATAAAGCCCCAGAAAACTTTTTATATCTTCTAATCCACCTACCAATGCAATGGAGATGCAGGCAGTAAATGAGAGCCATTGATTTGCTCTCAAACAGCCCCAATCTGTCAACCTTTTCAGAGTAATACAAGAGCTTTAAAAACAAGTGTCAGAAGCTTGAGTTATATTTTTGTCTTCCTGACAAAAAACACAATCGAATATTGCAGTAGTGGTCAGGTTACTTTATTATTTTTTTTTCATTTATTAAAAACTTATATTTATTACTAGGATAAACCACATGAAAAGAAAAAACTCCCCATATATATAGTTTTATAGCTACCCTTTATATAAAGACCCATAGAGAAGTCCAAGATGATTTTATCTTGTTAAAAGTTTATCTCTGATTCAACTCCTGCTTTTCCTGCCCTCTCTTCTGTGTATTAATTGAGTCCTTGCCTGGCAACTTGTCTGTTTTGCATGAGAATGAAATGTCTGACCATTCACCCCTTAAAAGCTTGTCTGTTCAGTATGTGAATGCAATCTTACCAACCTAAATCCTCCAGAACCTATTTGCAAAAGAGACTGTAGAATTTTTCAGATGTCAGATATGCACATAATCAATGTGAGAAAAAGAAAATTGATCTGGTTTAGAGTTGGTTAGAATTTGATGTTCATTTGCTTGAAGACTTGTTTACTTGTAGAAGCAGGAGGAATAGCTGAAATCCTGAAATCTTTTACTGTGAGGAAAAAGGTCTAAAATTCCAATGTTTATAAAATATCTGTATATTTAAATAATTAATCTGCGTTACCAATGGCTATTGAAGACAGCTATTCCCTGGGTAATACTTTCTGTGTTGCTCTCGATCAAATGGGGAAACACTCTGAGAGGCTTAATGTTACTTCTTCTGATCAATTTCTACTCAGTAGTAAATGCATTTTAAAATCTTTTACAAATATGCAAATGTTGTGCCATGTCTAGTTATATTTCACACCATAACTTGGCACATTCTTAATGAAGCCTATCAAGTGATATTTATGACAGACTTCAAAATAATACAGGAATATTCAAACTAATACAAATGAAAAGGCATAACAATATCTTGATGTCAAAACTTTTATTTTGACATTTCCAAAGCAGATCTCATTTCACTTTCAGGAGCTTCCTGGAGGGGAGTAATTTCATCAAAATCAGTAGCATCTCCTGAGGCACAGAACCCCCCCTGGTTTTCATCAAAACAGTATTTCCCAAAAGAAAGCTGTTTAACCATAAACTTATAAGTAGAGTTGATTCCTACAAAGAGTTTAATTATTTTAACTTCTACACATCCATTTGTCAGTTTAAGATGGAGTCAGGAGGGTTAGGACTAACTAGTTCACCATGAATTGTCCAAGGAGAGGATCAGAACAGAGTTTCTGTGCTACCAGTAAGATGTGGCAAGAGAACAGCAGAGGTAAACAAGGCAAGTAGAAGCAATTGTCTTCATTGCATTTAAAAAGGTTGAAAACCCACCAATGTTTGATCCTATTCTGCTCAAGATTCACACAGATGTGCAGCAACCTCATAAAAATATGTTCACCAGCTATTTGGACTTATATTTGCTGAGGTGGGAAGTGATGCTCTCCACCAAAAAGAGACAGTGCCCAATCCACTCTTATTCCAGTCTGGCTAAAGCTAGAAATGCAACAGCTGTGATGGGCCTCAGCCCACCTCCATCGGGGTGGGGGGGAAAGGGAAATGGGTCTTCTTCTTTTGGCTGAGCTACTTTCAGTTGGCTTTGTTGCTTTTTCTTTGAGTGTTCCAGCATAGACTGAAGTGCATCTGAACTCAGTAGCAAATATTTGAAATTGAAGTGGAAACCATTTATTTTTTTTTGCCCAGCTACCTTGGTAAACAGCTGTACACCGGAATTAATGCATAGACTGTTGGGAAATCATGTGGTTTCAAAAGTACATTCAGCTGTTCAGTTCTTTTTGTGTGTGTGCTTTTTCTTTGCATTCTGTTCTTCAGGAAGTGCCTTAACGTGTTGCCAAGATACTCAGCTTTTTGTGCTTTGGGGCACTTTCTATTTGAATGATGCAGTGCAGGTACTTTAACATGCTCAAGGTAATAATTCTTTGCAGTGAAATACAGAACCACTCAAATTAGCTTTTATTGATTAAAGAGAATATTTAATTTTAAGCCTGGTGTGGTTTGGGCCCATTTTTCATCTTACAGTCGACTCTAGATTTCAGAAGTCTACCTGTAACAGAGCAATACATCAGCTTCTTTTCTACCCTAGCATGACTGTTGCACAGAAACAACATTGTCCTACTTTTACCTTTTCTTTAATGTGAAGATACAGAGAGAGAACACCTTCCATGGCCTGTATTTAAAAAAAAAAATGTCAAGAGCAGTTAGAAAAAGCACCCATTTCACAATAAATATGCATAAAGTCTGAAGAAGACCCTTCAAGTTAATGGGTACAAAATCTAGTAGCAATCTAAAAAAAATTCAAAATATCATACAGCAAATTCCAATGGCCTTTTAAGTACTCCAGGGCTCTTGACATTATTGCAACTGTTGTCAGAGAACAACATGATGTCTCTCAAAGCAGAATCTGCATAATGCTTCTTCCATAAGGGTGGAAGGAAAGACATCATTTCTTTTGGAAAGAGACAAAAATGCCTCTTGATCTTCCTCCAGTGAGTTACTGGTACAGCACAGGGCCCCAGGGCAAAAAGTTTAAATCACAATAGAGACACTTAACCTCCCAGACACCTCAGAAATCTGGACTGTGGATACTGTTCCCTTTCTCTTTTGAGATGACAATAATTTAAAATAGCAGAAGAGAGACTAATGAATAACAGTGTGGAACTAATTGTGTTTATACACATTGTTATCTTGGCCATTCCTCAAATGTAGTGGTAACAGTTTCCATGTAGAGGGATGCTGGGAAAGAAAAAGCTCTACAGGACCTCACAGCAGCCTCCACAGCACCGAGGATGAGGTTCACCCTGCAGTCTGGCTCTACAGCTGACCCTGGTCTAAGCAAGTGATTAAAGATCTCCAGAGGTCCTTTCCAGGGTATGTTTCTCAGGGGTCCTCTCATCCTATTTCTTTACAGATTATCTGTTGCTTCCTTTCTTTCTGGCTTTACCTCTATGCATGGTTTTCCTTTGGTGTGTTCTGTTAATTTCTCTGTCTGAAGTTCATTTTGTCCATTTTCAGTTCCAATCCAAATCCCCAGTGATTTTGTGTTTATCTTCCTAACATGTTATTGTTTCAAGGTTGATGGGTCTTCTCTGTTTTATTTCCCTCCTTTGTCCTGCCAGCCATCATTACATTTTACTTCTTTCAGGCAACATTAATCTTTACCCATTGATCTTTAAACAGAATTGAAAAATGAAACATCAGCCTTCCTAGTTCTTTTTTCTTTATCTAATCTATTCCTGGTGCCATTTCAGAGTTCATATTACTATCCATTTAAATGCAGCTTTCTGTATGGAGAGAACAACAATTTGACTCAGACTTGAGTCATTTCTCTCTGATGCAGAAATTTGTTTTATTAAAAGCATTGTATATTATGTTCAGTTATATGTTGATAAGAGATATTTTTTGTATTTAGTACAATCAGAACAAATCAATAAAGTTTGGGTCAGCTCTGATATAACTGTGAATCAAAGTTTGCAAATGACCAGAAAACAAAGGTGTCTTGGCAAGGCAAAATACCTACCAGTCTGGATCCTAAACTTGTCTCCCAGTAAAGAGAGGTGGAATATTCCAAATTTGTACAGCTGCTGTAAAACTAGCATTGAGGAGGAATAAGGAGAGATGCATTGCAGCAGCTGTGGCCTCAGTGTCCATGGGATAAAGAAATATTCAAAAAGCTATTTTTTTTACACCTGAAATGAAGAGGGCACAGGGCACAACCCTCACTTCACCTGAGATCATCTCACTACTGAGTGGGGTTGCAAAGCACAAAAAAGTTTTAGAGGTGTACACCAGAATTTGAAACAAGCTCTTTACTAAGTTAATCCTGTTTGCCTTTTGTGTCCAAAGCCTATCAGGTTATTTGAAAAGGATGGCAAATTATCCCTCTGGCCTATATAATTTTCGTCACTGCTGTGTCTAGAATCTTCTCTCTCTAACCTTGTAGCAGGAGACATTCAAAAGAACTACTCCATCCTTTGCTGCATTTAGCTAAACCAAGATATGACTCCTGGGGATAGTCTAATGGAGAAAAGAGCAGGAAAAGAACATCATCTGCTGGCATATTAACGTTCCAAATTATGCACATCCTTCTTCATAAAGATGGTTTCATTAATACCAAGTCAAATAACATTGATTCTCAGTATGACACAAAGAGAGGTGATCACTGTACAACCCATCTGAGCAGCAGCTGAGGCAGGAGGGAATGGAGACACTTGACAAGTATTTTTGCCAGTCTCTCTCATGAGCAGTAGAATGATACTTGTACTGGGGCCAAGAAAATGTAAACATGCCTAGATAATAATAACAAACCTTTTCTGAAATTAGAAGAAGAGAGGGAAATGTTGTCTAATTTCCAGATTCTTAAATTGCATTATTTATTATTGTTATTATTATCTATTATGGAAGCATCTCTGAGTAAATTGTTTCATAGAGAATAAACTAACCCATCACTGCAATTCTGGGGGAAATAAAGAGCATATAAAGTTTTCCAATAGGAGCAAACCTTTCCTATGAGCTTCATTATTCTTACAGCAAAGCTACCTCCATGCCAAGCTGTAAAGAAAGAATTGTTCAGAAAAGGAATTCTCTTAACATTTCTCTTACTGTTAGTTTTACATATGTGCTATGTAAATCCCATGTGTCCCATCTATCATTTTCATTGATGGATTCAGTTCTCCTATAACAAATGCTAACTTTCTGCAACCTCCAATAATACATCACTGCCTTTCTTTAAATGCTTTAAGACTTGTCACTGTGATTCCTTCAGTCCCATCAGTACACATGACTAATACACATCCAGGCACCATGAAGACTTTATGATACAATGATCTTTTCTTTTTTTTTTTTTTTTCTCAAGAGAGAAAAATCCTTGCCCAAATCCCACTGCGGGGAACAGAAGCCAAATGGATGTGAGTTGAAAAATAATACCCTTAAATCAAGTCAGGGAAATGAGTTAAGTCTCTTTTGGACCTGACAGTCAAGTGAGTCAAGCTCTTCTAATAAACATTATGCACCACAAGGAAGGGAGGAAGCTGCCATGGAGCATCAATGCTGTAATAAGATGCAGAAAACCATAAAGAGATGCTAAAAAATAAGGTTCTTCCTGCGTAAATCTGGGTCCTGTAGTATCAGATCAGATCACCCCTGACTCAGACAATCTGACTCATTCTGCACTGTGGTTGTGACTTCAATACATTTTCTGCCATGACAATCCTTTCATATTCCCCCATGTAAATCCAAGCCAATTTGTCATGATGAACACAATCAGTATGACAAGCTTTTCTGTACCAGAGTTCTTTTTCAGCTCTTTTCACTGCTCCCCTCAATGCCAAACTTGAACCGTTTCTGTACCTGCCACCCACTGACTCTTCAAAGCACAGGCACAGACACACACAGAGCACAAAATGCTTCCAAAAAGGAAAGACACCTTTCCCACTCATTTCTGGAATCACCACTAACAAAGAAATCCATCACTGAAGGCCATGTCAGTAGGTATACTCACCCTGCTAGAAAAGAGTGATTCTGAGCACTGGACTGTTCTCACTCCTTCTGCTGCTTGGCTCTCCAGTCCTGCCTGCAGCCCAACAGCTTCTTAAAGACAAAGCCTGGATATGGCTCACTCTAAAGACTCATCTTGATGGGATGAGAATGGATAAGTCTGCCCAAAATTGGGGTCTAAATTAATCTCAGCTGTTTCTCCTTATTACCCTCTGCAAACAATAGGAAAAAATAAGCTCCTCCTTTTCTCTTACCTTGTGCTATGACTTAGGACAAATGCAGCCCAACAGCTTCTTAAAGACAAAGCCTGGATATGGCTCACTCTAAAGACTCATCTTGATGGGATGAGAATGGATAAGTCTGCCCAAAATTGGGGTCTAAATTAATCTCAGCTGTTTCTCCTTATTACCCTCTGCAAACAATAGGAAAAAATAAGCTCCTCCTTTTCTCTTACCTTGTGCTATGACTTAGGACAAATCCCTTCCTGGATGTTGTTCTTTCCATTACTTACCAAAGTGGGAGCCTGAAAAATCTGTTTAGGCTCATTTGCTCTTTTTTAATCACCAAACTTAGGCAAAAATGGGTTCCACTCTTGAAGTGTCTGTGTCTGAACTGCCTGAGATTGCCAGCAGATGCTCCAGGCAGAGAGGTGCTCTCCTTGGTGTTTTGTAGAGTTGTCATGAAATCCACTTCTGTGTGTTGATTGATATCCTGGAGACTTCAGGTATCATGCACAGCTATGGAAAATCTGCCTGCAAATAGCCTAGATAATTGCAAAATTACTTGCAATAAGGCATGGAAAGGCTACTGCACATCCAGCTGTTATTACGGTACAGCTCGCTCCTCCAGCCTGGAGGGAGAGAAAATGTACAAAATGTGTCTGTGGATTTGATAGCATGTTGAACATTACACTGAATGGAAAAACAAGGACTGGCATCTCAGCTGCTGTAAAGAACCAAACAAGCCTTTCAAAGAAGGAAAAAAAGAAAAGTCAAATGCATGACCTATGGTTATAGCTCAGTTATTTATAAGGGGAGTGGGGCTGTATTTTTCTAGCAATTGTGGTAACATATTCATTGTGGTTTGGTTTCACATTTCTGCTTACCAAGTCTGCAGCCTCTTCCTTGCATCCCTATGGGACAGAGGTCCACGTTGCTGTCAAAGTCTCAAAGGATTAAATCAGTGAGTTTGAACCTGCCACTCCAGAAAGCAGGGTGGCTCCAGGGTTAGCTCTGAATGGCTCTGTGGGAAGAGTGGGGAAAGCAAGCTCAGAGAGGCTGGGAAGCATCCCCTCACACAGAGTTCCTAAAGGATTTTGCACCTACCTCCAGTGTGTACAAATCAGAGGAAGGGTGAAACCACTGAAACAACAGGATTCGATAGCTGCAAATGGGAATTAGATATTGGAAATGATAGGCCAGGCTGTAATTGCTGAAGATAAAAATTAGTGAACCTGCTTGACAAGAATTATGGCAAACCCAGTACTGTGTCCAACCCTTGTCTTCCAAATAGTGCCCCACATGAATACACATTACAGTGTGTACATTACCTTAATGCAATTGTTACTTAATATTAATTAGATTATTATTACACAAAACTGCTCAGTTCTGAGGCCACCATGCAGCACACCATTGTCTTTAGAGTGAAGTACAGCAAGCACCAATAAAGTGTGTTTTATAATGAAAAATACTAAATGTTGAAATATTATTTTCCAAAGGATTTTTTTTTTTTTAATTTTCTGTCCCAGTTATAAAAATATAAAAAAATTTCCAGCCATACAGAGGCAGAACTGGTCTTTGGTTTGATACATTGTCCCACCCTTATTCATACAGATACGATAAAAAACACTAACAAAGGTTTGAGTAATGATCTGCAATATATTTTCTACTCTCCTTTTCCCTCCACCTGCCACTTAATTGTGGCCATAGTGACATGGTTCCAGGGGTGACCTGCATGACAAACAGACCTGTCTTTCTTCTGTACATCTGTTCTTACAGCTTGTCAGCATCTGAGCCCAGCAGGATCAGAAAGGATGGAGGAGGGAGAACAAATGGAAGCAGAGCCAGGTGGGCCTGGCACATCCAACACTTTCACATAACCTGGCATGTTGCTGCAGTCATTGTTTTCCTCTCATAGAGGAATGGCTGCCCTGTTGACTTCTGAGTAAATAACTCAACACAGCTTTATTTCTTTTTCACTAAAATTGAGTTCAAACTGAACAGACCTCAGGTTCACTTTTCAGTTTCTTTGCAGAGGTTAATATGTAAGAAGAAAAAGAAAGACCATTTTGGTAGCCATGTTAGAAGAGTTTGCTCACCTCAGTTATGATGCAGTATAGGTAGTGGAACTTACAGGGAAGGGAAGAAATGGAAAGAAACAAAATATTGTTAAGATATTAAGGGGAAAAGAAAACCTTAAAGTTAAGCAGAGGTGCAGCAAGTCTCAAATCAAAGAAGTCTCAAATACTTTGATTTGATACTAAATTCTCCTACTCTGCTGTGAAACAGTCACTTCTAGTCTCCACCAGGCACCCTATTAGTGATTCCTCAGTTCTTCCTTCTTACATCAACAGGAGATCAAAATAAAATTCACAATTTTTCAACATTTTTAAAATACAAAGATTTTCTTTTAAGATGAATCCTTAACAAAGGCAGCAATAGGTCAAAAGAGCACCCTTGTAGCTCACCCATCCCATAAAACCTTCCAGTCTGCACCACAAAACCCCTCTGTGTAAATCTGACAGAACCGAGCAGGGTCTTTCTGATGGAGAGGGTTTGTGTGTGAGGGAATTTCAGCAGATCCACAAGTCATCACCAGAGACATGCCCCTGCCTTTTATAGTTATTGTGGTACCTTCCATGCCTCTCACATTTTAAATGACTGCTCAGAAATCCTCAGGCTCCACACACCAAATATGCCTCTCTTGGACCAAACCTTGGTTCTTTACTTCCCGCTGTTATTTTTGGAGACAGGCTGGGGTTATTACAGAACTTTTTCTTGCAAGGTAATTGGACCACGACTAAATCAGAAGAAGTTAAAAACAGAAAGAGTAAAGAGAACAGGATCTAAGACAGCTTCAGTTCTTAGGAATCAAAAACAGATTTTGTGTGGGTTCAGTTTACTGTCTAGCAGCTTGTAGTGGAGTAGTTTGCATCTTCCTTGGAAAACTTGCTTTTGTCAGGAATTTAGAATACAAGCCAAGTAAAAGGGCTCTTATTTTGCTCCTGAAAGGTTAAAAAATATCTAGTCTTAGGTTGGTAGCCAGGTAGACTCAGCTAAAGGTCAAACAGAGAAAAGAGGATGGTTCTTCTCACATAGATAGGAGACCGAAGGAGTTCCTTGCTAAAGGATTTTAAGGATGTAAAAAGTCCATATGGTTTCAAGGAGGGGCACTGGGCTGGTACTGGGCAGACAAATTACACAACAAGATGACAAAATCCCCTAAACTAATTCTCAGCTCTAGCACCTCTTCGATTCCAAACAGCTTAATTTTTTCTGAATCTCAGATAATCATATCCATACACATCAATGCTTTTCGGTTTTAGAGAATTTCCATGAGGAATCAACTATTCATAAGGAGCTAAATGATTAGTTTTGACACAGCCACCATCCTTGCAAGACACACAGAAGGGCTGTCATTCAGGAAAAAAAAAATAGCAGTTTATAAAAATTAATAGACCTGAAGGCAATAAATCTGTTTTTGGAACAATACAGTCCTTAGAAATATTCCCAAAAAAAGACTATCTAAGAACATGGGATCAGATTCCAGCACACCAGTAAAGTGGGCAAATATTTTGATCAACAAGAAGAGCAATTAAAATCCTGTGTCAGATTTCAGGAGAAAAAAACCCCACAACAACAGTGTTTTTGAAAAGGCTGAAACATTTGAGTAGTCTAATTCCACATCAGTTACTACAAAAATAACAAACTCTGTCTCCTAGTACTTGCTGCTAACAAATAAATAAGTAAACCAGCAGAAATCTGAAAAATGAAATCACTTCAGGTTTCTCATTTTTGCTTAGGGCTCATGACAGGATCTAGCATCAATACAATATTGTAAAAGCTTTTTGAATTCAGTTTTCAGGGCTAGTTTGTTCCTTTTTTTCTTCTGGTTTCCCACTGACAAACACAAACATCTTTCAGATTGTCTCACCATCTGTAGTTCAGATTTCCAGCTCTCTAAAATCCCACATTTCTGAGTCTGTAAATGCATCTGCTGATACAAGGAGCTGATATAAGAAGCTGGAACCTCTTTTCTTAGTCTATAATCTAATGCACTTAGAGAGCCAATGAATCTGTGTGAAAGGAGGGGCTTTCTGGCTCAGGAACTCCTTGCAGAGGAACAGCTGCTACAATAGCAAAACCTTGACTGAAGCCAAACACACTCACAGCTCTCGGTGGCTTTGTGCATCTAGGGCTGGCAAGACAACCACTCCCCACTTCCCACCTCACCTCCTCTGTCTGCAAAAAGTGAGCAGACGAGCACAGAAAAACTTAAAGACCAGATCTTGGTTGTGTAACATTTCAGAAGATCCAGTGATGGCTTGGACCAGCAATATCTCCTGGTTTAATCACTTTGGTCTACATGAAGAACGTCTCAGAAGGTACTTAAACAGCACTGAGGACTACTTGGCCTTCCTGTGTGGGCCTAGACGCAGCCATCTCTTCTTGCCTATGGCTTTGGTGTACACCCTGATCTTTGTTGTTGGGGTGGTGGGTAACTTCTTAGTTTGCCTGGTAATCCTCAAGCAGCGGAACATGAAGACCCCGACCAATTACTATCTCTTCAGCCTGGCTGTCTCAGACCTGCTCGTGCTGCTTTTCGGGATGCCACTGGAAGTCTATGAGATGTGGAGCAACTACCCCTTCTTGTTTGGGCCCGTTGGCTGCTACTTCAAGACAGCACTCTTTGAGACCGTGTGTTTTGCCTCCATCCTCAGTGTCACCACAGTCAGCTTGGAGAGGTACATTGCCATCCTCCACCCGTTCCGTGCCAAGCTGGAGAGCACCCGCAAGCGCGCCCTGAGGACCATCGTGGTGCTCTGGGTCCTCTCGGTCCTCTTCGCCCTCCCCAACACAGGCACCCATGGCATCATGCTGCAGTACTTCCCCAATGGCACCCTGGTCCCTGGCTCTGCCACCTGCACTGTAGTCATGCCCATGTGGATCTACAACTGCATTGTCCAGATCACTTCCTTTCTCTTCTACGTGCTGCCTATGGGGGTAATAAGCATCCTGTACTATCTGATGGGGCTGAGAGTAAGTGCTACTGCAACTGTGCTCAGTGTTTCCTCAGCTCATTCCTGTGTGTTTGTGTCTGCATGTGTCTTTTAAGCGATTGCACCTTTTTTCTTGCCACTTTCCCCTCAAAAAAAAGCAAAAATATTTCAAACTTCTCATAACAGCCCATTCAACTCCCTCTTTGGTATAATCTGTTCCTCAAATCAACAAAGCTACAGAGAATAATTTCCTCAATATTTATCCCAATCTTTTTAAAATAACTTACCATCACTGCTGCTCCATCTGAATGTGACTTAAACACCCAAGTCTGTAGATTGATACCAGCTTTGCAGAGATTTGGAGCTTTGCAGTGAGACTAGAAGGAAATAGAAAATGTGAAAAGAATAAAGAGGAGCCGGTTAGCGAGTGAATCTTGTGTACTGTTTGTTTTCCCTCTCCTTGTGACTGTGGAATTTTCATTATGCAAAATGGAAAATGTGAAAAGAATAAAGAGGAGCCAGTTAGTGACTGAATCTTGTGTACTGTTTGTTTTTCCTCTCCTTGTGACTGTGGAATTTTCATTATGTTACTTTATTTTTCTGCTCTGGTGGAGATGTTGATAATGCTCAATTGTTAAAACTCACAAAGCTCTCATAAGCTGAAATGCTACCTTATTGCTGCAGCTGGCAAAATCAACAATCCTTTCTTTTTATCCCTCTGGCAGAGCTTCACTATCAACTAAGGCTACCTTAGAGTTCATGTTCATTCCCTCTTCTGAAAGTGAGATCATTTAACCAAGTATTCATCATTTAAATACACAAATAAAACAATCATTTTCACAGTGTTACAAAGCTGTGTAGCACAGCACTGAAACACACTGCTAATCATAGAGACTAGATGATTCTTTTTCTTCTCACATGTTACATGTATTTTGGAAATATGAATCCCACCTCATTGCACTGAATATAATTTAAAATTTGCAAAGCTGTGGCTGATCATAAAGCAAGAAAGGAATGCAATAAGCTAGTAGAGACAAATGAACATACCTAATAACATGCAAGAAATTCAACCAAAATCTGTGCTGGTGTTCATCTCATTTTGTTGTGCTGGTTGATGTTTACTGTTATCTGCAATTATACAGAAGCAATTTTACCTTACCCAGGAAAAGCCACAAGGATTATCTGTCACAAATCCATAGCACATGGTAGATCTTCCAAACAACTAATGGGTTAAATTATCCCACCAGCAGATGTTTTGGGTTCTTTACATAGTTTAACAGAAAAAAATTCCAAAATAAGACCTAGAGGGAGGAAAAAGTGCAGATGTTTTAAATACTACAATGTTATGGTCAATAGATAGTTCCAGCATTACTGTAAAGAAGACAACGACGATGACACTGTTGTCTCCTTAGATTTGAGTGTGGAGCTTCCTTCTGCAGCTTTCATAGATTTCTCATCACAATTGCCTTTAGGACTAGTCCCTAAATCAGTCAGACTCTTCTTTAGACTTAGTTCAACTGTTGGGGTACTAGTTGCAACTGTTAGCCAAAAAGCTGAGGAGGAAGAGAGGGAGGAAATGAGAACATGAGGAAAAGGCTGCTTCAGAAAGTGAGTCCCTGCAGTGCTGGCAGAGCTGGACTGGCATTGCTTTTGCTAAGTGGCCTCACTAGGTTTAGCCTGGGGGTAGGTGAGGTCCCTAATTTTGCTCTGTCTTTTAATTTCTAGTATGAAATGCTGTAGCTAATAAAGATGGGTGGGGGAGGGAATCAAATTTTCAGCTTCTTGCTCCAGACACTTAATTCTCTTGCAGTGAATGCATTACATTCATCATCAGGAAACCCTGCACAGCCTTATACATTCACAGTGATGTGAAAGTAACCACTGCCTTGGCTGGAGTTCTGTCAAACCATGGGCATCAATCACAGAATCACAGAATGGTGAAGGTTGGAAGGGACCTTAGAGGTCACCAGGTTCCAACCTCCCCGCTGTGAGCAAGGACACCTCACATGAGACCAGGCTGCAAATCCTCCCTGGCCTAAGTTATAACCTTTGTCATGGATTAATTTTTTTTTTTTCTTTTGTTTTCTTTTTTCCTTCCCCTTAGACATAACCCATTATTTTATCAAATTACAACTGCTGAGTTTTTACTAGTTAAACTTCCTTCTATTATCACTTGAGTCTAAAGAGGAATCTTGTAGCTTTATCCAAATGCCAGGAGGAAGATGAAAAATAAAGATACATGTGACTCTAGTTTATTACAGCATCAAAGCACTGTATTCTCTGAGGCTTTGGGATATGCCTAGAATAGATTCTTGTTGAGACTGAAAACTACTGAAGGGAAACCATGGATTTTAATCAATTTGAGCAGACATTTATCACTAGACGTTTTACAAATCAACAGTCTTTTCCTTAAACAACTGTGACTATGATTAAAAGTTATGAAAGGAATAAAGTAAAACACAGGAGGCTGAATTGCAGTATAATTGAGTATGATTCAATTAACATGTGCTTCCCTTTTCTGGGTTTTATGAATAAATAGAACTTTGAAAGAAGGTCTCATTTAATCATCCTTACAGAGAGATGTTGTTAACCAAAAATCAGGAAGCAAAGTCAAGTGTAAAAGGCAAAATAAAATTGCACAACTAGCAGCTTTTCACAAGATTTTTACAAATCCAGATTGATTCCTATCTTTTCCCTCATTTCTT
>NW_009953964.1:9470891-9474175 GCF_000747805.2 Chaetura pelagica
GTTGAAAAAAAACATCACTCCAAATCACTTCCACTTCTGGGTCCAATTATACACTGTCCAGAGATGATTTCTTTTATAATCAAAGGAATTGTCCTGATTGGCCTTGGTCTTTCATCACCAAAACACCAGTGCTCTTGCTATAAGGATATTGGGGAAGTATTTCAGGGAGGATCAGATTACAATTATTTATATCATTTTTTTTAGAAGTCCAGGAAAAACCACTTGAGAAAAAAACAAAACAACAACAAAAAAACCCAAAACAAAATAAAACAAACACCTTGTTGCAGCTGAGCAGGATCTGGATCTGTTCATATCATGCAACTGAGCATATATAGGGTTTGCTCGTTAGATGTGTTGAATATCAATTAGTCCAAACACTCAGGGCATGAAACAAAACTCCCTTGAATTCTACAGGATTTTTTCCAGTGAATACAGCTGTGTTTCACTGAGGCCTCTCTGGCTATTTTTTGGATCATTGGTTTGTGCTTAATTGTGGGGAACATTTTTAGGAAAATAAACAAACAATATTTTGCTAGAAGATAAAACAATGCCTTGCAAAGTATTGTTGAAATTGAACACAAGCTGTGAACAAAATATTGACTCACTGAGAAAAGACAAGTGGGGAACTGAAATACAAATGTGCTGCAAATAGGAAAGCTCAGATGCATAAAATCTGCAGATTGCTTTGAACAAAATGTTTCAATGTTTCTCTAGACTAAAACTGAAGTTTATGTGTAGGGTTTTTTTCCAGTAGGTCCTGAGTTGCCTTTAGTTGTTTTTTTTTATCAAATTGCAGCTATCAAAATATCAAAGAGGCTATGTCTGGTGGGGATGTTACCTCCTGTCTAAGATCTCCTTTGGTTTCCCTCCTTTTGCCAGCTGAAAGGAGACAAATCTCTGGAAGTGGAGGAAATGGGTGTGAGTGTTCAGAGGCCATCCAGGAAATCAGTCACCAAGATGCTGTGTAAGTAGTGAGTCCTTCTTTGTTGTACTCAACATGGACAAGAGGGTGACCAGGTCCTGGAGGTTATCAGTTAAATTCACTGATACAGGAGTTATCAGATGAGTAGCTGTGATAAAAAAAAAAACAACAGCAAATTTTCCTCCCCAGCACAAGAGGTTGAGCAAACCTACATGGCAGATGCTTGCATGGCAACACTAACATCCCTCACTCCAAACGTGGCTCTTGCAGCCCTTCTGGGAGGATCCCTTTTGTTCAGAATGCAAACAGTCTATCTTGTATATTTTTTTAAGAAGGATGCACATCTGTCTTACATCACACCACGAGCTCTGCTAGTGAACAAGGTCCTGCCAAGCCACATACATTACCTACTGCTGACTTAACCACTTAGACCTTCCCTAGAAAAAATATGACATGGACAGACTTGTATATTTTATAGAATTCATGAGAATTTGGGCTCCTAACTCCCTGAAAGCACCCACATCACTTCCTAATTTAGGGCTGTCTTTAAGGCACAGATCACCTGCTACTAAGATAGTGCTTATGCAGGAAACACAAACCACCTTCAATATTGCCTGCAACAACATTGGTCTTTTTAGGCAGCTCAAGTCACTTTCTGAACCAGGAAATGGTGCTTTGGAGTCATCCTGATTTCTGTGCCCCACCACAGATGTTCAGAGGACCCAAGTCTGTAACGGGCTTGCAGGAGTCCTTATTACAGCCAGCCAAGTTGTGCATGGAGACAAACTCTTTGCTTTGTGCTGAAGAGTTCACCCAGACAGACTTAACCATCACCAGGTGGTTCCTATGGCCTTACCTGCTGGGTGATGTACAAACAGTGTCGAGGAAATTCATTCCAAGGCCAATGCAGTCAGTGTGTCCCGGGTGGCACAGATGACTCCCAGTGTCTCACTGGTGGTCTCTTCATTAAGCTCTGTCCATGTCACAGCAGAACGGGCTGTTGCCTGCTCTGTGTGAATGTCCTTGGCTGTGCATGCAGTCAGTTCTCCAACACAGACAGCAGTGGGAAGTTTGCTCCTGTAGCTGTTAATGTTTTTCAGTGAGCACTGCAGGAAGACAGAAAGAATTACAAAGTTTTGAAACAAATGCAGTTTGTATATTTAGTCTTTCATCCAGCTTTTGGAACCATCTCTGCTCTGTGCAGGCTAGTGAACCAAGTCCTTCCTTAACTGACTTGTTCTTCTTCCCCCCTTACTCCATGCTAGTTGTCCTGGTGATGGTCTTTGCTGTTTGCTGGGCTCCATTCCACATAGATCGACTTTTCTTCAGCTTTGTTGTGGAATGGACTGAACCTCTGGCTAACATATTCAACTTAATTCATGTGGTGTCAGGTAAAGCTTTCTTCTTTCACCTGCATGGGGGCTGGAAATAAAACTTCTTGGGGTTTGGAAGGCATTGAAGAGAATTGTGCCTTAAATAAAAGTGGCATCCAGGTTTCTGCAGCTTTCAGGATTGGGACATGTTGTCCAACACTGTTGTCTGAGTATTCACAAAAAAAATAATAAAAAAAAAATAACATTAATAGCATATCATACATCATTACCAGCTGCTTTTCCTTCTTGGAAATGTTCAGAAATAAAACCTGCTGTCATCCAGCTGCTTTTAATGAATACACAGCAGCAGGCATCGTCCTCCAGAGGGTCTCCCAGGAAAACAAGAAACCTTCTCAAATAGCAAGACAAAAAACTTACATACTTCTCAGAACTGGGTGATGTAATCAAAAGTTTACAGCCTTGCCAACCATAAAATGAAGGCTTTTTCAAAGAGGAATCTTATTTTCAATCTGCCATGGGAAAACACTGAATGTGGCCATCAGGTTGCTCAGAAAAATCCAATCTTGTGCAATTGTCCTGGTGTGCAGTAAGAAATTAGCTCCTCTCAGCTGGAGGTTCTCCTCTGGCAGCTTTGATGGGGGCACCAGCTGTGCAAGTCCTGCTGTGGAGACAAGGGCTGTGCTGGAGGCAGGTCAGCACAGAGCAGGAGAGAGCTGGTTCCTGAGCAGCTGGGGACAGGGAGCTCCAGTTAATACTGTCTCCTTTTTTCCTTTCCCTATGTGCTGCAGCACCTGGACTAGCCTTGGCAAGATCATCCTTCTGCCAGGATGGCAGCAGCCAGGGATGTGTTGTTGCTGCCTCCACCCTTGCACTCAAGCTTGGTGGAGCAGTACAGGCAATGAAGAGATTTTTTTTTTAACTCTTCTGAGATGGTTCCACACAAAAATGAGGTCCCTCTCTTCTTTCCCCCACCGTTGTTCTCCTAGGTGTTTTCTTCTATCTGAGCTCTGCTGTGAACCCCATCATTT
>NW_009953964.1:9474223-9485877 GCF_000747805.2 Chaetura pelagica
AAACACTGCACCCCTAATCATCCCACCAGCAGGATTCCTGCCCAGCAGAGCATCTTTGTGGTTGAGGACCACAATTTCATAGACTCTGCTGAAGACACAAGTCTCCCTGGCACCCACAGGACATCTGTCAGCAGTTCTCAACTCTCCACCGGTCTGTGACTTTCCATGTTGTGATCCAGGTGGAAGAGAAGTTAAAGAAAATTACTTTAAGAAGCAAAAAGAAAAGAGATTCTCCTAAAAGACTGATTTTAGCAAGAGCTCACAGACACATCTTGTTGAAAGAATGAATGAAAAAAACTACAATTAACAGGTGACTGAGAAGCACCAAGTTACACTCAAGCTAATGGGAGGGCTGGAAATCTCAAGCTGTGCCAGCAAAGCGCTGTTGTACAAAAATGTGACACATTCCCAATGTTACCAGCATAGGAGAGAGACACAGCTTATCCAAGACTTGCCAAACATCAGATTCCTTAGTTGGAAATGAGGTGATTTTTGTCCACCTGCCTGAGCTGAGCCTGACCATGTTCGAATGGGCTGTGGCAGGTCCCTGCTGTGCTCCATGTCCTGCATTTTGCAACAGCTTCTTATCATTGATTGAATTTCAGATACACATGTATTGTCTTTGCCAGAGAAACCCTGTGGTCACACACACACTTAAGAAGACTTCACACCTGCCCACACCTGATGGATTGCAGAAGTCAGAGCTCTACATGGGGTAGGCAACCAGCAGGAAACAGGCTGGAAACTATTCACAGTGAAATTTAGACAAACCTACAGGATCAGAGAAGTTGATACAAAGGCAATTGAAGAAAGTTTTGCAGTGATTTTGCACCTACAGAAGTCAGTTTTTGCCACAAAGCACAATATAAGGTCTGGGAAACTCTCCTGCATCCCAGTCACACAAACAGAACCTGAAGGCAACACACATCCTAGTTGATGAGCTCCACTAACTGCTAGGTCAGGACCCTACAGAGTTTTGGAAAGGGAAGACAGAGTGAATCCATTGCATGACAAAATTTTATAAACCTCTGTGTTCCAAGATTCAAAGCTTGCTTGTGTTCCAGAAGAATGGCTCCCTAGTGCATCACAATGCAGGGCTGGGTTTAGGGTTTAGCCACCAGTCTGGGCTCAGGCTTGGCACACACTGTCACAGAAAATCATCTGATGTGTGCCCTCCAGGGGCTGGGACTTAGCACAGAGTGCACAGAGTTATGAAAACAAATTAGAACATTAGCTCCAGAAAGATAATCATCTATATGCACAGAGGCTTGTTCTAGCCTGGTCACCGGGGACTGACATGACCTTTCCTACCATAGGAGGAATGGGTCATGCTCCTGCTACAATGGGCTCTTTCTTACCTGGTTTGCCCCAAAGTCTTCTGTTTCACTCACCTCTTGCTGTGGGACTCCAAGGTGAAGTGAGACCTGAGGGGCTTGTGGCAGCTGGTGAGTTGCCTCTTCCTGCAGCAAAGGGGAATATTAGCTCATGTTTTCTGTTAGATCCGTTTTACCAGCTGCAATCTTGAGAAACGAGCCATGGAGAGGGTAACAGATACACATAGTCCTGGAGAGAAAAGGCAGCTCCTGCTCCCTGAAGACACAGCTGAAATACTTTGCCACCCCCCAGTGGACACTTGAGTTTTACCAGTGACATTTACATTTCTAACCAGTTTTGTGTTATCATTTTTCCCTCCACCAGACACTAAAGTGTGTTCTCCTTCTGGATTTGCTGTTCTGGTTGTGTCTTGCTGCCCACCAGCTGCCCAGGTCCCTGCTCTCCTGACCCATCCATGGCACTGGGCTCTGGCTTCCCCCTGGGCAGAAGCTGTGAAGGATATTTTCTCCCTCACCCTGTGCATCCTTTGTGCACACCCTAACAGAGCTCAGGAGGTTATGGGGTTCTCCTCATCCCATCTGTGTGCCACTGAAAGCATGTCTTCTCCTCCACTGTCCTAGACACCCAACCAAAGCAGTGAGGAGACAGTTATCATTGGACATATTCACATCCACCATATGATAAAGAGTGCAAGATTTTGTGGCTCTTTGAAGTCATCTTACCCTTTTAGGACCAGACAGGGTCTTGTGTTGGTGCACAGAGCCATCCATGAGTGATGCCACAGTCTTCTCCTCCTTTCATGGCAGATTTCCTACCTTGGCTTCAAAGCTCGGTTGTTAAATGTTGCAGATGAGCTCATGGACCTAGTGTCAAGGTCAGGATGTGAAGCTGTATGGTGAAGGTTTTGTGTGATCTTAAACAAAAATGTCAAATTTTTGCTCCTAGGGAACATAAAGGGTTTTGTGAAGAAGGGGAAGTGGTGGGAGGGAAAATGTGCATGGATGGGGGGATTTTAGAAGAGAAATAGTGAGAAGCAAATGACCAGGAACTCACCTCCAGTTCTGAAATAACTTGTGTTTCATCCTAAAGGCAGTTTTTATCTCATTAAATTTGGCATCAGTCAAAAGAAGAGACTCTCATGACCAACTGAGCTTTTTCTTTTTTGCCATACATCAAAAGCAAAGCTTTAGTCTTGCACTCAAAACTTTCTGTGAAATGTTACTGAGGAGAAATGTAAAAATTCTGCTAAAAAATAAATAAATGCAGTGGAAACAATGTGGGCCAGCTTGAGTTGGAGTGCTCCCAGTTCAATTCCCAGTGACAGCTCAGCCCAGTACTCCCTTGTCCCTGAGAAAGGATCTCTAGAAAGTAGTCAATGCACTTTGTCCCTAAAAAGTACTCAATATCCACAGAAGGGTTTTCTTCCAAAAGGTCAGTGCTTGAGTTATTTATCACTCTGCTTTGATATTTACGTGGCCGAATTTGGAAGCTGGGTCCAAACATGAAAATACTGCGGACGTGGATAGAGATGTCAAGAAAGCCCAAGATACTGTAGTTTAGCAGCTTTCAGAGACAAGTGCTGAAAAATCCTGGCAACTGCCTGAGAAAAACTCCTGTTGCAAGAAGATGGAGAACAACTCACTTTCCCCCAAAGCGGTCAAGTGTGATAAAAATGTATTTATCTGAAATCAAGCCTGACTTCCTAGACAGAACTGTCTATTGATTAATTTCTCTGCTTCCATTTCCCTCTGGGAAAGATGTAAGTGTGTGTGCAGAAAGTGTTGAGTGCAGGGGCAACGCTCCAGTACCTTGACAAAACATAAGTATTTTGAAATGTGTTGCAAGGAAGCACTTGAAGGAGAGAAGAGCTGCTTGCTTTGCCAAGTAGTGATGCCAGGTTCAGTACTGGGAAAAAAATCATGACAGTCAGTGGGCAAGACTTTTAAGTTTCTATGAAGATCTTTTGGACACTACTGTGTTTTGAAGTGTTTAAACCATGTTTTATCATTAAAACTGTATGTACAGATCGACTGCAGAGCTGGTTATATGTATCTGTGTGTGACATGAAAATAAATACACTGGAGCTTCTCTCTCTGTGTCTGATCCATCCTCCAGCAATCTCTGTGCTTCTTGTTTCTCCCTCTGGTTTCACATGAGTAGCAGAAGAAAGAGTTTCCCTGGACATTCATCCAGCACACAGTGCAGGACACAAAGAACTTACTACAGATCACAATATCAGTTTTTAAAAATGCAGATTATTCCAGCTGATATCTATGCATTAAAATAGCCAGTGTGGTTTGTTGCATCCAAGTGCTTTGCTTGTTGCTTCTTCAGAGGATGAGTTGAAAAACTGGACAGCACAGATGTCAGAGCCAGGAGAAGTTCCCAAAGCTAAAAATGCTGCTTCCCAGGCTGGGTACAGCCGGGTCTGCTCTCCCTCTCAGTTTTTCTACAACTGTTTGCCTCATTTTCTCTGCTGTTCATTATGACTGTCTGGATTTTTCTCCTCTGAGGTTTCTTGTTCCACAGATTAGCAAATCTAGAGCAATTTGCTGAGCTGCAGCATCTCCATATCAAATGGATATTAAAGCAAGGGAAAAATATGGTAATGGAAACCAAATAATATTCTGGACTTTTTCTTTCTTTAATAAACTGAGGAGGAATAAGGGGAGAGGACTGGGAACTCTTCAAGGATTAAAAGTTAGTTTTAGAATTGAGTCTAACCTGATGCAATGATGGCAAATGTCCTTCAGAGTGAGCAGCTGGGCAGCTTTGTCAGTCCCTTGTAAAATTTTTTTCATTATTCAGAACCCAAGAGACCCCCTTAGAAATTACTCACCAGGAAAATCATGTTCCAAATGAGCAAAACAAAAGGCTAACAACCAATTCCCCACAAAACACGATGGGAAGAGCATTCTCAGGGGCTCACCTACCATTTTGTTCGTTGATCTGGGGCTAGTGCTCCTGAGATGCCTGGACTGTGCTCTCACAAGCTGGGGAAATTCAAACAAAGCTCTACCACTTGTAGGGTTTGCAGCATTAGTTTGCAAGCTTGCAGTTTTCTTTGCCTTACTTCTATAGGAGCTGATGAGTTCAAGAGAGATACCTGTCCTACCACAGAACATGCTGAACAGCTGCCTAAATTCAAGGGAAAGGCTCCAAAGAGAAGGATTTTTTTTTTTTTCCTGCTGCTGGTGACTGCAGTGCAGGTGGATTGGGCAGCACTGAGAAACTGCAACAAAAAACTACCAGCATGACAGTTTGGGAAAGAGAAGAACTCCCCAGCATTTCCATGAGGATGGAAATAAAACACCGACAGGAACTTGGAGGTATAGCTATTGTTTATTTAACCGCTTACAGACTGGAGTTTCTATTAGTTGGCTTTGTGCTGAGCAAATGCTACCTGCAGAGGGTGTTTCTGAACGTGAACCAACTTGGCTAACATCACAAATTCACACTTACACAAGTCATCTACCAACAGATACACACGTTAAACTGTCTTAGATTCAATTTCCCCGTTATCAGAAAAAAAAATCAACCTCTTATGTTTGAACTGTAGCCCATATTAAAAGGTTTTATTTCAAATCAGAGCTTCACATCTAACAGAGACACAGTCAGATACCTCAGCTAGATTTGCAATATGTGTTGTGAGTGGGTTTCTCTAATTGTGAGTGGGGCTGCCTAGAATTAAAGCTGAGGAGGTTGCATTTAACTTCTACAATTAAATTGAGTTCAGTTGCATATGAGTCTCACAAATAAAACTAGGAATTAAAATGCCCCGTACTCGGAGTTTGCCCATTCTGGAAGATATATATTCTGTTTTGCCAATGTATGCCTGTCTGGGGGCACATGATTGTTAACTGAAGGTGGGTTTTGCTACCGCAATAACTCAAAATCCACAAACCTCAGCTTCCCCCAAGCCCTGCCCCACTCTTTTCTCCCAGCTCAGATTACCTGCTCCTGCAGGAAAACAGACCATATAACAACACATAGAATTTTACATTACAATAGCAATGACAAGACCCTCCACTGAGGCTTAAAGCACACAGTGTAGCAAGGAATCATTCTCAGCTGCTTTCTCTCCCTGCTCTTAGCCTAAAGGAATGCAAATCAGTTTGTGTTCCTGCATACAACAAAGATGAAGAGGCAGTTGACATCGGTCAAGTTGCATCTAGTTTGCTTATGTATTTCAGCCCCGAGAGGAGGGACTGACTCCTATCGAGTTCTCCCTTTCTGCATGTAACAAGAAATAGTCTTTAAATTGGTTCTGACAAGGCAACCTACCAATTCCCAGGTAACCTACCAATTCCTAGGTAACCTACCAATTCCCAGGTAACCTACTACATTACTCCAAGGCAGAAACGACCGGGATACATTATTTACAGCAAGGAACTCTCACTGTTCTGAAGTGTGAGCATCAGTCTGCTCTCTTCAGATCTCATTTCTTCCCCATCTCCCCTCCCACGAGGAGCAGGTATATTGAAGAACCAGCACTCCCCTGCTTTCTTGCAGCTAAGAAATCCCACTAAGGACTGGCTCTTTTCCCTGCAACTGTATCTGCCAGCTGTAGGGTTTTCACACTGTATTTGTATTCCAGTCCCGATTTCAATTACCTGGCTACCCTTTTCAATTTTCACAGAGAGTGAGGATCAGAAAACAGCAGGTCCTTTATTACAGCTCACACTGGTGGGGAATGTTTCACCCCCCTTCCCTCCCCCATGTTTGCATGAAAGCTCTGTCAAATTCAAACAAACTCATTGATCATAACCTGTCTATTTACTTATGCTTTCCTGGCTGTTAAGTATTCTGGGCCTTTCTGCAGACGTCTCTTCCATTTTCCCTTTGGCTTGAACATGCTACATTTTATATAATTTCTAAAAGCCACTGAGAAACAATCTTAAGTCTTCACTCTGGTGCTTGACTCCAGTAGGAACTCTCACCAGGGTCAAATACTGGGGAAGGTAAAAGCCTTCTGCTTTGAGAGGGGCTGTTTCTGATCTCTGATAAGTGATAGCCAGCCCTTAGTTGCATGCTGCAGAGCACTTCCCTGAACGCTCAGGGTATTGGAGGGGTCCCCTCAAACCAGGAGGTAAGTCAGGCACAGGACACCACTCTGCTGATCCCAAAGCCACTGCTCTGCCACTAAACTCTACTGCTCACAGCTACCACCTGCTAAAGAAATTATTTTCCTCCCACTTTTGCCTTTTGCGGTTCTCTGAGGAAGAGTCATAACTCTCAACTCCTTAATTTGTCTGAGCTCTTGATACAGCAATCATTTCCACACCTGTGCTCTGCCTGTCCCATCACTCAGCCATCCAGCTCCTAGAAATGGTTTATTTGATATGGGGGGGAGGGGGAAAAGAGGACTTAGTGCAATAGATCTGTCTCTTGGCAACACCTTCCTCTCCTTCTTAATTCTTTGTTATTTCCAGCCCATTATCTTTGCCCATGTTCAAGTCCAAATTAACTTAATTACAGATTTCATACCTCTCTATACCAGAAGGGGAATTTGTAAAACATCCCCCTAATCAATTGTAGATGAGGGCCTTGATCTATGCTAAGCAGGCTCTGGGAAAGGCAGCTCACCTGAGTCTGTCCTGCTCCCACCTCTCCCAGTTACTCACAGCTCATGTCTTTCCTTGGAGATGTTTTTAACAGAGACATTTTCTCCATCCATTTTGCAGCCTACCCAAGTTCATCACAACCACTGAGCTCCACACCAGACATCTGTATAGGCTGTCAGACAAATCCTTCTCTCACGCAGATACCAAGGGCACTGCAATCTTTCCCATATATTCAGAGAGGTGGAAAGTACCTACATTCACAGCCTGTGCCTATCTGCCCTGGGTGCAGATCTGAGCAAAACCTGAGTCAGATGGAATCTGAACATTGCATGACCTCTTATTACTGGCACATTAAGTAGGCCAAAGATCACTCTTGATTAATGCAGCTCTGGTTGCACAAAAGTCATATACTGATGATAGCTCCTTGAAAATCCCCAGTGAGATAAAAATACACTAACTGGATTAGATCTGGGGCAGCCCCTCATACCTCATCCTCTCCTTAGGTGGTGACAACCGTTTCCACCGGAAATAAGGAGCAGGATCTACCTCCAGCAGTTGGTGGGTTGCTCACCTTCTAGTAGGTAAAGTTGCACTGCTGTGGCTTGCCCTTCACAGAAGTTCTCCACTGGCAGAGAGATCTTCATCTTCCTTCTGCTGGAGGTCAAGTGACTATTACCCAGCCAGGACACTTCTTTCTAAGTTCATCAGGTTTTGTCATTCCTCACAGGTAGAAGCATGCCTAAGGTTTTGTCATTCCTCACAGGTAGAAGCATGATGCTGCTCTGAAAAGAACGAGGAGAAATCTGTATTCACACAGTGAGGAAAGAGTTGTGAGACAGCAGCAACCAACAGCCTTGTGTTGAGGGCATGAGAAATACTTCAAAGCCAACTAAAGACATAAAGGAGGGGAACTAAACACCAATCAGTGCTACAAAAGGCAAGGAGGGGTTTGAGACAGTTATAAGAGGAATTAGGGTTCTACAGGTTAAACCGGGCTGTGTGTCCCCTCAGCCTACAAAGGTGGAGTTGCAGATCATACACATGCACTTGGAGTTAACTAACTGGAACACTGGCAGCAGTGCAGGTAGAGGACAAACCTTTCTGAGGTTCGGGGACTTTCTGAGGGATAGAGCCTCATCCAGAAAGAAACTCTTCCTGCCCCAAAAGCTTCAGGCCCTTCCCTTTCTCTGTCACCCCTTGCTTGCTCGTCACTTTGCTATGTCCCTCTCTGCTCTGTAGGGAGAGATGTTACAGGTAATTCCTCCCTGCTTCAAGGAGATGTTTCAGAATGACCTGTCTCAATGCAACCACGCTGCATTTATCCGCTCAGCAAGAGACTCTTCCTAAGCTTTGGGTTTGGGTTGTTTTTTGGGGTTTTTTTTTAGGCCAGAAAGGCCTGAAGAAGGCAAGGAGCAAATACCTGCTCTGAAATCTGAACGTGTGGCTTCTAAAGATCTTTTGAACCCCTATTCCCTAGATTTACAGGCCAACAACACCAGTCGGTGTCCACTGGAGGTCAGTCTTGTGCCATGAAAACCTGAGTGGGGCGGGAGGCGCCGGGGAGCCCTTGGTACCCAGAGCTTTGCACTCCCAGCCTCCCTGTGCGGTGCCCAAGATGCCTCAAGAGAAAACCTGTTGCGGTTCCTTCAGTGTTGATTTATTATTTAGAGATGTTTCATACTTTCATTTCTTTTTTGATCTGCTCAAAAAGTATCCAGTGGTGTCTTGCTGGACAAGCTCAGCAAGGGAAATGCTTGTTCTGCTCAGTCAGCACAGTGCAGGATCACAGAAACCCAGGATGCTCCTCAGGTCTAAGCCAACGTGTGCAGTGGCACCACACAGCTGGTGGGACAGACTTGGCCTGCTCATCCAAGCTGACCTGGAAAATGCTTCTTGTTTCAGGGCTATTCCTGGTCTTTTTGTTTTGTTTAACAGGGGAGTGACATCATTCTTACACACAGGTTGCACCCTGTGGATGAGAGATCAGGATACTGATGGGCATCCAACACAAGCACAAGTCCAGATAGACCTAATTCAGAGCCTTATTCCTGGCCACTGCCAGTAATTAAGATTTTCTACACTGCACCACATTCAAAGAATCACGTCCTGATGTTCCTTCTGTGAGACCCCTCCAAGAGGGCTTCATGAATATTTGATGGGAAACAAACATTTGCCAGGAAATAAAATTCTTCAGCTAAATATTTTGATAAAACCGATTTTTCTCCTGGAAAAAATAAATAAAACTATACTTTTACTGTAGGATCCCACAGGTCCCAGTGCAAACCCAGCTCTGGCAGTACCAGGTGGAGTCAGCTGTTGGTAACTCATACGTCTATATAAAAATATGCATCAGAATGGCTTACACAGAAAATGAAGATTGAAGTGATCAGTTCTCATCTCCTCAGGTTACTATCCTACACATCAGTCTGTGGCCCAGATATTCCTTATTTCACCTTCTTGTGACTTTGATTTTTCTCTCTAGATGAAGGACACAGCTGTCCTCTGCCCTGCCTCCAGTCAGGCCACATCAGAAGTGCAGGATGCACATCATCCACACACTCACTGAAGTTCAAGACTAAAATGACAGCCAGCACAGAACAAAGGTTCTGCTGGTCCCTTCTACAAGAAGCCTTAAGCACATATCTCTTCTGCTTTGCTGTAGGAGATGGAGAGCCAATCTTTTTCTGCTACTTTTCTAGCACAGAAATAGAAATATTGATCCCCACCACTGGCTTCCTTCCTGCAAAATGATCACTTATCCTTTGGTGTTAAGCAAACTGCAATTATGCATTCTAAACAACCAGAGGATCACTGGGGTCAGGCTACCTTCTGATCTCTTACCTCTTATTCCCATTAGCATTCCAGGCTGCATGGCCCTGTGCACACCACATCTTTCCATCAAGAGAAAGGCATTCTCCATCTCTCTCTTCTGCTTCTGCTCATACTCTCCTCCTTGAGGAACACCAAAGTTCTTTCTGAAGCCAGACAGTTCTTAAGAGGGTCTAGAGCAGATAGGGAAAACACGCAAGCTGTTCCCTTGACACTTAAGAGGGTCTAGAGCAGATAGGGAAAACAAAACAGAACAAAACAAACAAGAGACAGGGTGGGATCATTGCAATAATTCTGTGATATTGCCTCTCCATAATCTGAAAACAAGCACAAGGTGTGGCCACAGCACTGGAGTCATTACTTGGAAGATGTGACCAACCAGCCCAGGAACTTGGCAACCCTGTGGTGACACAAATGGTCAGAAACCAAGCAATGGGTAAGAACTGAGACAAGAAGCCTGTTGCCTTTGACAGAGCACATTATTTCATCAGACATCCTTGGAGCAGCCCCCGGGTGCTGCCTCTTGCTGCATACTGGAAGATTCAGGAGCATGGGATGCACAGATCTCAGCAGGACCCACAATGGCAATTTACATACCAATGAGTTTATGCCAAGGGGACATTCACATCCTTTGCTTTGCGTATTAATCAGCTCTGCATGGAGAAGTGAAACAACTTTAGTGAGGACAAAAATACAAGCCTTCATCATCTTGCCCTCAGGATCCACCATTGGTCCTTCCTCTCAGAACTCAGACATTTTCATTCCTTTTTTTTGTTTGTTTTAGGGCTTTTTTGTTGTTGTTGTCCTCCCACACACACATTTTGCTGCAACATCTGTGATATTTGCTACAGCAAGAACTGTGACATGTCTTCTGGCTGTTTGGGAGCTTTGCACTAAGGGCTCATTACCACTTTCTTATAATGTATTTATTTCCTTATGAACATTTTGTACCTTCACTGATGGGACTGAACCACTCACCTCCATCAATAAACCACAGTATCTAAAGCCCTGGTTTACTGCCAGGCTGAACTAATTGTAGAACTTTGTAAGAAGGCCTGAGACAAAAGGTTTGAACCATGGATATATTTAGCTGTCTATATTTAAAGAAGATTTGGAAGAAGGAGAGTTTAGGAAGTATCTAGGTAAAAAACTGCTGTATGGAAGTAGGACACCTGCTGTTCTCTGTGAGCAGGACCCAATTTCATACATCTTGGCTCATTTACTCCATTGATCTGTTCAGCACATTTTGGAGCCAAGATTTGCTCAACTCTTCTAGGACTCTCTCTCTCATACCCCAGCTGCCCTTGCTCTCCAGTGCTGCAGGATGAGTCCTGTTCATGACCCAGTGATAAACTTCTGCCCTGGGCATAGCTGGATAAAGAAATCCCTTGGCTGAAACACTGAGGGCTACTGGTGTGTCACTTTTCAGTGATGTTCTCAGGGAAGCAAGGCTTGTTTTAGAAATATTAAAACAAAAGGATTTATAGATACTGAGGGCTTTTGGTAGTTTGATTCTGGCAGAAGTAGCTTTTCAATCCATTTATCAAGCCACTCGCAGCTCCCATTTCAAGGCTGTTGAAGCTATAATTTACAGTGAGTCAAAAAAAATCCTTTGAAAGGTGCATTCAGAGCAGTTTAATAAATAAAAGAAAGTTGAGAAAAAAAAAGAAGAAAAATCATCAGTGCAAGTTTTGGCTTTCCTCTGCTGTTCATTTTATAGCATAAATTTAAATAAATGACTGAAGCAGGTTGGTGGGCTCACACTTTTGGGACAACACTTTGGTTCTCAAATTCATTCTCTAAAAAGTCCTGCTTGTGAATTCATCTTTCTACAATGGCTCATGTCTTGCCAGCTACCCTCCAAATTGCCCTCCAAACTGCTACTTTGAAATTTATAAACACACCCATTAGGCTCTGCAGAAGTGC
>NW_009953964.1:9485931-9494562 GCF_000747805.2 Chaetura pelagica
CATAAAGCTCAACACAGCCAAGCACCTGGATGCCAGTGAGCTCAGGTGATCCCAAACTTTATGCTGTTCCCTTGACACTGCCCATACAATAAAGACCTTGGAGGTTTTCCATATTATTTGCTTCCACAGAGGGGAAATTGCTCCCAGACACCACCCCAGAGGTCTCAGCCCTTTATTATCCATCAGTTGTTTCTCTGGGGATGAGGGCAGCCTTTGCTCACACTGGGATTCAGTGGCATTTAACATAGTCTATTTTCCATTTGGATTCATGGGCATCTGGCAAGCTGGGAGACCTCTCCAGTCACTTGCTGGGTATTTTGTGCCATTGAACTTTGGGGTATAGCAAGGAAGTTACTCCAGTTCTTTCCAGTGCATTTTGGTTATCGAGACCTGATAGACATTCAGCCGTGAGTTTCATCACCCTCCTTCCAGAAGCTGTCACCAGGTTTCATTCAATTACAGGAACTCTTCTTTAGGTCTGATTCTTTCTTCAGCTGGTTTCGGTTCAGGTTCATGGGTAGCATTAAGATCCTGGTTGTTGTAGACAGAAGAAAACATTCAAAGATGAGAAGTGGAGAAAGAATCAGAGAGAAGTGGGGTGAAAAAACAAAAACAAGGCCAGAGGAAGAGAGACAGGAACAGAAGAGGTAAAGGGTAAAAAAAGCAAAATAGATAAAGAATTAGAAGGAGAATAAAGATGAAAGAAGGGAGAGTAAGGGGATGGAAAGGGTAAAGGAGAAAAAAGGCACAGAAATATGCATAAAGAACACTCCATGCTGGCTTTCACTAATGCTTCACCATTATGGTATCAACAAATAATAGAATTTCTGGGCCCCAGAAAAATGGGTGAAATAATTCAAGCATCACTTTCAGATGAAAAAAAAACAACAGTGAAGGGAACTTGATTTCTTTCCCATTTTTTTTTTTTCTTTTCCTTCTATATATGCAGAAAATAACCTCATCCACTTACTCACATTCTGTGGCTCATCACCACAAAATATAAATAAAAGAATGAAACCACCCTTCAGTGCAGACAGAAAATAAATCAGAGGCCTCAGTGCTTTCTCATTGTTGCAGCTGGGCCCCTGTCTTTGTATTTATTTATTTTTAAATTTTCCCTCCTACCTTGCACTCTAGAGACCATATCCCATAAAATGTCAGGTTATCAAGTGAATTGTGAATAATTCATGAGATAATTATAAAACATTTACACCAGAACATTATTATTTTGGAACTAAAAAAACACTCCAAATACTTAATGTCCTGCAACATTTATGGCAAACCTCTTGGTACTGCAATGTTCTTTATTGCTAAAATTAAAGTGAATTAATCTTCCATACTGCTTTTGTGTCTACTAGCACAGAATCACAGAAAAAACACCTTCAGATAATTTGGAAACACATAATTACACACACATACATACATATATATATATATATATATAATGTATGTGTTTATGCACACACATATATGGAATTCTGACATGTGCCCACAGAGGAGATTCAATGTCATTCAAAACCAGACTCTGAAGCACAAGGGACATGAGCTTTTATGCCTCAAGGGATGTGTTCAGAGCCCATCGATGGGCTGTTATGATGCACCCAGGCACATGCACACAGCTCTATGCACAGCTCTTTGCTGAGGCTGAGGAGACAGAGCTGTGCATGGAGTGAGGAGCAGCTTTGACTCATGGAGACAAACCATCTCCCATGAGTGCAAACACAAGTACACATGGAGGAAACACACACAGACCTGTAGCATTCTGGACCATACACTCAGGGATCATAAGAAGCTGCAAGATTTTCCTCCTCATACCCTTCCACTGCAAAGAGTATATTACCTCACTTCATCCAGAAAGGGATCTTTGGTCAGATTCTGATCCCATTACTACAGCCTAGACCTTACTTTGAAAATAATAGCATAATAAATTTCAATTTTACACTGGTGTCACCAAGATCAGGCTTTGGCCTCGTGTGTGCAACCAAAACTAAGATTGTCATACATGGCTTTAAGCCTCCTCTGGCAGCCTGAAAGATAATGCAAATCTCTAGTACAACAAGCATGACTGGTCACTAAGACTTCTGCAGGCCAGATGACACCTCCTCTGTCACCTTCCATCTGGACAAGAGGCCAGAAGAATGTCTGGGAAAATTCTCAGTGCCCAGCCTTCACTGGGAGCTGGGGATCCCTTGTTGCCACAACATTCCTGAGTATTTTAACAGGCATACATAGAAAAACATCAAAAAGGTTCTTGCTAAGCTTACAAAAGCTACCAGCTCATTACAAGAGAAATTCATATTTTTCCACAATTACTCCTCCTCTCCTTCAAGATCACAGGAAAATGGAGCACCACTGAGAGAAAGCCCAGCTTGCTGATTGTTTCTGTGAACATGGACTGCCCAGCTCCCAGGAAAAAGAGCCAGCCAATCCTGGGCTGGGGTACCTAACATCTAGGTACAACATTTGGGGTAACCCAAAGTAGAAGAGACACCTCTCCCAGGAAAAATACAAAGAAGACAAACTCATACTGGTTCCCTCTTCCCTCTCCCACCCTTTTGAATGCAGTTGGTTCCCACAGAAAATTCTCTGTGCTTTCTCACAAGCATGTTTGCACCCAGACTCACCCACTTAATGCTTTCCTGCATGGAATAGAAGGCCAAGGGCTCCTTTTCCTCCCAACAGCTATGAAGAGGCCACACAGTGTATCCTGAACCAGTCAACATATCCCAGGAGATTTAGCACTAAGCCAATGATAAACAAAACTACCCAGAGCCTGAGGCATTACAATTTGATTAACCACACAAACCTTTGTTGAAGGATTAGGAGGACTTAATCATTGTGATGTTTGAATCCTAACTGAAAACCAGTCCTTGCCCGACACACTGGGATGCTCTCAGATCTGGGAGGAGAGAGCTGTGTGTCTGTGAGCATCTGCTTTGGGGCAACAAGGGGTTCTCAGCTTCAAAGAACCACGTTTACCTCCTGCTGCAGATCAGCCAAGCAAACGTCAGGGGATCGTACATGATCAACGGACACAGCAGGGGTTGGAGTTTGAATTTTAATCATCTATGCAGAGCCCATTTAGAAATCTGTCTGCTGAATGCAAGTGTCAACAAACGCTGGTGAAATTTCATCTCTGCATCAATTTGCAAAACAGGAAAAATGCTTTGTGAACACCAGCCCAGCCCTGTGTGTGCGGCTGCCAACACTTGCCCTCTGGGGTGATTCTTGTAATTTGCTCTTTCATTCAGCAAGATGCCATTTATCATTAAGGCTTTCACCAACATATGAACAGAGGATGAACCTCTAAGCAGGTCTATTATCCTTAATCCTGCAGCACTGAGGAGTCGTTTCAGGCAATCTTCTCTGGGTACCTAACTCAGCCACACCACAAGGGGATCTCTGTCAAGAGCGTGGCAAGCAGTTTGGATTACCAGCTCTCATGCTAGATACTGTCTATAGAGGGAAGCAGTCCCAATACCTAACTTGGAGCCCATCAGGCTCTCTAGATCCTCAAGTCCCATTCCAAAGCATCCAGTCTCAATGTTGATGCTGCAGTGCTGGCATTAGGAAAGCAGCAAGGCTATCTATGAATGGTTATTACTACTGTCTGTGTCATTCTGCACCTAAAGGCCACAAATCATGATGCTAGATGTTTATGTCCCCCTCAAATGCATAGTTATAGCATAGCCTGTTCCTCAAAGGAATTACTATGACAAAGAAAAGTTAATGTCAGTATGTAAAGACAGATGGGGACTGTGAGATAAGACTACCTTGACAGGTGCTATGGAGCCTGAACGTACCAACAGATTACCTAGTGTTAACCAGATAATTACAGAAGCTAAGGAGGCAACAACCTTTCATCTGAATCCTCATAACCACTTGAGCAGATCACCCACACATTGTTGCAAAACAAAGCTCTAGCTTAGTGCATAAGGACAATGGCAGTACAAGGGGATGTTCTTTAAACATTTGCTTGTCTTATTCCTGAATGCCTCTTCCTAACATTTGAAATCATTCAAATAGGAAAGTCTCCCTGAGAAAAAAACCTGCAGCATTTATTTCTCTCTGCAGCATTTATTTCTCTCTGTAAGGACAAAAAGAGGATCAAGTCCAAGCTGTTTCTCCTCAAATCACAGATCAATTGAGCAACTCTGATGCTGTTGCTATCTCTGGCACTGGGACCTAATTCAGAATTACCTCAAATCTGAAAGATTGATTTTCACCATCAGCATTTAATGTCTGCTGTATCTTTCTTTTCCCAGCAGAGAGGGGAAAAAAAAAAGAAAGAAAGAAAAAAAAAGGGGGGGAGCAATTATATTCATAGTCATTAACTACCAGCAGTTTTTCAAAGTGCTCCCATGTGACACTCCCTCTATACCTCCTGAGGAAGGAATGTGCTGCCAAGGGGGGGGGGAAGGAAAAAAGAGAGAGAGGGAGAAGGAGACATTCAGATTCAACTGCAATTTAGCATTCATTTGCATTTTTAAATTAGTTACGCTGTGGACCGTTGCAAAGCAATAACAGAGAATTTTTGTAATAATTAGTCTGCTGGGAGTGTAGAAACGGCTACACAGGCAAGTTGCACCAACAGAGGAAGCAATACCCAAATGCTCCAACTGGGACTCGCATAGACAAATTTACTCTCCCTCATGTGGGGCCAGATCAAGCTCACCAGCCACAGGCAACTCCACCTGCACTAGACACTAACTATAGTCGATGGAGAGGAAGGGATGTTTCTAGACTATGGTTCATCTTATCCCAAAGTAAAAACTGAAATCAGGCCAGATGATTAGTTACTTGAAGTGAGGTGAGATCAATCTCACCACTTGTTGTTTTCAGTATAATCTTAAATTATACCAATTTTGCCACAGGGCCCTACGTGCCCTCAGGTCATACAGGGGGATACAACAGCACTTCACTGTGCAGTGTGAGTTGCTGCATATTCAGCAACCTGACTTGAACTCACTGATTTTGCAATGCATCTCATGTTTGTTGTTTGAGATGGGTGGATATGATAATGTCTCCTGCCTTGGATGGCAGCACTAATGCCCACTTTGCTCAGTAATGGGAAGACACCACTCGTGACCAAGCACTAGTTTAGAAACACTGCACACTCACCCATCTTGGAAGCAACTCTCCCTCACCCATTAGATGTTCTCTGTCTTGCATCATTTTGCATTTATTGTCCTTTGCTTGCCCTGCTCCAAAAGCTGGCATCTGTTTCTCAGTGTGACTGCTAGTTTTTGCTTAAGTTTTCCCTCTGGGTGAACTGAAGCACAAGGAACATTCAGTGCATTTCCTAAAGTCCAAATCTGAAACATCAACCCTCAGTACATTTGTCTTTATCCAGCTTCATCACTGCTTTGCCCTACAACATGAACACATTCCCTTCCAAAGCAGCAACAGTCAGTCCCAGCCATTCACCACCAAGAATCAGTCACTACAATGTATCTGGCACAGGGATGTAACCTTCTCATAGGGACAAAAGGTGAAATGCTGAGTGTGGAAGCTTCCTCTGAGCCCTACATGGGCTAAAATATCTCCAATATTTAGTTACAAATAGCATTTCCTTCTATCCATATTCATCAGACACAATGAAAACTGAAGCCAAAATCACCAAATACAGAAAACCCAAACATTTGCAGGTAGGTATCACTAATTATGCACCTATTCACCCAAATGGAATCAACATTCCAAAGAACATATGCACTGTTGTCTGAACCTATGCCACAGAAAATGGCCTGCACTTTCCAGGGTCATTATGAAGGAACAGCAAGCTGTGCTGTGTGATGAGTTGCTTTTTCTTAAGCCTAGTGTGGGACTACAGAGCATTGACATTTTACAGGCACTTAATTCATAATAGTGTGTCATGTGGGCAGAGAGGAACCAGCCATAAAATAAATAAATAAATAAAATAAAAATTGCTTCTTGCCTCCTTCAAAGAGGTTCTTATAACTCGAAAATCATTCTACCTGCATCAAATGCATTAGCTCTATGACTGCAAAATAAAGACCTCATTATTCTGACAACAAAGTGAGTGCAACTGGATTTCCCTGAAGGAAGCCAAACCTTTTCGGTTTTATTACCACGTCACTCTGAGTTTTCATAGATATTAATCACAAAAGTGCATTTTGTTTCAGCATGGACGTGGCTTGATCTAAGCTATCTCTTTTGAGGACATGGAAGAACATGGAAGTTAAAATAAATAAATAGCTGTACTTAGATTATGGATGCTAAGACCAAAGTGAGCACTGATCCACGTTTGTTAGTCACTTGTGCTGCTTCTGGGACTGGCATCTCTGGAGCATGTTTATTCCTTCAAAGCTTCTGATTTGTTCTTACCAATTTTCCTTGCCACATCAGTGGGTCTCAGCTATGGAAACCTGCCTTGCCTTCAAAAGTTCAAGTGTCTTCCTTGCTCACCTGTCATTTTTGCCACCCATCACACATCTAAATAGAGGTGCAAGCAAGCACTTCCTAGGAACCTCTGTGCATTTTCCCTCAGGATAACCTTGCTTTCTTCCTCTGGCAGGAGACAGCTGTGGGGTTTGTGCTCTACAGCTGTGGTGTGGACTCTGGAAAGGTGGGGAGTTTTTTTAGCAAACCTGTCAATGCTGCAGAACTAGATGAGATTCTTAACTCAGCCTAGGCAGCTGACCTGCAAGATGACTCAGTTGCTGTTGTAGACACCTCCCAAGAACAGGCTGTCTCATCTTAAGGTGGTGTCCAAGAGAAATAGAACCAGTATCTGAAAATGTTATTCTCTTCCTACTAACTGAAGAGCAAATCTACACAGTCATTTGAACTAGAAACCATCTATGAGACAGTTACATTCAGACTAGGTGAGATACACTCAAAACTCAAATAATTTTGGTGTGTTTGCCTACATATATAGTTGTGGATCCATTCTAGCTGTTCATTCCTGAGTCTCAACAGAAGCATCACCTTGGAAAGGACACAATTTCCAGACAGAACCAAGCTGATCCAGGTTTAGATTCGGAAACTATCAGAAAATATCTACAGCCCCAGGAATGTGTGCTCCCAGCTAGCCCTGTGATTGTGCCAATGTCTTCCCTCAGGTTGTGTACAGACAGCAGTGAAAACAGACAGAAAGGAGATCGAAAAGGAGCTTCACTGCACACCAGCTCCTCGGTGAGGACGGATCTGTATCACTTCTCTTTCAGAAACACTGAATGTTAAGAAAGGTGTGGATTTTTAAATAGCTTTATCCATCCAAAGGCTGCCAAAGTAGCTACCTGCAGCTCCTCTTAGTCATCTCCTCTTGTCCCTGCAGCCTGGCAGACAGGAGGAACAGGGCACGGCAAAAGGTGCAGAAGGGGCCGACACCCGGAGCCCTCTGACCACGGCTTTAGACCTTCACCTGCTGAGGCATCACCAGCTGTGACTGTTTGCTGGATATTTCCATACGTGTAACCAGCAGTTCAGATCCCCCGCTGTCCCGTGGAGTACCCATAACAATGAGGTCCTGTACAACCTCCCCTCTAGACAACCCCCCCTCTGAGACAGCCCATGTCTCTATTTTACAAAATAAAGGCGTTCATTCCCCCCAGTCTAAGGTTTCCCCAGAGTTATCTGTGATCGTCTTGGAAACCCAGCTCACCCTGGGGGCAGCTATTAACATCTTTCAGCACAACAACAGCTTTTATTGTCCCACCATTTCACATGCATCCTGTCAAGACACACAGATGAATGAGTTACCAGGGGGTAAGTTTGGGTATAAATTTGCAAGGGCTCTACTCCATCATAATTGTCTGTATTCATATTCTCATTCTTCATGCTCAACCAGATGTGTTTGGAAGTGATTTGTCCTCAGGAAAAAAAAAAAGGGGGTGGGGGGGGATGTGTGTGTGTGTGTGAAGGGGAGGTTGGTTATTTTGCATCTGCTCTTTGGAAACAAAGAAAAAGGTATCCTGGGGCTTCTGCGGAGAACTTGACATCCTGGGATCAAACCCACTAATTTTCCCTGTTACTTCCTTCTGTGGCCCCCATCGTGCCTATTCCACACCGCTAAAAGATGTTAGGTGAAAATATGAAGCCAGCTATTTAGTTTGAAAGATAATTTTCGTCCAAGTAGCTGAAATATTTCAGTTGGAAGGAAACATAGTTATCAGGGACAAAATACTGAATGAGGTTTTCTACACTAAAATTCTTGACACTCTGCTTCTGTGAGCAACTGTCCACAAAGGACGTGCAGTTTCCATCACCAGAAGACTCTTCTCCAAGCTCAACTATAACATTTCTCCAGAGAAACAACCAAAGAGCATTTTACTATCTGCATTTTTGCATGTGCCTCAAAGCTTTTGTTAGCATGACTGTGGTGGCCAGTGAGTCTGATTTGCTCACATTCCCAGTTGACACAGCCAGGCCATCAAAATCTCAGTCTATACAAGTTTTCTGACTCTCTTTGTAATTTAGTGAATTGCCTAAGAATCCCTTAATGGCTCCAATGATTGTTGTGTTTTCCATGAAGCAGCAAATAGTCAAAAACACCAAATACTCCTTATAACTAGAAAAGGGCAATACAATAAAGAAAAAAGAAGCAGGCAAATATCAGGGAACAAGATTCAGTGAAGAAAGCTCATTTAATGGGAACTCTCTGCATTCCTG
>NW_009953964.1:9494624-9504405 GCF_000747805.2 Chaetura pelagica
ATTCCTGCTAATGCCCTCAGCAGTGCACAGAGACAAAACAGTATAAAAATTACAGACCTGGCCCTTAGCAGAATAATTCTTATTTTTTTCCACAAACTGAAGGTATTTTGCAAGATGGACAGAATGAATCCCAGCATGCCAAGTTCAGGCATTTTATGGCAGAATGAAGATGTGTTCCTACAGGGGTAAAACACCTAATTGACCCATAATCTATCAAAGTAACAATGGAAAATAAAATTGCCAGTATAATTGGTTTATAAATCATTCCAGTGATACTAGAACCCAGCGATTTATCTTGGGAATTTGAGTGTTGATTCCAAGGCACCAAAGTGGTTCAGCTATGTTTAAAGTCTTTGTCTGGTGCTAGAAGGGGGACATGACAACTCTGCACAGTGATTTATTTCTCCACTTTCCTTGGATTGCCAAGGTGTGAAGAGACAGCTTTGAAAAAGCAGCTTTTCCAGCAGCACTGGGCAAGTGGTGTCCTTCCTGGCCCCAGCTGCTGCCCTGCTGGATTTCCACTCAGAGGAAGTTGGGGAAGGGAAGTCACCTGCATCCTCTCTGTGGTGCCTCTCCACAGGACCATGGAGTGAGACAAAGGGCAGAGCTGAACTGGAGGGTGAGATCAATAATGAAGAGTGAAAGTATTTTATGACAGCTTTGCCTGAACAGATGCTCATCAGATAGAAAAACAAAACAAGCAAAATCCAAACATATTATTTAAAAACAAAACTCCCATCCTCCATGGAAGAAATAGAGCTACCTTTCCCACAAGCAAGTGGCCAAGATAGAGATCTCACATGCCCAGCAATTTCCTTTTCCTGACACTTATTTCCACATTGATCCCTCCAGGAAGCAATAGAAGGGCCATCACTGGATTTCTGCAGCTGTTCATGTCTGTCTCTGTGCCAGAACAGTGACCTCAGTGACAGCAGAGGGGAAGCAATAGAGTAATATTCTCCCTGTGCCATAGATTTACAAGTACAAGCTATCTTCTTCCATGCCCAGCTTTTCATTAGCAGAATTGCACAGAGAGAATGGCTGAGGTTCAGGATGTGCCATGTACATATCTGAAACAGACAGAGGGTCCTAGTTATTTTAATCCTAATGAGAGATGCTCCTAACATACAATGAAGCACTAAAGTCTGCTAAAAGGGAGAAAGAAGGAAAAGTTAAATTTTCCACCATGCTGTTCTACTAAGTTATCAAAGGGAATATGGAAACACAGGGATCTGGTTGCAAATTTTCATGGAAACGTGGCTCTAGGAGAAAAAAAAGAAAGAAGATTTAAAGCTATCTCTCCCTTTGGTTTCCAAATGTACAAAGTAGCCAGGCAAAGAGGTTCAAAGCAGTAGTGGCCTGAGCCCCAGCACAAAAGCCCCAGCACAACCATTAGACTGAGCAGATAGACAGACAAACGTGTTCCACTGCACTTGTGCCTCCTCCAGACAGAAGTCCTAGTGAAGAGAAGTTTCCTCACATCCTGACTGCATGATTAGAAGACAAGATCAGAAGTCAGTGTGCAGACACACTGGGATATGCACTCCTGCCCAATGGCTTCAGCACAGATCATTTCTCTCTCCCAGAGCAGCAGCTATCCCTTTGGTTTCCAAATGTACAAAGTAGCCAGGCAAAGAGGTTCAAAGCAGTAGTGGCCTAAGCCCAGCACAAAAGCCCCAGCACAACCATTAGACTGAGCAGATAGACAGACAAACGTGTTCCACTGCACTTGTGCCTCCTCCAGACAGAAGTCCTAGTGAAGAGAAGTTTCCTCACATCCTGACTGCATGATTAGAAGACAAGATCAGAAGTCAGTGTGCAGACACACTGGGATATGCACTCCTGCCCAATGGCTTCAGCACAGATCATTTCTCTCTCCCAGAGCAGCAGCTACAAGCAGCAATACCTGCAGTCACTACACTGTGGAATGCATCTCCACACGTTGCCCTAGAAAAGCAGTGAGAAGCAGTTCTGATTTAAAACATATTTTATTTTCTTCTTAGTCATCTATCTTGATTTGCATTTTATCACAACAGCCATAAAAGTATCTGGAGAAAATCTCATGGAAATCAACCTTCCCTGGCTTTATTTTCAAAATCTGTTACTTGGTGCAACTCCTGGACACTCAGGAGACCAGCAGCTGGTCCCTGTAGCACACAGACTACCTGAACAGGAATGGGATACTGTTCTCAGGTAGCCTGTTGGCTACACATGGGTCAGCAAAGGCAGGAAGAGCCTGGGGAAGGTAAAGACAGAACTTAAGCTGAAATTCTCAAGTATATCCTAGAGCTTTCAGTAAGGCACCTCATGAGCATAATTTTTATGATATGGAGAAAAGCACAAAACTAATCTCTCCAGCCAAAGCTTTTTTCTGAACTCAGATCATGGAGAACTGGTGAGCAGTGAGGAACTACATGAGCTAATTAATCAGAACTGCTTAATTATTTTTGCCCAGTTTGGACAGTGCTGTCTAGAAGTGTATTTTAAAGCATGTAATCCTGATGGTTTATCTCTGCTGATTAGCCTTTCAAAAGAATATTCATGTAAATTGGAGCTGCAACATCTCTGCTGAAGCATTCTGATGACAAAATAGGTCATTATAAATATATCATTTGCCCAGGTGAAACAAGTCCAGCTATTTAGGGCAGGTCAGGGCATCAAATTGCAGAGCCCTCCCTAACATTATTTTTACTATCTTTTAGGTCAGAGAGATGCTGTTTAAATGCAAAAGCACTTTGTAATTGCAATTTGTAAAACGATGAGAGGAATATGTTCAA
This sequence comes from Chaetura pelagica, assembly GCF_000747805.2. Taxonomy (NCBI): domain Eukaryota; kingdom Metazoa; phylum Chordata; class Aves; order Apodiformes; family Apodidae; genus Chaetura; species Chaetura pelagica. Next base: position 9,497,402 of record NW_009953964.1, read on the forward strand.
CATGATTTGCTTATAAAGCAGAATTTTGTTAGAATAGGACATTGTTTAAAGGTTTACCCTGAGGGCAACAGCTGTTTTCTCAAGTACTGCTAAGTCACAGAAGATACATACAAGACAAGGAAAGGCCAAGAATAAAATCTGGACACATTTTACTTGTAAATAATGGCACAAATACAAGAAATCTTTGAGTTTGCAGATAATAGACACTCACCATCATATGTGCCACTTTGTCAAGATGGGAAAGCTTCAGGAGGAGGGTTTGAGATAGCAGTTATTTTGTCCTTTATCAATATACAACCACCAAAGATGCTGATGTTCAGCACTTATCTTTTTATCCATTATTTCCTATGACTTTTCCTGCCTAATACTGCACCCAGCATCTGCTTTTTGCAACATGTGAATGATGTTCTTAGACTAAATGAGAGTTGGGGGCAGGGAAGTAGTAGATGTAGAGATGATTCTATTTTAACAGATTGTTGGTCTTCTCATAAGTAAGCTATCAAACTTAGACCAAACAAAATCCATCAGGAGAACAGCAGCTTTGCCAGCAGCTGTTGCAAAAGGAATACGTAATAATTTTAAGTCAAGGCAAATAACTTTTATTGGAGTTAGACAAATTCACAGGTGGTGGAACCACCAGTGGCTATGAAAACCAATAGCCCACATGCAACCACTCACAAGATCTTTAAGCACAAAGGGAGGGAGAGCAGAAAACAAGATGCTTGAGCTTGATTCTTTGCTTGGCTTCCAAGCTGTAGCTGTTTTGGAAAGGAGGCAGAGGAAAACAAGGCTTGACAGTATATTAGCTACAAGCAACATGATGGGCTCTTTTTTCCCACGTCCCTCAGATCTGTGAGGCTGATGCTGTGAAAGGTATCCCATCCTAGACCTGAGGGCAAGGAACCAGCAGCTCAAAAGACAGAGATCTTGCATTGCCACACAACCCACAGGAACTGATCCTGCCAGACTTCAAGAGGCCAAGAGCAGAACTATAAAAACCCATGTGTTCCCTTCCTCAGAGCAAAGGGAAAGCCTTGGAGGAAGAGATGCTGCCAGTTGTTTTCCACACTGCTCCTTTCCAACTTTCCTGTCACTCACTCCAAGCTCCATAAATACCTGAAAGGTCAAAACACTGTCCTCAGGAGTTGGAGAAGTCACCTTGTAAGTGACACAGCCAACAGACAATCCTTTCTTTGGAAGGAATTGTCCCCAGTACAATCCTTTGAGCATTCAGTCTTCTTGCTCCTTCAAGAAAAATCTGCCAGAACTGTCTACCTCTAAGTCATGTTTTTCCTTCCTCCTCTTCTTTATTTTATCTTGTGTGTTGTCCCCACTCAGAGGTGTCTCCCTGGGGAAATACACGTCCCTTGTACTTTTTACTCTGTGTGCATAATAGAACATTATCTGCATAATTTATCTTTCACTACATGTTGTATTCCTTCTGGCTAAGTGTTTTTCTAAAATAAATATATATCCTTATTGTGTACACTGAGAAAAAGAGCCAACAAACCTGTCCTGTGTGAAAACTCTATAATGCCCAAAACCTGAACCACCATGAATATGTTATTTCCATCCTTTAGGTCAAATGCAACTGTAAAGCTGATCTTCCTCCTGTATTTCTCTGTATTTTTCATTGGTCCATTCTTTCTGTAGCTTTAATGAAACCCTCAAAAGGATGAACTCAGATAAAATTTGGAATTAAAATACAGCCTGCAAAGCAAGGGAATTCAATGAGGTAAGATGAAACTCCCTGTATCTTTAGTGCCTTTTATCACACCTCTGAATAGCAGGGTGTGAAACAACAGCTCATCTATGGAACTGGGAAGGGTGGAAACATTGGACTGATAGACTAATTAACATAACCATAACAACCAGACCATGTGTGGCAGAGATGTTCTTCCATCTCACAAGCTTTCAAGAAGCACAACTGCCAGCTAGTACATATTGCAGCTCACAGGGTGCAGGAGGGACAGCTGACAAAGCATTTGACCATGTCTTGAAGTTAAATGTGCTGGGGCTGCTGTGGTGCAGTCAAGATAATCTTCAGTCAGCTTCTCTCACACTGCCTTGAGCACAAGGACAGCTCAGAGCTTTGCTGATGCTCTGGGATTTCCAGGTGTTTCCAGCTATGAGCAAGAACATTTGAAAGAAAAACAGAACAGAACAGATTGTTTTCTATTGCACCCTGAGGTTTTGCAGCAAATCTGAATCCCAGCATATTAGGGTGAAAACACATGCAGAATACTGGGGAAGCTGAAAATCTTTGTTCTTCACTTACTTTACCACGTGATTACATCTACATAATTAAAGGTGAATTTGACATATCCACGTGTCTTCTCATTTTCCTTTATGATTATATTGAAAGTGCCCCATTTTTTCTCCTTAGCACAATAGTTATGGTCCCTCTTTTGTACCATCCTTCCTATTTGCACCAGTTCACAATGGGAAGGGATAGAGGTGAGGAAGGTTTAACCCAAAACCACACCAAAAATTTTCAAAGATACCCATCTCCTCTCAAAATCAGCTGTTCATACAAACCTGAAGTCAAAGGCCCCAGTCAAGGACTTCCTTGGAGGAATGAAGCTTCATCACTGTCCTTGTTTTGCCATATCCACCATTCTCCCTTTATAACAACAGTTTCAATCCCATGTGCTCATGAGAGCCCAGAAGAAAGTATGAAACCTGCTCCTTTGTCACCAGAGCTGCTGTCAGGACCCAGACATGGATTGCTCCTTGTCATCATTTCTGTGGGTCTCTCCTTATTTCATTTATGTCAGCCTCATGTGGGATCCAACTGAGGTGTCCTCTGGGCAGGTGAAGTCACATTGCCCTTTCTCCTTTAATTTTCTCTGTGTTTGGGTGACAGTCTGTTATCAGTAACAGGAAGAAGTTGTCCCTGTGCTGTATCAGTGCAGTCTGGCTTTCCTACAAAGCACATGAAAGGATCTCCAAGAGCGAGTTACAACAGGAAAAGGTAAGAAAAGTGCCCAGCTGGCTCCTACTTTCTCGACTGGAAGCAAATATCCAGTATCAGTCATTTTGTTGTCTCTTAGGGGAGAAAAAAAATACCACAAACTCGCTTCCAAACCCTCTAATTTCAAACTCAGGGTCTGTGAGACCAGGCAATCATAGTGCAAGGCTGATTCCCTGGGAACAGTTATCAGCACTCACTCAAATGTCAACACTCAAAGTAAAGACTAATGTGACTACGGTCACCTTATCAGTACTAGCTGTCCTAGAGATTTAATGAGTTGAAGAAAGAACCTGAGATGTAATAAAACTTAATAACATCATCTGAAAGGCATCAGATCAGTCTCAATTGCCACAAGAAGAAAAAAAAAATTCCACCACTTTCTGTCTTAGAAAAAATCATCTGAGTACAAATATATGGTGAAGATGGGAATATGTAATTTAAGGTAATTGATTTCTCTCCTTCAGCCAGTAAAACCTCAGTTTCATTCAGTCTTGGGCACTGGACCTCAAAAATGTAGTGGCACAACTGCAGAAAGTCCAGACGAGAAAAACATGACCCATCAAAGACTGTGATCTATGAGGGAGCAAGAAGGGAACTGGTGTTTCAGATGAGAAAAACAGTGGAGGGAGCATCAGACCCATCAGTTGTTTAAAGGTTGTGGGAAAGAGAAAGGAAAAAATCTGCTTGCTGTGACTACAGTGGTTAGCACAAGAAATACTGGGCTGAAGTGGCAGCAAGAAATATCAGGATTCAACACCAGGAAAAGCTTCCACTGAGCAGAGATGGGCACTGGAGTGTGTTGCCCGGAGGTGTGGTAGAGTCTCACTGTGGGAGTCTTTTAAAGAACAAACATCCACCAGAAGTTATATACATATATATATACACCTGATCCTTCCTAAAGGGGGAGGAAAATGGATAAAACCAAAAACCTCATACAGCCCTTTCTCTTTTGTTTTTTCCTCTGATCCTACAAAGCACTGAAGGCTGCTCAAAATCCCAATAACATGGTCAAAGGCAGCTGTTAGAAAACCCCTTGCAGTGAAATTTCAGAGCCCTTGTAAACTTCTCAACAAGCCAGAGGGCTGCCTGGAGTAACCTGCAGTGTGTTACACCACAGCAGCCAGTGAATCTCTGCCCCTGGAGTTCACATGGTGTTTAAACAATAAACTAGCTTCCAGTAATACAACTAGCTTCACTGGTACCTCCTCAACCACCTGCGAGGTGAAGGTTAAGTGTGTCCTTGCTGAATCAGAATCTAACTACAGCATCCTGTCCTGAGCTGCTGAAATAGGCTCCTCTGCCAATGCAAAATTCTGCAGTGTTGAAGTTTCTATACCCTGGAGCAGTTTTGTAACCCAACACAGGAGGGAACAGTCCTGTTATTATCAGATAAGGGCCCTAAATGAGGAAGACAACATTCCCAAGGTGCAGTGTCTGTGCCCCTGTGATTGCTGGAGTATAAATACATTATTGTTTGTCAGACTGATCTTTCTCAGTCTGTTTCTTCATCTCAGTGGTAGAGATAGGAGCTCTCTGGGGTCCTCTGAATGTAATTACTTTCCTTTCTGTGTGGGGGAAGAGATTTCCTTCCATTCAAGGGTGCTGCTGTCTGCAGCCTTGCTTCAGTTACTTTTAGTTATATTACAAAGAAAGTGGACTCTACTATGAATTGTGCCAAGCACGTCTTGAGAATGAACTTCTTCCAACTTCAAGCTGCCACCTCCAAAGGAGAATCAAGGTTTGCTTTATCTGCTTGCCAGAAGACAGGAGGTCCCTATGGAGAACTCCCCCAAGGTTTCTTTGACCAGCCACTGTGTGTGACCCTTGGCTTGCCCACTTACACCAGCATAAACGTTTTTCTACTTTTCAATGGTTCTTAAGACCTGAAAGCCAGTCCATAGTTCAGTGTTCCAGAAATATCTGACTACATTCCTTTGCCCTGAAGTGCTCGTGACACTTCTGTCATGGCAGCAGGACAGCTGATGGTCCAGGTTTCACCATTTAGTACATGAAAGGGAACATTGCACAAGAGAGTACCAGGAAGCCAGTGCCTATAAATATTTACATAGTTGTGTGTTTACCCCCCAGATAAACTGACCACAGACTTGCCACACTAATATTGGAATTAAATCTTCTCCTTTTCACTTCATTAAAAGCCTCAGGCAAGAGAGATGGAGGTTAACCTTAGCAACATTCTCTTTCCAACAGTGCAGAGTAATGCTGAATGAGCTGGAAGGAGAATTTTATTTATTGAATTTTTTGGTGCAGTATTATCAAATTCAAGGTCCAAAGTCTGAAATCCTACTCTTCATAGCACTGGGTATGCATTGGTTAATACAGATTTTGCTCTGGGAGAAAACACACATTGAGATATGTTAGATGGTGAAAGTAAACAATACACTGTGCAAAGCAGCAAGGGGGGAAGTGAGGCAGAATGAGAGAGAAAAGAAGAAAGGAATGAAACTATATATCCAAGGACACTCAGGAAACCCCTGTCATGGCAGGGAGCTGAATTCACATCTGTTCTGTTCCAGCTCAGCACCTTTTCTCCAAGCAGCTCCCCTCAACATCCTTCATTTGTGGTCAAAATCCCGAAGTGGGAGAAGAAGAGACAAGAAAAAGAAATACTGCTGGAACTTTAACCCCACTATTGAGCTCTTTTCATAGTGTAGTTAAGCTTAGTCTTCAAAAATGCATGACAGAAAGTAATGCAATTTAAATCTGGGGAGGCACAGAGCAGGGTAGGGGAGATAGAGGTGAGCCCTGGAGCTTGCAAGCTGAAGGAGACAATATTGTAGGAAAAAAAGCTGTGAGCCATAATAACAGCTTTTCTTAACAGTACTTAACTAGGTTACAGTGACCTCTGAGAGGTGCCAGGTTTTTAACAGCCAAATTTTAATGTGAAGGATTATGGATATTTCTGCAGAAATTGCCCTTGTTTTACATAGACCATTTTGCTGAGTACAATGTTAATTTTGCAGCTCTGCTGGAGCAGCAGCTTATAAGAAGGTAAACAGAAAATGATGCCTTTAGCAACTGGCAAATACTTTGTCTAAAAGGGATGTTAGAACTATTTACATGAAGATATTAAAGACATGAAAGGTGCACCAGGCTTTTGGCAACATTGGTCTGTGTGAGAGAAAGTGACAATAGATGAGAAATGACATTTTCTTCACTAAATTTTTGCCCAACCCACAGTTATAACTAAAAAGATCTGGTGTTGGCAGAGCAGGAAAGGGAAACTAAGGAGCGCAAAGGCTTAATGCCTTCTGGGAACATAAACCCAACTGCAACGGAGTGGCTGAAACAGAACTCCTCATGTTTCCAATATCTCTGAACCTGTGGACTTCTTCACCTCTCTGTTTCTTTCAGGCTCAGCAAAATATTAATGTGGGAGAGAAAAGGGAGAAAGGGGCATCAGGAGTATAAGGTTGAAGGAGCAAGCAGAGCAGCTGCTTGAGATCAAGATGGAAGAAGGAAAAGGTAATAATTAGTTCCTAGCAGGGTCAATGTCCCCCTGCCTCTTTGCCCCAACTGGTTACAAGCTCCAAGGCCACCCACCCACAAACTTTCTCCTTAACTAGTCAGCTCCACTTGATCTAATTCCCCAGGTACTAACGACCTGAAAATGTGCATATTTAAGAAATAACTGTAAGCAAAATACTTTCAATTTTCAACCATCTATTTTCCTCTTTCTGTACATGCCTCTCTTTAGCTCTTTTTACATGTGAAATAACTGACTAACATTCCTACCAATTAAAATTAAACACCTTTTTTCCCCCCCAAATAAAAGAGATGATACTCTGGTGACCACATTTGAACAGCACCAATAGATTTACCTGCCCATGGTGATAAACTTGAATTCAGTGGGTGGTTGTAAGGCAGTATTAGCTCAGGTCCAATCCCTCAGAAGTCCACCTGGCTGCAGTCATAAATTGCTGCCTCCATTACAGCTTTGCCAATACCATTTCCATGCTGGCTGCACACCAGCTTTATTGCAGTCTAATGCACATCTCACAGGAGTGCAGCA
>NW_009953964.1:9504561-9507471 GCF_000747805.2 Chaetura pelagica
CAGGAATGACAGAATGGGGTTAGGACGCTGGAAAAGCGACATTATTTTTTCATCCTAGGAGTTGCAAGAGGAGGTAGGAAGGAAAAGGGCAAAGACACCAAAGGCTCAGCTCTCAGCAGCTACTGCAACTCAGTGAAGAGAAAGACCAAAAATGGCTGTGCTCACTCATCCAGTCTAAATGCAAGAAAGTTTTTCAGAGCTTTCCCACTAGTCTATCACCTGTCATGCATCAAGGACAGAGCTGTCTCCATTTTGTTGCACTCTGTCATTCAGAGCTGGGCTAATCATTGCTGCTGAGAACAGAGAGAGTCAGCTGGGAATCTCTCTTTTCAAGTGTCCCCCTTGTTGCTTATACACACACCACAGCCCTGACTTGAGCTGTGCCTGGTGACTTTGGGAAAACTGTCTTTGCATACAAAGATCTCAAGGATATAGTGAAAAAAAGAGGTCTGTGTGACATAGGAACTAAAGGACAATTCTGCTACATCAGGAGCTTGAGTTAAGCAATCTTGGCACTGATCTTCTCAGCACAACTTTAGTAACAATGTGTACCTAGCTCTGAGCAGAGAATAAGTGATAGAACTAGAGGAAACAGCCTCGAGTTGTGCCAGGGGAGGCTTAGACTGGATAATAGGTTTGTGGGTTTTTTTCACTGAAGGAGTTGTCAGGCACTGCAACAGGCTGCCCCGGGAGTGGTGGAGTCACCATCCCCAGATGTCTTTAAAAGCCATGCAGATGTGGTGCTGAGGGACATGGTTTGGTGGTGGACTCAGCAGTGCTGGGTTAATGATTGGACTTCATGGATGATCTTCAAGGTATTTTCCAACCAAAACGACTCTATGACTGCCAGGCCAAGGAGACCACCCAGTCCCACACAACCCTGTTGGACAGCAGGTTGGGTTGGAAGCAGCACAACCACCTTCACTTCCCCCAAGCCCAGTTCAGCCAGATCTGCTCTCGCTACTGCAGCTATTGAGACAAATCTGGGTGTACATTTTAAATGTGTAAATTTTCAGACTGCTAGGTGGGTTAGAGGTGATGTCCTGGAAAATGCTGGGTCTGGAGCAGCCTCCTCATATCTCTTATTTACCCATGCAACAATGTCAGAGGAGAGTCTGAGGCCATCATCCTCTCATCTTGACTTTTCCAAGCAAGGAATCCAGCCTCTTTTCAAAAAACCTACAAATTTATGTTTCCAAAGAAATAAGAGAAAAAAAATAACAGATGAGCTACTTCAAGTGGAACAGCCCACCTCAGGGTTTAATTTACAATTGCACAGAGTATTTGTGCTAGTCACTTGAGGGAGACAAAGAGCCACACTGAGTTTGCCTGGACTTCAAGGTAGAAGAAAACAGAACCATAAAACCCTTATGGTCAGAGCAAGGTCTGGAGGTACCTATTAGCTTCTGGAGGCAAAAGAATTAATAATGAAATGGAAAAATCTACAGGGAAATAGAATTAAATAGAGATTTAAACAGGACTTGGAAGACCTCATGAGGTATTTCAGAAAGACTACCAAATATAAGAGAGCTGGTCAGCACAGCTTCAGACTGTGGTTGGTGTGGACAATGGCAAGGGTTGGAATATCTTGCCTGAAAGTGATAAAAGGATCTAGATTAACTGTAACATTTGGTGAGAGAAAGAATGCCTGAGAACACAAAGGTCATTTCAATCAGCATGGTCAAACACTCTTGATACACCTGCTCAAAACATCTGTGGTTGATAAACATCTACTCCAGAGTAAAAATATCAGGAAACAAAAAACACCAATGTTTTGTGCACTAGAGAAACAACAAGTAATTTCTGTTGTGAGTGCTGTGATCAGATCTGTGTCCTGAAGCCAAGAGGAAATGGTAAAAAATGAACACAATTTCAAAGGGGATGGTAAGGATAATAGAGATTGTTCTCCATGGAGAAAAGCTACAAAGATGATGGTTATTGAATAGAAATTAGAAAGATGAATGAGATGATCCAGCATAGGCATGGTCACAAACATAAAATACCAGGTTTGGCACTTTTGCTTTTTCACTGACATTTGAGAAAGCAGTTTGGGACAATCTGTGCGATTAAAACAGAAATAGTTTAAAGATTTATAAAGAGAACACTTCTGTTGAAGCAAAAACAACCACTGGAACACTGTGCTGTGTGACACAACTGAAACAACCATCTCCAGCCTTCTGTAACCTACAAAGGATATTCAATAAGTGGCACACAACATGGTCACTAGCATGAAGGATGCCAGAATATTTTTATTTTATTGGGTCATATTGCTTTTTGTTTGTTTTTGTTTTGTTTGGAGTTTTTTCTAAGTTTCCCCTCTCTCTCTTCATGCAGGTGAAGCTTGGTTCACTAACTCACAGCCACACAGCAGATCTTTGTGGAAAGTTTAATCTGAAAGGGCTGAGCCATCTCTCAGCTCAGTTTTCTTCTCCCACAGCCAGGACTACAGAGGGAACATCTCTCTTGCCATTGAGCAGCTCCACCATCTAAATTAGCTCCCAGAAAGAAGAGAGCACGTAAGAAAAACTTCACCCAGCCATTAAATTGGGATGGATCCTTTTTAGGGGTCACAAATGAGATCAATTTGCCATAAACCTCCAGGGATTCTGTACTACCAAGACAGAGGTGAGTAAATGTTCCAGCTCTCTGCAGAAATTTCTGGTCTGTTTATCATTGTAGTCTTGAAGCACTTACATGAACCAAAAATAGTTTAGCAGTTCTATAGAGCAAAATAGTCACTGTCTTTATGCTGGACTGGACATGTGTATGTTAGCTGCATCACTGACCATAAGAATGTCCTTAGGTGTAAGTGCAGTAATCATGTGTTCTTCCAGCTGACATTTTAGTGAAATTCTACATTAATAAAAGTACAACTGAACTATCACAGTAGAATCCAGCTCTTTCTAATCT
>NW_009953964.1:9507611-9522058 GCF_000747805.2 Chaetura pelagica
AACCTGAAGAAACACTGCAAAAGTCCTTCTGATGGTGTTGGTTGGAGCTGGGTCTAACAGATCTGAACATCAAAGGGTTAGCACCCAGTTGCACTGTCCTCTCTGTTACTACAGGCAATCACTCCTTGAATGATGGCAAATTGTCTTGGAAATGCTCTGATGCACCTGGATTATTTTAGAAAAATAAAGGCCTGGGGGATTCCTTTTACAACCTCAATAGGAGATACATTTTTTTAAAAAACCATTCAAGCTATTTTTCTTTTGTTTTCATCACTGAGGTGTCTTTGGTGACAACAAAGGCCAATCAGGCACAGTGCTGGGGAGAGCCAGGGAATCACAGGCAGGCAACAACCAGACTTGCTTCCTGAGAGCTCAGTAGCTTCAGTGCAGAACTGTAGCCAGTTTTCAACCTTTTCTTACCTAAGCCAATCCCCTGCAACTTGTGGACAGACTTGACTTTGGGTTTAGACATTTTCCCATCTCTTGGACAATCAAGTAAGGAGGCATATGCCATAGCCTAAAGTTTACCCCGTGGCTCATTGGGATTAGCAATTTGAGAGGAAAGAGCGAGTAAATTCTAAACCAAATAAATTCCATGTCTCACTCCTAGACTCTCTAAAGAAATATCCTTTTCTTAGCTCTCACATATCACTTGTCCCTCAAGCAAATATACCATTTTCTTTCCTAACAGAAACATGAGTTACTTTAGGACAATACTGGGATCAATACCAGCAGCCCTGGGACTTCTAACACTACATTGACTGTATAACTGGGTTATTAGCCTAGTGCTCTGTCTAAATCAAGGAACAGCTCCTAAAACCAAATGTTTAATATCCTTCTGCCCAGACCCAACACTGGATGTTTCAGAGTCAGTTCAAACTTTACGAAGAGTTAACAACATCCATTAAGATTAGAATTAGTTGGCTTTTGTTTAGCCATGTAAGACCAAAACACACTTGAATTTGGACCTGGTTTTGTCTCAAATGCTCTTCCTCCCTCTCTCAACAGGTTGTCAAGTACTGGGTTAAAAAATATGATCACAAAGTGGTATCAAAACCTGGGCTTGCCCCAATCAAATTATTGACTCATTTTCACCACTATTGCAGAAATGCAAAAACCTCCTTCCAGAGAGTCATGCTGGAGAGACTCCTGTACATTCTACAACATTTATAATGATCCACTGATGCACTGACCAGGAGATGGCTTAAAGAAGGCAACAGAGACTCAGAACCCTATGAAGTCTCAAGGCAGAGTTCTGTGGTTTTTGGCTACAAAATCTTCACATTCATGTTTTCTGCTTTATCCACACTTGAGAGAACTTCAGAGCCCACCCTTTAGTGATAATTCATTGAGGGGCTTTGACCAGAATATTTTTTTTAAATGGCAGAATAGGAGCAACACAAGGTCAGGTGTGACATGTAGTCCTTGGGGAGAGTTAGTCAAGAGCTGCCTGGAGAGGATCTTTCGAGTTTGCTGGATCTCTGAGCAAAATGAGATACTGAAGGTAAAATGGCAATGCAAAGCCACAGGACTCCCTGTAATCTGCTGAGCTTGGGAGTAGGAAGGGCATGTTCTTTTAACTGCCTTTTAACTACCTTTGCTCCATAGAATCATTTTGGTTGGACAAGACCCTTAAGATCATCAAGTCCAACCATTAACTTAGCACACTGCCAAATCCACCACTAAACCATGTGCTTTAGCCTGTGTCTGGAGCCCTACAAGGCTGCTTTTCCCCTTCTTGTTTCATTTCCACCCTCTGCCCCACGGTGTGACAAAACATGAAACACAATTTATCAAGAACAAGCTCCTTGGGTTGATCATTCTCCTAGATCACAGCTTTCTTCACTTACTTGGACAAAATGCTTCCACGTAACTGATGGAGCTGAGCTTCTTCTCTGCTCCTGTAGCATCAAGTTAATAATGAACTGCACCCCCTGCCAGGCAAAGTAACCGCCTCAGAAACTCTAACCAGACACATGGGAACTCAGATAAAAGCAGATGTATACAAAATATATGCAATACATATAATTTTGGCCACCCCTGAAGAAGGGACTCCTTTCACAGACTCTTCCCTGACTGCCTAGAGGTTTTCTCCATCTCCCCTGTTTGCCAGAGACAACAAGAGGAACCCGTGTTCAGCTGTTCCCTCTGTACAGAGATTAATTCATTGACAAGGCTCCTAGGAATGTGCCAGCTCATTAATTACTGTAAGAACTGTGTCAGCAAGAAGGAGGCAAGGTGACTGCTGGAAATGGTCAGAGAGAACCATCTATTAGTGTTTGCTACCCTGGCCATTACATGCCGAAAACCCAACCAATAACACCTGGCAGACATTTCATAACTATGAAATATCACAAATTGTACACTTTACCAAATAAAGCACTGATGTAAATCAGTGCTGGGGGAGCAGACTACAAGGAAATTGGCCCCACAAGCTCATCAGTTCTGTTCCAAGGAAGAAATTATTAGGTCATGCAACAGAGTCCTGGGAGTAGGATGGGTCTCTCTGAAGTGGGAGGTGGCACAGAAAAATCCCAACTGCTTTGACATGTCACCTCATCTGTGTCTCTATATGACTGGAGGGAGAGAATTCATCTTACATGGAAGCTGCTCCTGTTATTAACAGGCAGGGTTGCCAGGAGGTTATCCCATAACAAACCCACTGGGACATAAGGCAGAGGGAGACCAGGCTTAACAGGCTGAGATCTCAAATGCAATATCTGCTTACACAAGCAAGTGCTTGACTCACAACCCTGTGCTGCCTACAAAGGCAGGGAGATGTCCATAGCCCATTTCAGATCTCACAACTGGTAGCTCTGCCTAGTGCCTCTCTCAGAGAGAGAATGTGATCCCCTGGAAGCCTCTGATTTGCTATTAAAATTCATCATTTTTCTTGTAATGCCAGCACTGGAATAATGTGTCTGGGATTAGACGTAGGAAATCCATCAAGGCCAATACTTATTCACACTCAAGTGCTTTTATGCCACAGTTGCTATGAGGACCCACTTCAAAAACAGCCCCTTAAGAAGATCAGGAGGGCAGGGGGTCTCTCGACTGCTGTGTAACTGAAGGCAGGGCTCTTCCCCAGACAGAGCCCTTGCATTTTCAGTAACCAGGCATTTCAATGTCAGGCAGTGGGAAGCAAAGTCTTGTCAATGCATCAAAGGTTTTGCTTTCCTTGGCTCAAAGGGAATTAAAGGAATGGAGAGAATTAGATGGAGAAACTTAAGGTTGTTCCAACTTGCACAGAGCTGAGAAGTATCTCTAAGAGCAAAAAGGAAGACCTCAGTTGCAACTACTTTCTTCTCATGCCTGTCAGAGGGCTGGTGAATTTGTATCTCAAAGGGATACAAATGAAAGTGCTAAATTAGGATCTATGGCAGTAACTTGCCATGTTCCTGATCATCTACCCATAACCCTTTCAATCACTGCACTAAATCCTAGGGGTTGACCTGCCCTCGTGCCCCATTACCAGCCCACTTCCTTCTGGCCTTTTATTTGATAGATTTTAATTTTCTCCCTTTTCTTTGGCAAGTCTCACTGCAGGCTATAGAGCTAGGAAACATTCTTTTTATCATCTGATGCAAAAGGCCCATGTTGTAAAATGCCAAGTGTCAAACCACAAGGAATTCCACAAATAACTGTTCAGATGTCCAAAGGAGGAAGAAAAGCTATGGATAGTTCCCAACTGCATGTCTAAGTCCACCAGAACTGCAGAGAGAGAAATGTGGCTCTCTCCAAGCTTGGGAATGTTTCTAGAGGTCCTTGCACATGTTGAGAGCCAGACCTGCCAGAGGGCAGGCAGGCAACGCCACCACCTGAAACCTTTTTCAGAGGTCTTGGGGGCAGCCATTGCCTCTGGGTGACAGCACTGGCTGTGTCACACACCTGCAGCCATTGCCTTGAAGAAACTGGCTGATGGAAAGATAAAAATGAGTGACCTGGTTTCCCCTGAGGGATGTGAAGTGTGGGAAGAAATTAGTAAAGAAAATCAGTGAGAAAATCCCCTGGTAGTGACAAGGCAGGAACAGGCTGATGCTGAGCAGCTGGGGGAGGTTTGGTGCAGCCCAGGGAGAAGTCAGAGAAGCCTGATGTGCTGGAGGAGAGAGGAGAAGGAGCTGTTCTCCAGGACGAAGGGGAGATGGAGGGATAGGAGATTAAAGAGACACATGGGGGCTAAGGAAGGTGAAGGGGAAAACAGAAACGGAAGCTAGAAATTCAGATAAAAATAGATTAGACTGAGATAAAGGCAGCTGAAGGAACTCAAAGCACATGAGATTAAGAAGTGCCAAGGAGAGCTGATCAGTGTTCAAGGGAAATGAGAATGCAGGGTTGTCTGGATCCTGCTGATGGCTTTTAGAGGAGCAGAGTCTGAAGTTTGACAGAGGGGCTGGATGCAAAGCACAACAGACAGGCACAACAGACAAGCACAAAGCCCCACGGGGCCCAGAGAAGAGCAGGGGGCTGCTAGACCTCCTGAGTACCCACTGGGATCATCAGACAGCAAGCTTAGAAACAGAACTGTTGAAAAGCACAGGAGCTCAGTGATGCTGTGAGACTCAGCTGCACCCAGGGCTGCCAGGCACTGTAGGGGGAACAAACACAGTGCAGGAGGTTCTTACATTCCAGTTTGTGTTTAGCGACATGGTCCTGAGCCAGTTGGATTTAGGTCGAGCCAGCACAGCAGACAGAGAGAGCTAAATGAGACAGCTCCATCCCTGCAGACATGGCAGCACCCTGAGGGGGGCTCTGGATGGCTCCTGCATGAGACTCATTTCCCAGGGACAGCAAAGAGCAGAGACTCCAAGGACCAGACAGGACCAGCACCCCGGTGTGCAAACATCACGTGGGCATCCTGTGCCTTGTCATACACTGGGAAAAAAGGTAATTGAGAGCTCTGAATTGTGCAGATAGGAGATGACAGAAAAACAAACAGAGGGCTGGCTCTATTCCTTGATCTCTTTTCTGGGCTGGGAATCAACTCATATGCCAGTTTGGTCAGGCAAGAGCAATCCCATTGCTGCGCTCCAGCTCTTTCCAGCCTACATCTCTCTTTGCTTTCCCTGTCATCCTTTCATGTTTGCTAACAGATTCTTGTACTGCAGGTCCTGTGAAATGGGCTGGAGAAAACCCTTACTGAGAGACCAGCTCAGGACCATGACCCTCACACAGCAGTGAGTGGGGCTGCTGAATTCACCCCTTCCATCAGGGACCCAGATGTGGATGGGCACATTACTACACAGAGGAGAGGAGGAAATGCCTCTAAATGGGACAGTAGGTAGTTTGACTGCAGGCCTGCTTACAAATGCATTCACTAGCTCAGAAACCAGTGCAATGGCAGAAATGTTCAGCCAAAACCAGGAGTGCAGATAGTGCTTAAGTCCTCCTAAGACACAGAAGAAATATGCCCTTAACTACAGCCTAAATTACATTAACTTCAGGACTTTGGTGCTATGAAGAACATGGATTATCCTGTTTGAGCTATTTCCTCTGCTAACTGCCCAGCCAGGTGTGTAAATAGTTAAATCACTTTAGGGAAGTTCATGATTCTCCTGTCAAGAAAATCTAAGGAAGAGAATAGCAAAGCCAAGCAGAAGTCAAGTTTGTAGACCAATTGCTAACTCTCCTTATTTGTATCATAACTACCCCCATTTTCTAAAGGTCCTACAGAAACAGTCACATCTGAAGGGGCTGAGTCTTGGCTGCTGTTTCACCCACTGGTCACATCCCAGGAGCAGCAGGCTCCTTCCTCCCCAGCTCCTGTGCCTCTGCTAAAAAACCAGCACAACAGCTTATTTTTTCCTTTATTCCTGACAAACAATAAGGGAAAAGCTGGGTGGAAAAAAAAAGAAGAAAAGGAGAAGATAAAATGAACAAGAAGAACCTCCTTTGAGCAATGGGGGTTAATCTGACTCAAAGCCTAAATCCATGTTAGCAGTTAATCCAGTTAGTAAGGCTTTCATTGGGAGCTCTGAGAAATCCTTTAACCTCTTGCTGTAAACTAGGAGCAGCTTAACAGCTCAATGTTCATGAGAAAAGCCTGTCAATAATGCTTCTAAGCAGGTATTTAGCAGGATTTAAGAAACAAGCATGTGACAAACTCTTCTTTAATGAAGCAATTGGGATTCTAGGATTTTCTTCAGGAACCAATGGTTGTGATTTCCTTTAGTCTTGCCTATGATCTGCTTTTCAAGATTCAGCTATGGTCTCTGTCAACTTGGAAAGCACTCCTTTTTGGGGAAAACACAGTAAAAAGCAGATTTTGCTAGTGGATTTTGTACATCTCACGGATTCTTTGTTCTAAGAGATTGTTGTTATATATCCACTCCACCTGCAAAGACTGGCTCACCACGAGTTAAATCTAGTCCTGAAATCACAGCATCACACGTAGCCTGGTGCTGTGTCCTGGTTCTTGGCAAAGGCAGAGTGCAAGAATGGCTGGGGGACACTGACATGGTAAGAGGTAAACTTCATCCCTGCTCTGGACAGATGAGGCCTGGGGGATCAGAGGCAGGTGAATGGCCAGAGTCATCCACCCTTGGCTTCTTTGGGTGCTCAGTTGAGAGATGGTTCAAGAAGATGCACAGCTGTCCTCTGCACTGTCAGAAGTCACAGATGCTTCAGACACAGTCGCCTTAATTATCTGTGTGAATTGCTATAAATTATCTCAAAGATATGTGATCCCAGGTGACAATACCCATTTTTGTAATGTGGGAAGACCTTTTCAAGCTGCACAACCCTCTGGGAATCAGGGCTGCTGGGCAAAAGGACAGTGATCCCTATACCAGCATAGTCTGGAAGCTCCAAGAGAAACCAAGATCTTGTGCTGTAATATACCATCCACCCCATTATTTTTGGAGAACAGGGCAGTTCTGAGCTACAGGGAAGAAAAGAGGAGAGAGGAGATGTGCATGTCAAAGGTATCTGACTTTTGCACAGTGAACAAGGCACAAAACCCCTGGCTTTTCCCAGCCTTCCCTTCTTTTACACCAGGTGATTCAGCCAGGGATAGTACTTCAGCAAGACCCCTCTGCCTGTTGGATTCCAGACACAGACACTCCCATTTTCTTTCACAGCTAAAAGGTCATTCTGCCTTTTTTCCTCTCCCTGTATTGAGGAGGAACCTTGCATTACCTTTGATATTTGCTGTGCTCAGCCAGTGCAGCATGAGAGGCCCAGGCAACATTAATCCGTTTTTACCACCGTGCAGCTGGGGATGCTCCAAGGGAGGAGGATCATTGCTGGTCTGGCTGTCACCTCAAACACACCAGAGCTAGGAGTGCAAGAAGGGACTTTCAGAGAGAAACACTTAGCAACTCTCAATGCCTGAGACTACAATCCTAAAGCAGGTTGAGAAGCCAAAGTGTAGAGAAATACAAGAGAAAATCTTTCCCCTTGAAGCACCCAAACAGAATCTCAACAATGTGCAAGTTTTCAGGCACTTTAAAGTATTTCCATTTTTGATCCCTTTACTATCTTTTTTCTGCTGATAAGTGCAAAAAATTTCCATGTTACACACACACAGATGTTAAGTCCTACCTAGTGAGAGCATGATCCCTTGTGAATAATTCTGGCAGGCACAAGGACAGCACACGTACTAATTAACCTGTAACACTGACATTAAAAAGTCATGACATGAGTTAATGCACTGACTAGGATAGTTATTTTTCCTTTCATAAATTGTCTTTTCCTATAGCTCAAATTAGGTATTTTCAACCACTATTCTTCCCCAGTCCTCATGCTGCATCTTTCCAAAAAGACAGCCACAAGTCCTTTGAAGGAAAAAACAATAAAAAAGCAACTAACAAAACCCAGAAAAGAAAATATAAACTTTAAAATAGCAACTTAATGGCAAAGGGAAGTGAGCCAATTCCAGCTCTGTCCTTGCTGTCCAGGTATACTGGTGGAAATGAGACTTTTTATGCATTATGCAGAGCCATCTTTTCACTGAAACTGTCCTTCAGACAGGTGCAATCCCAGCAGAGACTGAGATGCTGAGCAATTGGTTATCCTGTTTACTGCAAAATAACCTGTTGTAACTAGGTTTGCTGGTACTGAGTTTTCACACGCTGGTTTCTCATGAAACCAACCCAAAAGACAAAGTGGGTGAGGACAACATTTGTCAGACTACAGTCATAGCTGTATTACAGCACTGGATGCAGAAGGGAATGCTCAGACTGAGGAACTGAACTTCTTACAAGCAGCTGTACCAATCACAAATCAGCTAAAGAAAAAAAGCAGCACCCAAACCCCTGTTCCAGATATTTTTCACTACCACGCAGCCACCTCCAGCCCCCAGCAGGAACCACCATCTGATTTCACCCTTGTTACAACTGCTCCCTTCCCAGCACTGAGCCACTTCCCAGCTCAGCTCATGTGCTGAGCACGTAAAGCAGCATCTCAGATCTACCAGCAGCCCCAGTCACTGCTCCCAGCCCTATCCCAGCCCTCCTGCCGGGGGGGCAGCAGCACCTCCCAGAAGGTGCCTGCACCCCCAGAGCCGCTGCCGGGGTGGGCACTGCTCCCGGCTTTCCCACACCAACCTCTGCTTGGCCACGTCCCAGCGCAGTCTGTGCTCTTTGGCCAGCGTTGCCCTGGGGGTTTCCTCCATCCATCTGCCCCATGCAATATCTGAGCAGACCTTCTGCTAACCCTGCCTCCCCAGGAGGAGGGTGAACATCACCAGGCTCCCTGCCACTCGCCTTGAAATGAAGAAATAACAAGAAGGGAGAAGAGCTGCTGCTCTTGTTCTGGTGCAGCTGGGCAGGGATGTGCTGCTTGGAAAATGCCAAATGACAGGGTCCATCCAGCCTGAGAAAGCCATCACCACCAGCACCACAGGGAAGGAGTGAAGGTACTGCAAGGTATTGTCCCCACGACAGCACTCGGTTGCAGAAAGGGTGAACAGCAGCCACTTGGAAAGCTGCATGGGACTTTGGAGAAGCTCTTCCTAGTGTGGGCTCTGTTAGACTCCAAGATTGTCTTCAGGTGGGGACACACTCCAATCTGGGGCCTTCTAATTCCTGTCAGCCAAGAATTAAAAGCTGTTCTGCAGAGCATTGAGGGCTGGGACACAGCATCCAGCTCTTCTCCCTCCCCATCACCAAGGAGAAGATGATAACTGCAGCTCTGCTCTGGAGAGAGGGCCAAGAGAGCCAGGTAAGAGGGAGGCAAGGGAAGAGCAGACACAGAAAAGCACTGAGCTTAAGCAGAGCTGAAGACACCAGACCATGATGGCAAGCACAGAGCAGAGTCTAAGGCTAATTTCACAGTTATTAATGTGGACATCACAGGCACAAGATATGGTGAAGCTGCCAGGGTATCAGCACAATCACCCCCCATCACATCAAACCTCTGGAAACCTACGCTCATGACCTCCCTAG
The DNA here is from genome assembly GCF_000747805.2 of Chaetura pelagica. Taxonomy (NCBI): domain Eukaryota; kingdom Metazoa; phylum Chordata; class Aves; order Apodiformes; family Apodidae; genus Chaetura; species Chaetura pelagica. The sequence goes on from NW_009953964.1 coordinate 9,516,995, forward strand.
TACAGTTCTAGGGTCTGCAATCACCTTCAGGCAAAGGAGCACTTGCCTGAAGCTCCTTATAAGAAAAACTCTGTAGGTGACCCTTAGAAACAGGAATCAGGAGCCAACCCTCTGCTCACACCTCACAGACAGCCACCCCCTGCCCCCCCCCACTCTCTTCCCATCTTCCTGTGTTCCACCTAAAGAAAAACAGTCTGCAGAGCCTTAAGCTGTAACTAACTCCTGACATGACACTCATTGAAAGGGGGGAGGTTAATTTTTGCAGATTAGACTGGGAAGATCTGCAGGAGACAGGCTCCAGGATATAAAAGCTTTGCAGTAAAGCTGTGTGAAGGAGAAGACTGATGCAGAGCCCCTCTACAATAGCATGGTCATGCTACTTAGACCAAGCTCCTTGGCCATTGTTAACAATAACTGACCTCTGGTATTGGTGTCCTCTGATGGCTGACAAGCCCATCACCCACACTGCATGTCAGGGAAATGGTGGTGGTGGAATTAATGGGACCCTTCTCATTTTGCTGCACAGCATCCCTGCCTGCCACACTGGTCCCAGCAGCCAGTCCCTCCCCCAGCAGCTGAGACCTGGGGCTCTGCTGCACCGTCAGGGGCAGGGAACAGTGCCAGACATGCAGCCTCTGCTTAAGGTAATCAGTGCAAATGCAGATCAAATTCATGAAGCAGGAGAGGGTGGGGGCAACAAGGGAGGAATGGAGAGAACATCAGGTAACAGGAGGCCCCAGGCAGAGATGGATGGCGCAGAGTTTCCCTGTATCAGGGTTTTGGTCCCAGCAGGTTAAGGTATGGCTGCCTTGACAGATGCAACCATCCAGCTTGGAGGGATTCAAATTAAGGTCAAAAGGGATAAAGCAATGGTGAGCGAATTAATGTGCTCTTCCTGGCTCACAGTCATGCCCAGATGCATGTCCCTCTTCATTTATGAGGATAATTAAAATGCATCATTTGTGTGCATGCACACACATGCAGACAGACACAATTTACTTCTCTGACATTAACAGGACTCTGTTCTTCAGTCTTCCAGCTGAAGCACACGATCTGTGTGCCTTCCACAGCAGGATGTCCCTTCTAATGTAGGCACACATTTTGCCCTAGACCCAAGATGTGGCTGAAAGCAGAGAAGCATGTCTGAGCACTGCTCTGTGCACAAGGTTTGAAAAAATTATTTTGGTTGGTCTCTAATATTGTGTGAGTGCCCACCCGTGGTCACAGAAACTCACTGGAAGGAGGGCTGAATGCTTCAGCTCATTGTAAACTTGTGATGCTTTGGAATCTGTTTATTCCTACCAGAAAATGCCAAGCCCATCAGTTACATTCTCACTGTTCTCATCATGCCATCTAATTTACACTGACCCTCCAGCCAGAACACTGCCCTAAATTGCCACAAACAGGCAGGTCTCCATTACGCGGCTCATTGGAGTGAGGGTTGGAGACATCTGTGTGTGTGGTCAGTGGTGTTACTCAGCACAGGAGCTCCACTCATCAGCAGCCTGGACACTGCACTGAATACTGGCTTACTCTCCTGCAGCCCTGGTCTCCAGCTCATAAACCTTTCCAGAGTGCCAAGACAGATGGAGCAGAGGCACCACTGCAATTCCCTGCTCACCTCAGGCATTACCTGCCTCTGTGCTGGCCGGGGTTGCTGCCACCTCCATCTCAGACGTGTCTGATGCTGCTGCCGCCCACTGAGCTGGCAGCATCACTGAGGCTGCTGCAAAGCCCATGCTCATAACTCTAGCTGGTCAAAGGCTGGCATCACCCTTCACCCTAGCAGCCCCTTTATACTGTCTGCCTCTCCATCCTCTGCCCTGGGACCATGGGTGAGGGACAAGCTGGGAGATAACAAAAGTCCCACATGACTTAGCAACTCAGGGTCTCACTGTGAAATATGGCTTCTCCACTAGGAACTTGACCAAGATTGTCTGTCAGCTGAGAAACAAACATCTTCTAAGAAGCTTGGAGACCATCAGCACTTTGGTTTGCTTCAGGATTTGGTTCTCAAGCAAAGTTGTCAGCAATTAGCACAGATGTATTTTAGGTCTGTTTATAAATGTCTTGCAGCTGCACTGATCAGGAGCTGAGCACAAATAGCAAGTGAGAAAAAACAGTTTGGGCTCTTTACTGATGCAACTGGCTCTGGATAGAGTTAGACTTGTTTTTTCTACTTTCAAAAGCTGATGGTGTCTTCAAATCTACAAAATCTTGGATGTGGGTGAGAGGGGGAAAGGGATCATCTCGACCTTTGAATACTCAAATTATTCAGTCATCACAATTAACCCTGTTTGATGGTGGGATCAGAAGCTGGCCAGAAGCTCTCTCAAAGTTCAAGTGCTCATTAATTCATCAGCATCCACAGGTGGTACTTAATCAGAACTAAGGTTAATGCAGAGTTAAGCTCTTTAGAGACAATACAAAATAAAGACCATGGTGACATTTAACTTCTGTCTTTCTACTAGTGACCTTCTGTGAAACATCAGATCCCAGAATTGCCTGCCAAGGCCTCAGTAAGTCTTTCCACCATTTCCTCCTTGACATATTTATCTCCAGTAGTAAATCAGCACAGTACATTCCAGCTGCCTGTCCTGCCCCTGGCTCCCCAGCCTTGGATCTCCTTCCCCAGGCACACCTCCATGCCTCAGGCACTGTCACCCAGGGCTTGCTCCCTTCTCTCTGATGCAATGGCAGATGAAATGCTGTGACACTGTCTTTGCAAAAGGACAGTTGCTCAAGATGCAAGCCTCAAAAGAAGAGGCAGAGGATATAGCCTAGGCTGTTCCTACAGCATTCACATGAATAAAGGAGAAAAGGCCAATATCCCAGCTGACACTCTGCACAGCTTCAACATGGCTTGTTTCACTCTTCTGCTCCAGCATTTCTCTGTTTGCTGGTATCTGGGAGCAGGACCTGACTCACCAGCCCCCCAGCTCCTCCTGCCATCCCCAGCACACCACTGGCCCTGCGGCCACAACTGCAGCCAGGAAGCCAAGCCCTGCAAGGCCCCATTAGCATCTCCTGAGCTGGCACAGATGGACAGGCTGTCTTCAGCAATAAAGATAGTTTGAAACCATTAAAAAGCTGTGAGAACAAAATGAAGACCCCTGCAGTGCCACCGCCATTAGGAAAACAACAACACCAGCAGGCAAACAGAAAACTGCCTTGGAATTTTTGCCAAGAAGACCCTAGTTGGGAAATGAGTCACAGACACGATGCTGCAGGAGCCAGATGCAAAGTAATTCAAGCTGCAACTTTAAAGTGGATCTTTTAACCATTTTGGGGTGCTTGATGCCATGAGTTGCATTAGAAGTACATTAAAAAAGGACTATTTTTCTGTCCCCATTGTAAAACTATTGTGGAATCAGGACCTCTACAGGCACCTCTACTTAAAGACATGGTTAACTGTTGCACTGAGGTAATAATCACAACGTTAAATCCAGAATTTAAACTCCTCAAGGACATAAGGGCTGTCAGGAGCTAGAATTCATTTCCAGAGGTTTTATTTAGTTGCAGCAGCAATTTTACCTGAGGGTGATGATAAATTTGAGAAATACAGGACTAATAATTTAACAGAATTGGCTGTGGTATTTTTTTTAAAGACACACAAACATACACAGCAAGCTTGATGAAATGAGTTCTGCACATTTGAATGGAAATGATTAATGGGAATACAAAGAAAAAACACAACACAACAACAAAACAAATCAGCTCCTAAAGGTCAGAACAATCCTGCCTCTTGGTTTGGAAATCATCTCCTAGGATAATATCAGGCATTTGCTCCTGCCTCCACCTCTTGCCTCTCCCAGCTGATAGCTGCCAACTCCCAACAGCCCAAGAAAATGGATGGAGTGGTTGCTAAATACACTCTTGGCCAGACATGCAGGACATGACCAGAAACAATGATTTATACCACCAGCTCTCTAATTTTAGAGGGCAACTTTAGCTTGTCTGTGTTTCACCATTTTTTGTAATAAAAAACCTAAGAGTTTTTTTACTTAGTACCTCAGCTGCCCTGAGGAGGAGATGGGGACTCAGCACTGCATTTCCATCACCAAGAACGTAAAATGACATCTCATAGGGAGTTCTTACCCCATTGCCTTGGTACCAGGCATGAGCAGAGCAAACAGCTCTCCTGATCCTTTCTTGTGCCATGTAACAACACCTAGGGACAACCTCTGTAGAAGTTCCCATCTCTTAGCCCCACCAGGTTGCTATACCAGGGGGAGAAAAGAGTGATCTGGGAGGTTGAGCCCCAGAATGCAACTAAACTTCCCAGCTGTGTGGCTGTCTTACAGAAAAACTCTACAGGATTTGAAACGACAGATATTTCCCCCCCCCCTCCTCACTGTTGTAATTGAGAAATATGTTCTTATCTGCATTTATAATTGGAACGGAACAGATGGCAAAGGCTTTGCTTAATGAAATATGTCCATTCAATTAACCCACACCATCAGGGACTGGGCAATGTAAAAGGAATCTGCATCTCACTGCTCTAACTGGGTCTTCCCGCCCAAACCCAAGCACCCAGGCAAGGCTGGGATGCTATGGGCAGGACTCAGAAATGCAGGTTGGACCTGCTGACCCTTGCTCAGCTGCCGTTCCTGCTTCCCTAGAAGCCTTGCTTCTTTTGTTTTTATTTTTGTGTGTTTTCCCTCCCTGAGCAGATTGCCAGTTTCAGAGCTGCATCCAGAGATTTAGAACCCTGTGCTCACTCTTGTATTAAAAACACATGTAAAAGGTAATATCTGCTCTCTGTGGTAATTGCAAAAGGAAAGGCTCAGATTTTTTTAAAAGCAAATTAAAAAAAAAACAACACACAAATGAAAAATAGAAAAAACAAAAGCCACAACAACCCTTGGGGTTTTTAATTTTGTGGGGATTTTGTTTGGTTTTGTTGTTTGTTTGTTTTCTTTTTCTTCTTATTGATCAGGAAGGAGAGAGAGGTGAGCCCAGCTGCTCACCTTGCTCAGACACAGTGTGTTACTGATCACTACAGCACAGCAAGCAAAACAAAAATACTTCTCTGGGAACTACCTTTTCTCTTCAATTATGCTT
>NW_009953964.1:9522611-9550131 GCF_000747805.2 Chaetura pelagica
CCCCCCCCCTCATTTTGCAGAAAACCTGAGTAGTTCATTGGTCCCTTTGGTCATAAGGAAATACCTTTGGATGGCGATTTATTCACAAATCAATTTTATGCAGCCAGAGAAGAAACTGCCAGTGAGACCCTCTGACCAGCAATGACAGCCCTGGCTGCACGTAACACACAATGACACAGAACTCAAACCCTCCCCAGGGAAGGTGCCAGTCAATCCATGCACACGTGGTGGAGCACATTGGTCCCTTTGGTCATAAGGAAATACCTTTGGATGGCGATTTATTCACAAATCAATTTTATGCAGCCAGAGAAGAAACTGCCAGTGAGACCCTCTGACCAGCAATGACAGCCCTGGCTGCACGTAACACACAATGACACAGAACTCAAACCCTCCCCAGGGAAGGTGCCAGTCAATCCATGCACACGTGGTGGAGCACCCGACGTGCTCTCTGACATCCAAAAACCCCAGCAACCCCAATCCCTCCAACGTGCCAGTCCTCAGCTGCAGCTGTCACCAGCAGTCCTGTCAGGATGGGAAGCTGCTCCCACAGCTTTAACAGCACCTGAAACCTCTTGGGTTCCCCAGAACACATCCCTCAAACATTTCCATTTATCTTGTGTTAAGACCCAACTGGACTGTCTCCCTTGTTTTCTTACTCATTATTAATGGAGAGGAACACCCTTTTTTACTTTCTTTGAGCTATTTCATGGGCTCATCTTTTTCCCAGCACTTATTACTACTCCTGAAGCCAGCCTCTCCCTGGTGGCACCACAGACACATTTTCTGGCATTTATAAGTGTTTCCACACTGTCTCAAGCTGAATTAAACAGGTTCCAAGTGCAAAGCAGCATGACTAAAACTCCTGTTAGAATTTCATAGTTAATATGAAAATGCTAGACAGTATAAATTCCAAACTTTGCTCAATTCCCAAAATCCACTTATCAATACTAATCAGTCAAGACCAGACAAGTCTTCCCATTTTGACTAGAATTACTTTTTTTTAACAACACAAAAAACTATGGCAAAAATATCTGTACATTATCATGTGTGAAACTCAGTATTTTATTAACTCAATGTGCTAACTCATGGCTCAGACAAGATATCAACAGCACAAACGATCACCTTGACTCATCTTTGTTCATGGCACAAGTTTCAGAGATGTATCTCCCATCCTGCCATAAATTGTTCAGGCCAGAGAGCAGCCCTGGATCTGAACTCTCTTTGGGCTTTGAAAATACTCTGATCTAGCTCCAAATCTACTGGTCTGGAGGGCACGCTTTGTCCTCTGGGATGTTTCAGCAGCAGAATCAAATAATTTGATGGCTTTGTAGTGCATTCAACTGGGACACCACAGGTTGACTAGGTGAACATAAGTGCTTGCCTGTAACTATTGCTGCTGCCTAACAATAGGACTTGAGATAAAAGGATAAATCTGCAGCTCTGAAGACATGTGAGATAAAATACAATAAAAAATTGAAGCCTTCCCAAAACACCAGATACTAGAATCAAAGGTCTGCATCCATTTGCCCATATCAAATCACAAATGCTGATGGGCAGGTAGAGATGACCTTTTGCCCAGGGCACTGGTCTTGGCCAAAGTGAAGGGGCTGGTTCTGCATTTGTATCTCCTTCATAATAGCTCCAAATAAGAGATGGTTTCTGACAGCTTGACCACCTCTCACTCTCACAAGTTGGCTGGTTTGTCATTGGCAGAGTCCTCAAGCAGATCCAGCTGCCCAGACAGAGCTGGCTCGTGCTTCGAAACGTGGCAGGCAGCCAGAGCAGCAGAGAGACGTGCTGGCTTTTTCCTACACAGTCCCTTAACAAGGAATCCTGATGTTCCTGGGCATTGCTTTCACTCCCTGGGTACCTCACACCAGCCAGCAGTAGCTCTCGTTATCTCTGAGACTCCTCTTAGCAAAGAAACAAACAACTTTTTTTCTCCCTTTCTCTCCTGGGATGAGCACAAAAGAAAACAACATTAAAAAGAAATTTGTCTGAACTAGACTGGCAACTCCAGGCCACCTGAACAAGAGGGATTCTGCCCTTGCTGTTTTAACATCTGCCCCTGTTAGGGCTTGTTCTTTTTTTACACCATCCAAGCCAGACAAGATGCACCATCTTTCATGGGGAGCCTTACTGAGGGTGCCTGTCCATCTGGCTGTTAGGGATGGACAGAAGGTAATGCTTCAATTTCCCTCCCAGCCATGTTATTTGCTTTGACCCAGACAGTGAGCCCAGGCCATCTTCAGATGGTACCTTCTGCTCAGATATATCTCACTTCCTCTTCTCCTAGGATGCCCAAGTTTTACAAAAGCTGTGGATGTGATTGGTCCCTAATCCCCTTCAGACACAAGAAATTGATCAGCAGAGTAGTTTAACCTAGATGTCTTTACTGACATTGGTCATCTTAAATGGGGTGGACAAGGAGCAATCACAGTTCAACACTATGAGCTGCTAAAGGTTAAACAACCCACTGGGGTAGGGACCATTTCAACCAGTTGTGAAAAAACTAGACTTTTAGTCCTCAGAATCCTTACTACTACTTTCACATCTCTTTGAATCCTGGTCCACAATGGGATTGAGGAAAAAATAAGCAGCAAAGACCAACTAATTTCAGGGCCAAAATAGTGCTTTCAGCTTGCCACAGAGTCTCCACGGTATCAAAACACAATTTACTAGTTGCAAATCCACAGACTCTCCTAATTGCTGCAAGGAGCAATTCAATTATGGTTTTGACACTGAAGTGAGCTGTTATCATTCTTATAGGGAGGAAATTGTGTTGTGGGCTCATGTTTTTGATAGCCTGTGCTATCTTCTTCCCAAAACTTAGCTGTTTTACTGCTGACAATATTAATCTTGGGTGGATTCTTCCCCTTAGGAACTAATTGGAGACTTTTCTAGTTCTAGGAAAAATGTTTCACTGGAGATTAGAAAAATCCAAAGCTATACCCTCCTGTCTGATGTTATGAAAACACAAATTTAAGGTCCTATCTGCCTTGGGAAATTCAGCTGCTTCATAATCAGATAATAAGTAAACGCACTTCTACTCTGACTTCATTGTAACTCTAGTTTAGATAGGACCCTAAACACAAATAGCTTAATGCCCCAGTTCAGACCAGTGACAACTAGTTTTCAAGAAAGGAATAATTCCTTTTATGAAAGCAGTTGAGATGAAAGGTGGCAGATATTTTGGAGATATTCTGAATTACAGATGCTGAAAGAGTTAAAATACACAGAGAATTGAAACAACTTAGTGAATACTTAAGTGAAAGCTGATCCAGGCTGGGTGACTGAGGATGTTTAAGAGCTACAAGAACACCTGAATCATTCTCACAGAGAGAAATCTTCCTTTTTTAATTGTTCCTACAGCAATTTAAAAGCTAGATGATTGCAAAGTGGTGAGATTCAGCAGCAACTGAATAAGTTCTGTATTGAGAGCTCTGGGTTAAACAGCACTGATTTAGATGTTCTAGCCTGCACAGTAGCTCAGCAAAGATAACAGGTTGCAGTAACCACTTTGTAATTGACCTATGGTGATTTAAAACCTTAATTTGCTTTCATGCTTCCTGATTTAAAGTAGCATGTGCACTTGGGCACAACTGCTTTAAGAGGCTGGAGCAATATTTTAGCCTGAATTTCCCAAGAAATGAGGCTTAACAGAGCACACAGACTATGCCTCTTAGTAACTCCTAAATGCATTGGCCACTTTCAGTGAAATTGTTGCAGAGCTTGGAGTTCTGATGCTTAAAACATTTTCACGGGTTTTGTGAAAAGCCAGAGCCAAACTCAGCTCTTGTTTGTTTTGAGAGCAGGCTGTTGTTAGTAGGAATTAATAGACAGCTTGGTCAAGAAAGCAGGGAGAAGTTTGAGTCAGAACATCCAGCTTCCTGCTGCCCATTAAATACTCATGTGAACCTGTGGGTCATAGCTTCCTCATTTAGAAAAACAAAAGAGTCAGTCCCAGCATGCTCTGGTTACAGAAGGACAGTGGGCATTTCAGAAAAGGGATGCTGTATTTTCATCATTTCTATTCCTAAATTAAAATTCAAGTGCTGACCAAAAGCTCACTAAATTAAAAAAGAAAACTCTATGGACTTAGTAAATGGTAACGTACCCCTCCTTATACTTTCTGACAAGATCCCTATCACAGTGACATGGACAGGGATTACAAGAAATGCCAAGAATGCTCCAAAACCATTACATTTTCAAACCCAGGCTGTGTTGTCTGCGAGCACGAGACACTGCAAAACCTGTGCCTGTCCCACTGGGGCACCCTGAGTGGGACCAGCAGGACTTGTCTGGGCAGGGAGCCCAAGGCCATGAAGAAAAGTGCTAACAGTTAAAAAGATGTCTGAAGCTTGCAGAAATAGATATTTTCCCAGGAATAAAACATGACTTTGAATCAATGTTTTATTCCATTGCATATAATGAATGGCAGCGAATGTGATTTGGGGACCTGTCAGAGCGGGGAGCACAGACGCAGCACATGCACTGCAGACAGGATTAATGAGGTTGTTTAACTGAAACACAGGGAATTGAGATCACTGGTAATTTTAATCCCCTTTCCTCTTTCTTCTGTCTTCTTTATTTTTTTTCCCCCTTTTTATGATCACCTTCCTACTCAGCTAATAAAACAGGCTCAGCAAAGTGTTTATTAGAAACTCTTGCAGGAACCAATCCATAGCAATCCATATGCAACTGAATGGAAGGTGAAGAGGCATCAACTGCTCGGTGTTGCCAGCAGATTTTGCAACAACCTCAGCTTGCAGTCTGGCAACACTATTTTCTTCCAGAAGAAGTAGTGGAAAGGAGTCACTAGGAAATAAAGGACAGTGCTCTTATCTAACAGCTGCTTGAACTGGTCTGATCTGTGGCACCACCATTTTGCAGAGGAGCTTTTCACCATTCTTCATCTATGGTTTCATCATGGCTGTTAGGGGTACAGGAAATGGTTGCTGGTGGTTGGATCAGAGCAGCTCTCAGCCCTTCGGACAACAGAACTGCACAGCTTCTACCAGCACGAGGGAATAAGGCCAGTGTCTGCCACATTACCTCCTTTCTAGCTGCAACAGCCATTTTTAGAAGGGAATTTGCTCCAGTTTTTATTAATTGCTTTAATAAGCAGAGAGTATTCTTGTTGGTAGATTGGTTTCCCTCTTCAGGAGGATCACGCTGCTCTTTGCCAGCTAAATCTTTCCTCTAAGAGGCCTGGAGACCCTAATGTGAGGAAAGCCACGTGTGGTTTCACCTGCTTTAATAAAGCTACAAAGAGCCTTGTCCTGGCAAGGGAGCATTGTGGTGTTGTTAAAAGAGCAGAATAGCACCAGGGCATCATCTCCAGCTAATTGTTTCATCAACTTGGAGAGCACCAACCACTTGCTAAATAAGGGACTCCTTTCTGCTTTGCAATTGTGCTCTTCTGGCTGCCAAGAAAAGCTCTGATGCTGAAGGCTTCTCAGGGCCTCTAGAAATGTTGCCTTTGGTTTCAGTCCAGAAAGACAAAAAGCAAAACCAAGAGCTGCAAATCAGAAGAGGAGGCAAAAGCTCTAAGGAGATTTGCCCTCCTCCCACCCACATGGAGCCCACATAACCAGTAAGCACTGGCTGGAAGAAAAAGAATTAACAGAACTTGTTTGCTGTGTCTGCATCAGAAAATGTTAATGCTCAGCTAAAGACAAGACACTTGAGAGTTTCCTCAAATAAATTTGTGCTTCCAGTTTCTTTTGGGAAAACAATCAACTTTGCATATTTTTACCAAAATATTGGAAGTACTTGACTCTCATATTGCAAACCAAGAAACTGAAGCTACTAAGCCAGTCCTATAATAAGATTTGAGAAGAAATAAAGAGCTATTTAGAACTAGTAATTGCTCTTCATAATGAACTGAACTGGCAAAAATTCTTTTCTTTCTCCTGCTCCTGGTTATCCAGGAATCAAACATGATGTAAACACCTATTAGTTTAAGTACATACTCATGCATGTTGATTTCCCTTGTCTCAGCCTCAGCTCACTTGCATTTTAAAGCATCACCAGTAAAACATTTCTGCACTTAAAAGAAATATAATTTCACCAGTAAAGCTCTTCCTGAGCTACCCTTCCTTCTGCTCTGGCACATCCATTTAGAAACTTTTGTTTCTAAATTTCTCCTTCCTTCTCCCCAAGCACGTGAGCAGAGAGTGAGCCAGGCCAAATGTGCCAAACTTGGCATCAGTGTTATTACTCTACTATGAACAGCAAAGGTTCCCTAGATTATGAGGATGGCTCCAGATCTGTAATCTTAAATTTCTGGACCAAGTCAGTCAATAAAGACTATGTAAGGATCAAGGTCTCCTTGTAAGACATGAGTGTGAATGAGAAGGCATTTCTCCCTCTTGCAAAGAAGAAAGGAAGAGAGGGTGGGCAGAGGTACCAGAGCTACCTCTGAACTGGCCAGCCTGTTTACCAGAAACCCAGAGGACACTGGTAAGAAGAGATGTACCCAAGTACTAGACACATCCATCAGAGTGTGATCAGTGCCTGGATGCTGAGTCAAGCCAACTGCCAGACTAACTGTGTGCACAGGACAAGCCAGCCTGAGGAATTCCTCTGGTTCCAGTTGTGATTGACAAGAAAAGGAATAAGAAGATATGAGCTGAAAAGCTGTGTGTAGTAACCTTTCCCTTTGACAGAAATGTCAAACCAATTCCTAACGGCTCACTTTAAAATACATTTTACATCCTCTTTTTGACATCCTTCCCACCTCCCCAGCATTATCAGAAGATACAAATTCACCCTGATAGCCAGAAGAGAAAACAAGAAATAAAATAAAAACAAATCTCTAAACCTTAACTGTCATATAGTACAAGAGTTAGTATAATACACTTACTGACAAATTAAGCCTGAATCACCTTCTCTCCACAAAAAAACCCCAAATAAAAGTGCTCTATATGAGCAGAAATGAGGTTGCCTATCCTCAACTAAATGATTATTGTCTTATTTTCCTGCTAAACACTGATCTAGCACTTTGTAATATATCCATATCAGGTTCGTTTTATTTTTGTCATTGCATTTTTCCTCTCACAAACCTCCTCCATTCCTTTTCTCTGTCATGTTGACTCACAGAACCTGATGTCTTTTCATCAGGAAGTTAATGGCTGCTGAACAGAGATGTACATCATGCAAAGCAAAAAAACCCCAAAACAACAAACAACCCTGAACCAAAACAACAATCCACAATAAAGAGAAAAGGAAAAGACTTTACTAACAAAACTCTCACTTCTGCAATCTCTGACTTTATAGGAAGATTTTCTCTTACCTAGATTTACATATTTTAAAAACTTGACACCTGATCTCAAGAGCCATCTGGGCTTCTAGTATACCCAGAAAACAGAGAACAGGCAAGATAGGAGAATGATTCACTGTACCTTCTTTAGAAAGCTATTTTGGGATGGACTAAATCATTCTTTGGAGATTAGACAATTAATATATACGAGATGTCCAACTTCTACCCAGCTACAGGGGAAGATGTACTACTGTCATGACACAGAGAAGGGCAGGTCCAAGGACTCAGGGCTGATAATAGATATCAGTGAGAATTATTTGGTTTTAAAACCTCTGGGAGGGAGAAGACCCAGGGAGAGAAAACACTTGTTCAAGGTCACAGAGAAGGTCACTAGAGCTGCTCATGTTTCCTGAGTACACTCCAATGTCCTGAACAAAAGAAGAAATCAGAAGAAAAAACATCAAGTTACATTGGCAAGTGTGTGACTACATTTCCATTTCCCTGAGCAGAAGCACATCAGTTCCCCCAAGCTCCTGAGAGTTTCAGTAATAAGACAAGACAGTCCTGTGGCTTTTCAATAGCTGCTTGCACTAATGAAAACCCAAGGCATGGGATGACACCAGTGACCGCACTACCTGACCTAACCTAAAGTAAATATGCTGCAGTCTGAGTCCAACTGGGGCAAAAGCTGTAGGAAACAGGAAAACTTTGCACTGCAGAAAATGAATACTGGCTCTGGACTAAGTGATGGGAAATACTTTGAGAAAATACTACACACAGCACCTGGCCACCAGTCTAAGGATGTCCAATGATACAGGACTTCTATACATGAAGCTACCAGAAGACTTGAAACAAGCCTCATCTCTCCCCCCTTCAACCCTGCCACAGCCTGTGGGACACCACGGGAGAAATAAGGAACCTAAGGGACCTTCCAAGGACCTCCGGAAAAAAGGTGGTCATGAAGCATTTACAATGACTATGTTATGAAAAAATATAATATCCCTGACCATGGACTTGACAATAAATTGTCAACTGCAGCTGTGCTCAAGACAGCAGTGTTAAAAAATGCCTCTTATCATGTCAACGTAGAAAAGCCTGCATAGACATGAAGGATGTTTTTTATCCTTATACCACCACATCCCTTTGGACTTTCTTTTAGCTGTAACCACTTTCCTAGAAAAAGAACTGCCAGCTGAATCAGTTCTTACCCTCCTCCTCCTCCAAATACTTCATAACCACAAACCTCAGCTGCACTTACTCGTTTCCTGTGTTTACCCAACAGATGATGGCAAAAGGGACAAGACGAAGGAGTTTATAATAGGAAAATAATCAATACTGACATGCCATCACTGTCTGCAAGGCAATCATTAGTGGCTCAGGAGAGACCTCAGGGGCTTCTGTTTGCTTGGTGTGTGATTGCCTCCTACAGAGAGCTAAGCTGCTTCAAAAGACTTCAGCAGGTGCCTTTTCCTCCTCCAGCCCAGGGAATTCAGTGTAAGTCAGGCAGCTAAATTACACCTCTGGGTTATTATCAGCAATATTAATTACTGTATGCTCCCTAATTATCCTCTCATAGCACACTCAGTTGGTTTGCAGGAGCAATGTAAGGTTGGCAAACAGTGGCATTTAAAAATGATTGGGCCAGAGGCTCAACTGGTATAATGCAGCACAGCAGGTTCACAGGAAGGCCAGTTTATGCTTGTGGTGGAGTTTACTTACTGGTTTATGAGGGTGTGAGCAGAGTTGCAGCTACATGGGCATGCCCTGGACAGCTGGCATGAATGGAGACAACCAGTTTTGGGTCAGTTGTTCACTGCTCTAAGTCATGACCTCATACAAAATACTATTCCCTACCACAGTTCCAATGTGACTTGCTGATCAAAATTAAAAACAAAAAGACCCCAAAACAAACAAACAAAACTTAAAAACAAACAAACAAAACAACCATAAATCATCATCCAGAGTCGGAACATCCCTTTTGTCTTCTGTTCCATCCTGCATGAACTGCAGGTAGACTTGTTTCAGTTGTCTATCCTGCTCTTGAAATAACCAGACCTGAGTGCACTATAACTAAAACAACTGACATGGAAAGTCACATTTGTAACATAAAACATCTCAATTGTGTACTTTCCTGCCTTTGTTGTTCAAATCCCTCACTCACCCTAGGCTGTCTCCCCCCCTTCTTGGACATAAGGTCTGAGGTACCACAACTCAACTCACCAGACTCAATCCATCTCAAATATGGTTGACAAGGATGACAGCTCAGTGGCCTGTCAGTTTGCTGTCAGGTTTTGCTGCCTTGGGGGATGACGAACCTACCCTAACAAAATGTACATGACTCCATCATATAGATCTGTTCCCAAAAGAGCACTAACATTTGGATAAAACATATATTAAATAAAATTTCTACAATCCGGTGTGCACCTTCTTAGACTGAAAAATTCCAGCATGATCCTTTAAATGCAACTGTCCATAACCTCAAACCAGCTCCTCTAGATGTGGAATATTTTCTTTCATTTCCCTCAAAACTTGTTTCTGTTTTCTTCTCACTTGTTTTCTATGAACATTGTATCTAGCTGGTCTCTTCTGTCCTGCAGAAGACATGACATAAAGTACAACTGTCTTTATTGAGATGGACTTTGAAAATGTCACCAGACTTTCTACACAGAGCTGACTAAAGCTCTATTAGTCCTCCTGCCAGTTATGGGATGTGAAGTAGCTTTTGCAAATCTCACCAGACTCCTGTGCTCATCTGCCTCCAGAGTTCAGAGTTTAAATGAAGCACTCAAAAAATATAGATCCAAGCAGACAAGATGTATTTGCCAGCATATAGAGAGAAGCCATAGAAATCCCATTTTAACAACCTGTTCTCTAGTTCTGAGAGTGAAATCCATTCTGGTGAAGGTCAATTCTAGCTCTATGTATATTTCTTGAGTCCTTCCTAGGCCTGTACCTGTCACAGAGGCCATACACGTTTGGAAATGTTTGTCCTGATAGAAGATCCCCATGTTTTTCAAGACCAAATAATAGCTGCTGCATTTATAACACATTCCTTAAAACACAACTGTCATCAGGGCAAGATGAATGACATCATGCTCTAGGCACTCACTGAATAGGTACTAAATAAGGTAAATCTGCCCATTTCTTTGCTAATTCCTGCTCCTGCAGGAATCCAATGATGTCTACACATCCACAGGACTGGAGAAGGAGGAAGGAGATGTGCAGGTGGAGAGACAAACCCAAAGGAGGATAAGACAGTGCATCAGACATCAAACTCTCTCAGCTTTCCTCTGCATATCTCTCTATTTACTTCAGTCACCATCCTCAGCATGAGCTGGTGACACCAGAACCAGAATCATGCTCCTTTCTGGAGGATATCAATGGCTTCTCCTTCATTTTGATTACATGAACACAGCTCCAGCCATACCACAGCTGGAGGCACCCAGCAGAAAACTGAGAGCAGCCACATCCAGGAGAAAGGGTCTAAGCCCAATTAGGGCAGGCATGTGGCAATGCCTAAGAAGTCATGTCTACAGGAATTCTTTAATGACAAAAAGAAATCTGCCCAACAATGCAGAAAAAAAATTAAACCAGGATATATACAAACCCCCCCTCTCTTAGCCAGCAGACCTCCATCCTTGTAAACTCCTCCCATGGCTATGAGATCTCTCTCAGAATGAAACTCAGTCTTGTGTCACCAGCAGTTTTGCACCACAAAGGTGACCTTCTCTATGATGCTGCAAAATTGTCAGGGTGTAAAATGTGATACATAGATTGGGGTCTGATTCCTACTTCCACTGGGTCATTTTAAGTAGTTCCACAGCCCATTTCAGCCAAAGCTAATCTTTCCAGCAAGCTTTGGATCAAACCTGGCATAAATTAGAGATCCCAAGACCTCCTTAGTTTGGCTTTTTGTCTGGAGGAGAGTGTGCAGGACAGTGTTTGTGCTGATGAATAGCTTGGCATTATAGTAACAAGGTGCAGGAGATCCAAATCCTGATGCTGTTAATATACATGAGTCACCACTGCTGTGTGTGCCAAACATGCCTCCAAACAAAGATGCAGTTTGCCCTTGGTGGTTTAACTGGGCAAAGGAAAGTTGCAAAACTTTTATATATATATATACACACACACACATAAATATTTCTCAGAAATCCCTGTCTCAAGCTGCTTACTGGCAAAATTCAAGCAAAGACCACTGTTGTGGTTTTGCATTTTATTAATAGCTTACTATATGATTTCTTCTTCTCTTTTGCTCCTACTGATCTCACAGAAAACTATAAAAACATATATATAGATCTCTGCCAAATAGATTTCTTGGAGTAAAGTAGAAAGCTGTGAATAATGGGTTCTCCAGTATGGATAATTAGTAGATCAAATAACCCCAAAGACTGGATAATTTTTTCATCATCTGCAGATATTTGCCATTCCTCTTTTTTTTCTAAATAAATCATGTTCCTCTCCAGGTACATTTTTTTTCTCCTACTTCATATAATATAAATAGAGGTGTCTTCTGCAGGGATAGGGAGGTTATTTATTTATTTTAATTTAATGCTTCTGACAGTGAGAAAACGACAGCTCTGGTGGCAGTGAGGAGCCATACGGGCAGTTGTACAAACTTCCTGACTGCAGCACCTCTGCCCTGACCTTTGCACTCCTACAAAAAGCTGTTGTTCAATTTAGCTCAGTAATCACAAGCTAAACAAGTTTGCCAGTGTTGGCAGGATGGTCAGCTGGTAAGCAGGCACAGAGCAAAAATTGTGGACCCACTTGTCCCTGGCTGTAACCCTCCCTTGGGATTCCAAGTCATATTCCAGTGTTTTTTTCTAAACGCTGCCTTGCTTCTCACTTATTTGCTCCACTTCTCAGTGTATCCATAAATAAGGAACATGCAAACCTCTAGTGACAAAATCAAAGCTATTTCCTTCTCATCTGAAGTAGGACAAGGCCAGAACATAGGAAAGGATCCATCCTTCCCCCTACACAAGAGTTTCTCTGCCACTAGAGACACTCACCACCAGCCCACATCTCTGAAAGGTTTGTGCAGCTTTGCCCATACAATTTTGGAAATAACCAAACAGATGAAGAATGGTTGCCCCACCAACGTGTTCAGCCGCTGATGTGTGGAAGCAGGAGAGGAACTGGTCCTTAAAAAATGGATAGGACTTGGTTGCAATCTAGGAGTTCCCAAGAGCAGGTTTTTCATAGCAATTCTCTTCTCCAAAAGCAGAGAAGCAAAGCTCTGTGTTCTGCTAACATCAGAAGAAAAATGATGCAACTGTTACTTATTATAAATAAACCTGATAAAGTGTTTCAAAGCTTGAGCCCTCCAAATCTTTTTTCCTGATGAAACAGTGTCATCTTAGAGGCAAAATAAAACTCTTCCCTTAGAGACAGCAACTTAATAGCAGGGACATTAATTAATTTCATCTTCACATCAATGCTCTGTTTTATTTAAACTCCCATCCTGCAGCCACTGGGGTGTTTGAGCATCTGCAAAGCCTGCAAGAGCCCTGGACTGCAGCCAAGGGGAGGTTTGGTGGAGGTGGCAGATGGCAGACTAATGTAGACATGACAGAGCCAACTCTAAGCTAGTTTGCTTGGGTAGAAATAGTGGTTTATCAAGAGTAACACAATGCTCAGCCTAGGAAAAACAGATAAATTACAACCATTCATCCTGAGCTCAGGCAGTAGGACGACTATAGACCTTTGCTAGCAATAGTGCAATTATGGCTATTATAAGTAGGTTCTAAGTACTCAGATTCCTAAAACTATTTATTCTGCATCTTTGTTGATTAAATTTGCAATGGTGATTCACTAGAGATCCAGAATGGTGGTTATATGTGTGAATGGTGGTAGCTTCCCTCCTTAGAAATCTCCTCACTGGACTGCAATGGTAAACTAATAAATGCAGCCAGCATGCCTGGCACACCCAAATCCAAATGCCCACAGAAATAAAAGCAAGGTTTGATACAACCCAGACACCTTGCTGAATCCTTAGCTACAGCCTGCTGAAAAATGCAATTCAATGTCAAGGGAAGATGTTGTGAAGCTCTGTCAGGAAGGTGCCTCTTTCGGTAGCCCCAGTGAAAATCAAATTGATCTTTCATTGCACCATGCAATTAACCTATGTAAATATGTGCTAATGACCACTTCACTAATAATTCACTGTACTTGGACACCAAGCCACAAGAAGACATAAGCAAGCACTGTTCAAAAAAGTACATCTTTGGTGACCAGCCTGGAAGGAAAATGCAGGAAGCCAGAGAAACACCACTTACAGGACAGCCATCCTTTGCTTGTCTCTGCAAGCAGCTTCTGAAGGTAAACTCAGCTACTTGCTGATGCTACAACACAGGAAAAATTCTTCTGGTCATTCCAGCCTTATTGCTCTGCTCTGTGAATCTTCACAAGTTGTGAAGCAAGGGTTGGGTGGTTGCCTGCCCCCGTACTGCAATGTTGCAACAAGGACAGGCAAGTTCTTCTGCAGACAAACTTGTTCTCCTCCTTAGTCCTTGCCAAGTAAGTACAAGCAGAGTGTACCTGAAGAAGAGGGCAGCAGCAGCAGTGCCCATGAGGCAGCCCAGAGGGTTCCCAGAAATAGAAAGCCATACTGGTTTGTCTTGACTTCACTCCTATCACTTTGTCGATGCCTTGCTGCTCCTGGTCTCAAGAGGATAATGTCCCCACATCTGAAGACACAAACTGACCTGCTCTGAGTCTTCTGAAAAGGTGGATTTGGTGCATTAGATCCTGTCCCAAGAGACTCAGGGCCCTCACACATTGTTTAGTATAGAACTGTTTCTGTCTCCTAAGTCTTAAGCCAGCACGTGATGCAGGAAATAAATCATACTCCCTCTTTTTCAGTACAGTGGCTCAGCTGTGCCAATGTGGCCAGACTGAGTTTTCATCTCATTCGAATCCTGTGTGTTTGAAAACATAAGTGTCAGCCACTAAGTGGCCCAGACCCACCCCCTTCTTCTCTTCTGCATCATCTCCCAAGGTCCTTCAAACAATGCAGCCAAAGCCAAAGGGGCTTTATCTGACCACATGCACCTTTCACCTTCTGGGACCATCCTACAGTTGCTTAGAAAGCACTGCATCAAACTTGCTCTCTCTAAAAGCAATTGAACCCTGTCCAGTCCCTACATACACTTCCGAAAACAGCTGGGTGCAGACTCAGCAAGACAAATCCCATTCTCAGGGTTCTTTGCCATTTTAAAATAAACTTAATTAGTTTACTGCACAGATACACATAGAAAACAACTCTTGGAGAACTGAACACCCACACATTCTGTGCAGAACCCTCCAGAACTGCTGCAGCCCAAACACATCACAGACCACAGGCATCTACACAAGCACCAGGCTCTGAAGCATTTTTATGTTGTGTCAATAATTCTCTCCAGCAGCTCAGCAAGCCTGGCAAAGCCCAAGGCTATAGCCACCGTTTTTTATGAGCATAATAAGCAGAGTTTATTTCCACACCACAGACACAAACATTTCTAGGATCCCAGCCACGTACATAGGGCACCTGAGACACCAGCAGCTGTCTCCAGCTCCACTTGGCCCCCTGAAAAAGCAGGCAGGGAAAAATCTATCCCAGCAGGCATTACCACAGGTTAATTAAACCTAAACTACTCAGCAGGGGCACAGAGAATTGAGAACTGGTGCTTCTGTAGGCTGTCCAGTGCACCAAGCTCACCGTGGCATCATCATTAATGGCTCTCACACAAGCCTCAGGGCTCATTTGCTTGACAAGAGCAAAGCAGTAATTTTACTGTTGAACACTTGCAAAAATGATGCCCTGACTGTTATCAAAAGTGACAGGCAAGTTATGTGAGCAGTTAACTGAAGGTTACTTTTTAGGTCCAAACCTCTGAATAAACCTGACGTAATTTCATGCATGGAAGGAGGAGGGGAAAGAAAACATAAAGAGAACAAGGAGGAAGGAAGAAAACAGAAGAGGGAAAAAGAAATGGCAGTAAAGAGATGGACCTAATAGGCTTCCCTGAATCTGTGCTGTGAGGGATAGAAGGGAGATGACTTTCATCATAACAGCTGCCTGCATTCCCCAGGGAGCTCTGACCATGCCAAGTTGGTTGGCAGCTGCTGCAGTTCAGGCAATGCAGCTGGGACAGCAGGGAGAAGTTGAGAATTCAGGGCATGCAGGAGAAACCCCCATCATTCAGCATCTCCCACGAGGTTCTGTTTTCCTTTGCATTCCTCAAGTGAAGGGAGCTTAAAGATCATCAGGTTCCAACCTCCCTGCTATGAGCAGGGACACCCCCCACTAGGCCAGGTTGCACAAAGCCTCATCCAACCTGGACTTGAACACCTCCAGGGAAGGGGCTTCAACAGCCCCCCATAGCAACTCCCTAGGATTGAGACCTGGAAGAATTAAGCCTGTAGACAACAAACTCAATTAAAAGGCATAACTAGAGCTCTTCCTGCACTTAATGGTTTTAGAAAAAAATGGGTCACAGTTTTAGAAATGCATTGTTTTATGATTAACAGTAAGAGAAAGAAGAGCAGACTGCTCGCTCCTCTGTCTCCCTCCCAGAGCAGCTGCCAGGACATTTGGTCACAGCTCAGCCTATGCAGGTGACACCCAGGGGCACCAGCCTCAAGCCCTGTGCCAGGCACAGCCCTGAGCCACATCCCACCAGATCCCACCATGGGACACAAACACAGCTCCCTGGCAGCAAGATCAGAGCATGCAGTTATTTATTTCCAGGTAAGCTCATTCTAGACCTGTCAGCCTCGACAGGACCATAAATCCTTGCTGACCTGGGCTTAGACTGAATGAGTCTCTCAGGTTTGGGATGGGAATATTGCAGAGCTTATTTGTCCAAATTCCCACTTTCCCCATCCTTCCTCTTCACCCCACTCCCCACCTTTTCTGATCTTTGTCTTCCCAAGAAAGGTCAGTGTTTTGCCCTACAGCTTGGCTCCTGGGGCACACTCCAGCTTGGTTGGTATAAGCAGACTTGATGCAGGCAAGACTCAGCCTTACAGAGCACACCCATTGGTTTTCTAATCACATCCTGGACTGGCTGTCAGACTCCAAAGGCAACAGGATTTATTGCACTGAAACACAGCAGCAGCAGCCGCCTGTGAGGAGCCTACAGAGCTTCATGCACAGGAATAAAAATTTCAGGGCCTCTTGGAGATATGAAATATTTCTTAATTACTTTCTGTTCCAGCACAGCTTGAGGATTGTGCTGCCTTTGTTGTTCTTGGGGTTTGTTTGGAAGTTTTAGCTTTTCTTTTTAATGTAGCTGGTAACAAAGCAGCATTAATGCCAGCTTTCTTGCTGCATCTCATAAAGGACTAGCTGTGGCTTTACTCAGGGACTGGCTGCTCATGGAGGATGCTGGCACAGAGAGTGTGCCAGCCTCTGTCAGCATGGGATTGTTTACCTCATGCTGAAAGACATTAAAATCTCCTCCCCTGAGACATTTCTCCATAATGGCATTGTGGAGAGGTGCATCACTGTAATGCTTGCTTCAAAGAAGCCTGGACAAGCTCCTTCCACTGATTCCCTTCTAGCCCTGCCAGGTTGTGCATTTCACTAATGTCCTTGCTTCTCAATAACATTTGTCCTGTGAACTGTGACTCCTGAGGCACAATTTTCCTCATTACCCTTAAAACTTAGGTTTTTCTCCTGCTCTCTTCCTCCTGCTTAATCTCTGCCCCTTAATTGTGATATTTTTCACTGCTGAAACCAACACCTAAGACATGAAAGGGTCCAGGTAGTGTTTAACTAAATTTGTCTCTGGGTTGTGGCTCAGTGGGTCCTGGGAGAGAAAAGGGGGAAGTATCTGGAGGAAATGAGAATGCCCAGAGGCTGAAACCTGTTCCTCCCACTGTTCTCACATCCTCAGATGCTGCATAAACACACATAGCCCCAGCAGCCATAGCAAAAGGAAACTGCCAGGGCTCAGGGAGCTGTGCCTTATTCACAGCTTTCCCTTCCCAGAAACACCATGAAAAGCTCCCATTTGGCACCAGCCAACAATAAGTAAAATGTCCCAGAGTTTAACTGCTCAGGTGAGTGGATGATCTTTTTGCAGGAGATATTTTGGGTAGAGGGATGCAAGAACAAGGCTACAAGAGGAAAAATGAACACTGGTGTTTGTCTCCTCCTTGTCCCAGGATGAAGGGCAGCAGGGATGTGGCCCCAGGCAGAACAGAGGTGGCTCCATGTCCCCACACTGAAGTCCCTGGCACTCATACACCTCTCTTTGCTTCCCGCACACTGGCCGGGGGCCTCTCCTGCATCCCCAGAAGTCAAAGTTAAAGAGAAAGGAGCATATTACTGTAGTATGTCCCAGCTTAACCTTGCCCAGAAACTCCCCTGGCTACTCTCAAGTTGTGCCTTGCACCAGGCAAATGCAAGACCTAGAAACGGAGCTAAAAGAAACAAGGAGAATGACTTTTCATCACTTCTTTAAATCCCTTTTACTTCTACTTTACACGCAAACTGAGAACAAAGCAGCACCTGCAGTTCAAAAACCTTCCCACTCACCCCACAGTCAGTGCAACAGTTTACAACTAAAGAAAATTGGTTCTGCATAGTAACAAAACATAAAACCCTGGACATAAACTTAGAGCCTCCAGCCTCCAAAACAAAGAAGTGGCACAAGCAGGATTTACTTCCCTGTTACTAGACCTGCTCAGATCTTTGTTCCTAAAAATGACACATTTCCTTCTAGCATACCAGGTTGGGGAGGACAGCTGGGTGGAAAAGAGAGTGACAGTTTTGCCAGGACAGCCCCATGACCATGGGAGGTCAAGTTTTTTAATCTTTTCTAGGTTAAACACAGGCAGTTGTGTCTTGTTTTATTACATTATATAATATGATTTGCTGATATAGTTTGATAGGTTGAATTCAAGAACATGGTGACTCATGTAGGAAGCTGGAAGCCTCCTTGTCTCCAGCACAGTGTTTCCAGAAGCTAAACTGAATCAAACTGATTGTATTTAATTATCTTTTGCTTTTAGTAAATAACTATCCAGTTAGTCATTTTTGAAGTCTGTAAAGGAAAACCTCCCCAAAACTGAGAGAGGGAGGGAAGCTACAGATCCGGGTGCAACAGATTTTTAAAAATAAAATATTTTTAGGAAATGTCCCAGTAATGGAACCAGAGGAGGAGGGAATGTCACTAAGGGTGGGTGTCAGGTCTCCTGGTCTGCAGTCCCTGGCTCCAGTACAGACTTCAGAGAAAGGCAGCTTTTCCCTGTGAAGCAGGGAGTTCCTTGCTTTGGGAGCTGAATGGTTTTGACAAAAAGCCTGAGCTTTTCTGAAATCCTCTCCTCTAACATCTGGCCACCTCCCTTTGCCCAGACATAAAGATCCACTTCACAGTTGCATTGTAAGCCTTAATTAAGATCTGTAAACTATAGATTAAAAGGATTATACGAGTACACAAGTATCAGGTCTAGCCCCTGAGAAGCACAGGCTTTCACACTGTACGACGCACAGTGGCATTGAGCAATGTATGAATGTCACAGCATTATTGATTTGGTAGCTACTCAAAAGCTCCAGGATCCCTGGCAATAAAAGCATGATAATGAGAAGCAGCCAGGATAGCACTATTTCTGCAAACAGTATTTGCATTCACTGGGACTAGAGCATGAGCTGTATTTATCAACAGAGAGGTGAAGGCTGGTTTGAATTCAAAGGATTAACCAGGCTCGTTTTGTGGCAGATGTAGTGGCTGTGGTTTACCTTTTTGGCCCTGGATGTAAGGCCTCAGTAAAAAAAGAGCAACTCACCCAAAAGTGGAGGCTGTAAAACAAAACCAAAAGCTATCAGAAGAGAATCTAACTGCTACTTGGTTTGGGGGGTTGTTTATGTTTGGTGAAGCCATCAAGTTGTCAATAGCTAAAATACCAAAACCTTGGTCTATTTACACTCAGGATGTGCAGGAGCAAAACTTCACTACAGGGTGAAGGAAAAGCAGAATGTTAAATTGCTCTAATGAGTAGTTACTATTTAATGAAAAAGAAGATAAAGTATTACTTTACGAAAGCCTGAAGTGTCAGAGATGTCTCTTGAGAGGGCAATATAATGTAATTAAGGCCAAGTGCAGGGATGAACAGAGCTCCTTCAATGATGTATGTTGTTTGATACTGCCCTCCCACACATCCCCCCCTCTGGTCTCTGTGTAAACCAGGACACAGCTCTAACAAGCTGCTTTCTATGATTTCCCAGAGCAGAGTGCTTCCAAAAGCAGAAAGAAGGACAGTTAGTAAATACCATTCACTCTCCTACTGAGAGAAAGGAAAAGATGCTGCTGTGCTGTAACCCAGGCTCTGCCAAACAAACGGCTGCTCTGCTAGCGCGGCTCATCAGCGCGGGTACAGCCAGACACCTGGATCCTGCTGCTGCCCCGTGGTACTGCTCTCACTCATGGAGCAGAAATCCTGCTCAAACTGTCCTTTGAGCTCATGACATTTTGGACAAAAGTCATCCTCCCTGTGCAGGGCGGACGCCGTGACACTTGGCTTTCCAACTTGGTGCTTGGTGACACAGAGGCTGGAGCTGCACCCTCCACTTCTGCCTGGGGTGCCATGTGCTCAGCCTCAGTGAGATGCTCAGTGTCCAGGCTTTGATGGAGATGGGGCAGGTTGCTCTGTCATTTCAAAACTTGGAAACTCTATTCTAATTTTGTTTTATTTTTCTTGTTAAATGAATGTCTCTTTCAGTTTATCTTTCTGTTTGATCTTTTGCCTTTTTTTCTAGGTGAATCTACTCTGGCTGCCACACCTGTTCCACATGGCAGGAGCGAAGGAAGACTTTTGACCTCCCAAGGATCCCAAATAAGTGGTTAATTAAGCAGTAATTATTATACTTCCCCTGGCAATGCTGTGCCCACCGAGAACTTTCATACTGTAAAGAAAAGAACAAGCAGAGAGCAAATTCCTCCAATGTTTCTTCCTTTGGAAAAGCTTTCAAATCCTGCTGGCAGAAAGTTTATAGTCCTTTGCAGAGATCCCAGCTGGGTGATTTTTTCCTGTCTCTCAGACAAAAGTGCCATGTAAGTTCTCTTAAATTACTCGGTAACTAAGGAAGATATGCCTGGCAAGTACCCTATCACAACCTAACTCAGTAATTACATATTCTGCATCCAGGTACTAATTATATTGCCTCTCGATTACTCAATGATTACACTTTGAAGTAATTACCATGACACCTGAGCCGTGCATTCTGGGTGATAAAGTAGCAATAATCCTGAATCCATTCTAAGGGGAACTGGCTTCCCTACAAATCATTTCTGTAACACTTTGTGTCAAAAACAGATCTGGAGAACCCCCAAGGAGCAGGGTTGTGCAAAAGGGAACATACCCTTCCTCCCAGCACACTAACAGACTGCAGGTCTTCCTCCACTGATCATCTCTTGAAAACCTCTGAAAGCAAAATTTAATGTCAAAGGAGTCTAAAAGTTACCAGGGAAAAACACATGGTGAGGAGTCAGGAGGCTTTGAAGACTAAAAGGAGGTGATCTGGTGGCTTCAGAGAAGTAGCAGAGCAAGACAACAAGTGTTCACTGTGCAGCAGCACTAAGGGTGACAAACTAGCAAACACTGGCAAGTCCAAGCATCCCAGAAAGATGACACTTTTTAATAGCAGCAGATATTGGAGGTTCACTTCTGTCAGTCTTCTCAGATCAGTGCTGAAAGCTCAGAAGCAAGCTGGGCAGCATTTTAAGAGCTCCAAGTTCTGACACTGTCCCTTAACAATACTTAAATAGATGTTAGCAGGTTAACATGTTAAATATTGCCTCTTTCTTGCCTGAACAAAATGAGAAATATTTCAATTACAGCATTCCCCATGGATGATCCCTACCCACTCCAGTTATTACAAGCCAGGCTGCAATCATCACATTTCTGCCTGCTCTAAGCTACAATCACTAGCAGAGATTTTGGATCTTTGGATTTTCTGTTTTGTGATTGCACTGTGCCTGATCCAGGACAGCAGATCCTCTGGGACACCACCATGCAAATAATAAATAAAGCCTTCAAGCTTCTCCCTGCCCCATGCTTGAGTCAGAGTTCTTGGCTTTTTCCCCGTAGTTAAGCACAGGTCTTACCTGCAGCTTTTTGAAATAAATGGGATTTTTCTGCCTATTTCAGCGTAAACAGGGTCCAGCCTCTAGAGTAATTTCCAGCTAAATAAAGTACTCGGGGAAATCACCATGAGAACTTATTAATAAAGCTTATGATGAGTTTATTGCATACTGTGAAGGGAGAGGGAAGGAAGAGAGAAACTGCATACTGGCTGAAAAAAACAGGCACTTCCCCATTAAAAATACCCTTCCCTCAAGAGCATAATTATTATCAATGAATACTGGCCAAGTGTGTGCACCTGTGGAGAAATATTCTTTGCTACCCTACAGACAAAACCTGTTATTTGGTCTGTATTTCTACACCCAAAGACAGTTTTGGTCATCTGACATCACCATACCAGTAGGACACAGATCCAAATAGACGTCCTAATGTACATCTGTCCAGCTGGGATCAGCCCCAAAACTTGGGCAGGGGTGGATTCCTCCTTCTTTCACACCAGTGAAAGCCAATATTCTGCATGGATGATGATCCAGTGCTATAACTGTGAAAATAGATAATCTAGGTTCTACTAAAAGCTGTGAAGGTAGATAATCAGGTCAGTTCAGCCCTCCCTGACTTTCCTTGCTCAAATGGCAGCATCTTATTTATATGCCCTCTCCACAGGTATCTGCTTCTGTGGTTTGAGGGAGACTATTCCTGACTAAACAAAAGAAGCTGCCAGAGGCAAGATGTAATTCACATCTGGAATCTACAGAAGAAGTTCTCCCTTATGGGCTTTAAATGAAACAATTTTCACCCAGGAGAGTTTGAGGCTGGAATTCCCCTTAGGAGAAAAAAAATGAAGCAAAGCAGTCCTATCTGTGGAGATGCAGAGTGTCATTGTCTCTCAAGGGCTTAATTAAGAACATTCTCCTCTCGCTTTGCTGGCTACTCCAAATGTAGCAAAAGTTCTGACCTTCTTCTTTGGCAAGACCTGGGGAGACTTGGCTGGCTGAATCTGAGCAGTAGCTTCTTCCTGCTCCAACCTGCTTTGTGAGGAACAGCAAATACGGATGTGCTCTGCACTTGGGCTGACCTCAGCCAACCCTCATCATGCTGGGAAGCCTCATCACTTGCAGCAATGATCAGAGTTGAGCACAGACCACATTTTAGCCTACTGTGATGCTCTCCCTAAGATCTTCCCACTCTCACATCACAATCCTCCAGCAGAAAGAATTCCAGGCTCACCTTTAGAAAGTTTTCTCTTTGTGTGCCCATCAGCAAGAAAGTGGCATTATTCAAGCTGGGGATCACACAAGGCAGGTGTGATCCCTATCTAGGTTCTGTCAAACCTGAAAGCCTCTGCTCTGCTCCTCTTTAGCAAGTAAAAATGACCTGGAAGGATTCAACCCACGCCTCTGCTAAATGGATGGCAAGAGGCTCCATGCCTGGAACATGCAGTTTCACCCCTTGGGTCAAATGCATTTGGCCCCATTAACATGCCAGAACAAGAGCAGGAGACTTGGCAACCAGTCAGGAATCATCTTCCCTGGCACATGGCATCAGGCTCCTGCAACACCTCTGGTGAGTTTAGGGATGCTTGAGTGGCAGCAGGGAAGAGATTGAAGGTGGAGATGTGGAAGAGAGGATGGGGAGAAAGGAGTAGACAGACCCAGGTCTGGGAATATGGGATTAAAAGACATACACATGCATGAGTACTGAGGTAAGTTGTCCAATGCCAGCAAATTCTGAAGTTGTTTTAATTTTTGGCATTGCAAAAACAAGACAACGGGTGTCTTCTGGGAGCAGCTGGGTTACTGAGCATGCAGCCTTCACATTCTTTATTAGTTTTCAGAGAAGCTACACAAGATGTTCAGTTCCTGGTATGTGGTTGCTTATGGAACAACAGCTTTTCTTTCCTATGATTTCTGTGAAGTTACTCTGCATCTCTGTGGCCTCATGTAGGGGGTAGGAGACTCAACTCATCTACACCTTGGGTATCCTCAGCAATTTGAGAACTCACAGTGTGCTGCTGCCAGAAGACTCACTAAGCCATGGAAGTGTCAACATATGAAGTTGAGGAAATTATCAAGTTCTCCCAAATGAGTTTTTCCTAGTGAATTGTTAATGTTCCAGCATAAGGGCAGCAGAAAATATCTGTCTTTAATTTCTTTTTCTCACTGATTTATTAACAACATGGAAACATAAGCATGACACAACACTAGAGTCAACTCCCAAATCACCATTCTTCTTATAAATCAGGGAAATTAGAATATTTTTTTTTTAAACCCAGGGTGGTATCAGAATAAGTTCCAGCAGGTGGGTGTGTGGCCTGGAGATCCCAGCAACTTCGTATCAAAGCCAATACTCTTAACACCTAAATTATCTTTGATAGCATGCAAGGAGCACACAGACTGGCTCCACCATTCTGAATCCTCCTCCCAACATAGCTAATTCAATCCAAAGCCTGCAAACCAAGTTCCTGAGAAAGGAAAATTAATTCCTTACCCCACCTCTAAAAATCTGCTAGTAAAATGAATATATTTATCCTCCTGCTCCAACAGAGGAGTATCCCCTTGCCTGTTGTGCTTATCTCCTGTCTTGCAGCACAACCAGCTGCTTAGTTGTGTACTTCAGCAGGCAGGTCCCAATCAGCTGTGCTCAGATAAGAGGCATCTTTGAAAACACACTCAGTCCTGGCTTGCAATTGTCCCTCCTTTTGGCTGCTTCTCCAGCTGCCTTTCCTCTGTGTTCATTTATTTGTCCTTGTCAGTTCTTCAAGATGCAACTCTGTCCCATCCAGTGATTTCCCTGCCTAGGCTGACTTAGGGAGAAAGTTTGGAATAACAGCAAAAGGCAAAACATTCCTCAAAGGAGGAAGATGAGAAGGAGCCAGATTCTGTTGGCCTGAAGCTTTTTTCCATACCCTACCAGTCTGCAATGAATCTGCATCTTCCCACTGCAACTGCAGGCTCATAACCATCTAGAGTTCAGAGTTTCCCTTTTATTCACACTGATGAAAATACAATTAATTGTAGTCTTTCTGCCCACTGAAAATTGAATGAAAAAGGAAATCTGCATAGTGACTGAACATGATGCTGGGGAGAATGATAAATGAAAATCAAAGACCCTGTTCCAGATGACTGTATGTAACAGGAACCAGTTTGCATGAGAATTCACACTTTCAGTCACCACTGGAAGTCTGCTGTTGATGGCATTTTTCTGGTGAAATTCATACAAGCATTTGATCTCCCTCAGAAGCAAATGTGTGATGCTCAAGAGCACACAAAGTCCTACCCATCCCAAAAAGCCCAGGCAGCCAGTCCAGGAAGAACTCTGCTTTGAGGGTGTGAATTCCACATGCAGCATCCCTAGATATCAGCCTGATTTATGTGATGACTTCCCGAAAGAGATATAATTATGTAGATGGGGATTATTTACACAGCCTTGTCACATTTGGAATGAAACCTGAGCCCTCGATCTGCTCAAATGCCCTGGCACAGCTGATGCAGAGGTTCCCTGTCAGAGCAGATAGAGCATGTGCCTGTCACACTGGCTCTCCCTGAAAGTGAAGGGATGAATCAGTCATATCAGGGCAGTGTCTGTCTCAGAAACCTCCTCAGCTTCCAGCCAGTGTGCATTGCTGCTGTGGGTCACAACAGCAGGCAGTTTTCTGGGTGGGTTTGGAAGAGCAGCTCCCTGCAGCAGCTGCATGGACAGGCTGGAGCTGTAGCACCCAGCCCATGGCAATCTGACAGCAGCCTGGAGTTTGCCTGGTCCTTCAAAAGAAATGCAGAATAAAGCAGTGCCACAGCTCGGATGCAGGTTTCATATTAAAACAGTATGAATGGTCCTTGTAGCCTATTGCCAGCTCCTAAAGGTGACATGACCAAATGCTGCTGCTGGCTTTCCCATCCAGACTGGTTTCTGTAGAGTCTCTCTGCTAGTTTTTGTCAGGAGGCCACATGTCTAACCTTTCTAAAAGTCCTCTGGATTTACCTTCCTCATCTAATGATCTACATACTGCTGTGGGATAGTTCGAAAGTGAACAGGACACTAGTCACTTTGCAAGTCTATAGGACTTCCCCATCAGTACAATTGCACCAGAGCTGCCACTTCTCCTCACTCCTGAAGAGCCAGGGCTGAAGCAGGAGGTGACTGGAGGTAAGTTTCTGATACAAGAAAATACTTTTTTTTTTTTTTTTTTTTATGAGACTTTGAAAGGGAATAGTTGTTGTACAGTGGCACTTGGGTCACTTTTACTCTTTTTCCACCCCTCTGCCCTTTGTCCTGGGCAGGCTGGACAGGGCAGCTATCAAGCTGCTGTGATTTGTGCTGCTCAAATCCAGTTTTTTGTGATTTTGACATTCAGATTTATTGGACTGCAGATTGGCCTGGACCTTCCCTTCCAACTTTCTGCTCATTTATGCACAAAGACATCTCTTTAACTCTTTAGATCAGCAGTGTGTCCTCCTTGCATTGCTGGAGCAGTGCCAAGGGGATGGAGCTGAAGCTCCAGCCTGACCTTACATGAAACACAAGTTACAGAAGTCAGGAAACCATTTGTCTCCACGGGGAGTCCCTGTACTTGCCAAAGAGGAGCAATTAAATGAGCAAGTGTGAAGAGAGCTTCAGCCACAGAGGAAAGAGGATATTTTTGGAGGTGTTGGAGTAGTCTTCTTCACAAACTATCTGACAATTACATTTCTTTCGAATGTGGCTTTACTTCCCTCCTATCAATGCTGCAGCCCAGTGAAGCAAAAGAGTGAAAAGCAGAACCAGAGCAAGCTGAAGGATGAGACTCTCAACAGAAGAAGTTGGTCTCACACACCATCAACACAACTCCAGGTCAGGAGCTGGGCTCCAGCATCCACTGACTGACATTCCCTCTCCCATCCCCTCGGGTGTTTGCTGCCCATGGTTACGCTTCCAGCCTGTTACTAACTTGGACTTGTCTCACTCACTCACTCATTTGCCATGGGGGGAGAATAAAACACAGAAGAAAAACAAATCAAGAAAAGAATCTTTTTCTACCCGGTGCTAGACAGAGCTCAAGCAGGAGTGGGACATCCTCTGAACATCCACCTTTCTGGAACAAAAAGAATGACCTACTCTCCTCCCATGTACCAACATGGATGGGAAGAGGGGGACCACATTTTCTAACAGCTAAGAACATTCCTTTGGCCTTAAGGCCAGTAACAGGGTTTTCTGTAATTAAGGTCAGAAAACTGGCCAGCATTGGTAGCCATCTGCAGAGGACATGCTTCCATCCACCTGAGCAGAAGGCACCTACCTGGCTCTCTTCCATCTGTACATCTCTCCCCCATGAGGGCTTTCTGTCTTCTTCATAAAATTCTCATCACAACAAATTTTGAGCAGCCTGTTGTGACAGGATGACTTTGAGAGCTGACTGGCCAGTATCAGCCCACCAGGTCAGGGCTAAACTAACTCTGGCTCCCACCTTCCCTGGGTGCACAAATATTTCATCTAATCATGGAAATGACAACACAAACTCTCCTTTCTTGAAAGCAACTTGGATTAAAAAAACCCAACCTGTTCATGAAACTGACTTCTGTGAAAACTTTTGCTGGCAAACTCAGGGAAATATTTTTAATTAATGGAGAAAAAAACATTTATTTCTCCACTGTTTAAATATTTTAATTCACTCCCACCAAAATATCATTTACGAATTTGTGGTACAACTCAACATTATTGATGGATTTGTTTTTATTTTGGAACCAGAGCTTTGGAGTGTCATTAAAAATTAAATCTGGATTAAATTATCCACAACAAAACACAGCCTTTGATTTTGGGTGAAATCAAATGTTTCAGAGAAACAAAACTGAGCATTTATGAAGGGGTTTCACTGTCACCTCCAAAAGAATCCTTTAATTTATCAACATAAGATTCTTCTTGACAATTCTCTTTCAAAACCAGAAACCCGTCCTTTTTAACCAGCTCTTGTTAGAGACTGTTTTCTGTTTTCATTTCCACAGGATAAGATGTTTACTTGGAAGGGTATGAATCTGTTGGTAGCACACCAGTCTGGGGAACAAGGAAAGCTTTGAAGCACTGAGGGGGAAACAAGCCTGTAGGAAGACCTTCTGAGCTGATACCACCACAGACTGGCAGAGAAACAGTGAACATGCAATGAAAAAGCCCCATTAAAAAAAAAAAAAAAAAAAAAAAAAAAAAAAAAAAAAG
>NW_009953964.1:9550252-9569733 GCF_000747805.2 Chaetura pelagica
AAAAAAAAAAAAAAAAACCCAAAAAAAAAAAAAAAAAAAAAAAAAAAAAAAAAAAAAAAAGGCAGAAAAAGAGGAAACAAAAAAAAATCAAAACCCAAACCACACCACAAAACAACAACAGGAGGGAGGGGGGGAAAAAGGCAGGAAAAAAACGTACAGGAAAAAAATATCTGTGCAAAAGCTTTAAAAATTCAAAGCATTTTGGCTGTCTGCTTGGACCTAGGGGGATTTTCTGAGAAGAAATGCATCAGAATGGGACATTCAGAACTGCCCCATGAGAGCGATTCAGCACCATGGAACATTTTATGTTCTTTTACCAGAATGCCAGTTTTTATGAGACCTGTACACAGAGCAGTAACACTTTTACATCGCCTTTCATTGTGTGTTTTATCCTGACATGGGGATGGCTAACAAGCTGCCAATACTATTAATAAAATAATTCCTGTCCTCATGACAATACATCGTTACAGCTTCACCAGTCTGAACCAGTTGTAATAAACTAAACTGAAAAATTTTTTCCAGGCACCTGCAGCAAAAGAGAAAACAGGAAGTTTCTCCTCCTTTCTCATCTTTCTTTCCATCTCTAAACAATATATAGGCAGATATCCACCCTGCTGAGCTGCACATTCCTTCCGATTTTTACTTGCAATATGGCAGTTCAAAGCAGGTCTCATCAGAAGCTGGTAGCTGGTTGCAGTAGCTGGGATGTAATTGTGTCTGTGCCTTGTGCAAACAGACACTCCTGAGCTTCTCTAGTCATGATGGAAATTAGGGGTTTTTTAGGATTTCTTCCCTCCCAGTGAATATACTGGGCACCTCACCCTAAGCTCAGTGCACAGACATAATGGAGAGTCTCCTTGCAGGGTGGTCACACTGGTGCTAATGGAGCTCAAGGAGGGTGTTACTTGCTTGTTCTCCAAGGCTGAGTAACTGGATTGTTTTATTTATGGGTCAGTCTGAAGTTACCATCAAAAGCCTTCCTAACTAGGCAGTTCTCCAGCCATGAGGAAAGGAATTATTTTTACTCTAACAAATCTGGGCAGCACCTTGGCAGAGTAGAGGCTGTTGCAAGTGGAGAATGACGTGTATTAACACTGCAGTGATTAGATGTCATGAGCAAAATGCCGGGGGAACCACAGGCTGCAACCAAAGTACCTCAGCCAAACCATGAGGGGAATACCAGCTCTGCAACAAGGGGATGCTGCAGGCTTCTGAATGGCTTGACAACATAGGAAAAAAACTTGTGCAACATTTCCCAGATGTCTAGTTGCATCTAACCAGCACTATCAGTATCTGAGCATCCTGAGCCAAACAGCTCTTGCCTTTCTCCTCCTGCTGCTTTGCTGTGTCCCACCCAGATGACGCAGAATGTGCCAGTCAAGAGTGGAGAGGCACCATGGTTGCCTAGGCAATGCCTCTGCCATGAAAAATAAATACAATAAAAGACAATGGGTTTGGGTTAGCAGCATCTGGGGGTCTGTGCTGCACTCGTCACTGCAAAACCTCCCCTCTGAAAAGCCAGGTCCTCCCTCAACACGGGTACAGGTACACACACATTGAGCTGCCAGTGCGTTCCTCCTGCCTTTCGCTGGAGGAAACTGCCTCCCCTCCAGGTCACTGGCTGTGTGAAAGAGCCAGAGAGGGAGAAGGAAACACATCTCAAACCACCTTCAACCGTGCCCCCTCTTTTCTGCATCCCCTCAAATGACTGACAAATCATGGGACGGATCCAAGACCCTATGACAAGGAGTTCAAGCCTCCGATATCATGAACCACTGCAGTGAAACCTCTTGTTTAAATATAAAGGGAAAATGTCTTATATACACGTCTCGAATCAAAAAAAGGAAGCCACCAGCCCACCAACCTGCTCCAAGTGGGTTTCTCTCAAAGGCAGAGGCTGCAGAGCAGCCTTGCTGCAGGCAGGCAGCCCCCGCCTGGCCAAGCCTGATGGCGCTGCTCGTTTTTCACTCTGACACCACTGCAGGCTCCACAAGGCTCCTTGACTTGCAAGGTGATCAGAATATTGAGTACGATACTGCAGTAGCGAGCCTGGCACCCAGCACAGCAGCAAAGCCACCACCTCCCCGCCCCTTTTCTCCCTCGCATGCAAGAAAAAGAGGAAAATGAACAAACCCCCCTCATGACAATAAGATCCCAGGCATCCAACGCCCCCTCATACATCTTCAGAGAAGGGACCTTGGCTCCATTGTTTCCAATCCTTCAGCCCATTTTGCAAATGTCACAGTGTCTCCATTGGTCCCTCTCTCCATGCACACACACCCTTTTTAATATGCATGCTTTGGCTGGGGAAAGGTAACCCGGGCAGGACACCGTAGTGATGGTCATGCTGCAGGGACACTGCAGTCCTTCTCTGCCTGGTACAATGCAAGTAAAATTCCTGGAAAGAGCCAAAAGGCATCACGAGCCCCACGCAATGGACCCCATGGCATTCACACCCAAATTCTTTGACCTTCAGTACAAGCCCCACACAATGGACCCCATGGCTTGGAGCAGCTATCAGGGTCACATCCTACAGGGGGACTCAGCTTTGTACTCACTCCATTCACACCCAAATTCTTTGACCTTCAGTACCCATTCCTGAGGTGGGAACAACACTCTCATGACTAACAGCTTAAAATCCTTTCTTAAATCTCAAGCCAATCCCAAATGATACCAAAAGAAACTCATGGAGGCTCAGTTTTGGTCAGGGAAATATTGCCAGACTTGAATCACAAAGGGCATGGACTGATTGTCACAGAACTTGCCTGAAGGGCACGATATCTATGAACTTGTTGAACTTCCCACAGTAAAAGGTGAGTAATTAAAAACACCTTCAAAAAACTTCCCTTACATTTTTGAGCTTCTTTAACTCATCTAGTTGGGATGCAGAAAAAAATACCTTATTTCTGAGATTTCTTTCCTTCTTAGAAGCTCATGTCCTATATCCTGGATGGGAAACTCAGTGCAATTCAGTCCTACAAAGGTTACAAGTCCAATGGCCTTTTTTCATCATATTTCTGAGATGCAGAAACATCCTGAATGATCTTGAGGAAAACCACACATAGTCCTCATTCATCTTAGTTCTCTTTATTTATTTATTTTAACTAAAATAAGACATCTCTGAAAGAGCATTTAAATTTACATAAATATTGTGGAGAAGGAGATTTCATGCTGCTACCTGACTAATCAGTTAGTTACACACTAACAAAACCCAGCAAAAGCAGCATGGCTGAGCTGCCAGTCTCTCCCCCTCCCATTTGCACCACTTCTTCTGGATAACTTCTTATCAACCAGCTGAACAACACAGCAGAAATTTCCATTTCAAATTACAAAAAACAAACAAACAAAAAAAAAACCCAAAAAAACAACAACAAAACAACATTTGCTGGTTCAGTTTTAGGAAAAGTTTGTATTAGGTTTCAGAGTCAAAAAGACATCATTTCACTGGCCAGTTCTAGCTGAGGAACATGAAACAAATGCATTCTGTTGTTATTCCTTTCAGTGGCAAATGAGTCTTATAAAAAATTAAGACAAAAAAAATAGATCATTGTTAGAAATACCTGATAACAGATATTCTGAACTCATAAATGTCTCTCTTATGTGAGCTGACAACAATCAGCTCTCCCACCACTCTGCCTTTATTCAGCAAAAAGTGTGTTCATGTGCACCACAAGTCTCCTCCTCCTCCCAGTCCTTCCCACCTTTGGAGTTGCTCAGGAGAGCTCATTGCTGCCTGCAGTGAATCAAAATGTGTTATCATTAGGCTCAACATGTTATTGAGTTAATTAAATGTCACACTTCTGATAACATTAATTAGAAGCATTTCAGGCTAATCCGAACACACACCCTTCACAAAACCTGAAAAGTAAGTGCTGATGTTTTTATCTGGGTAGATTTTGTTGCTGAAAAAACTTCATCCATCCATTCAATACTAATATTCAGACCATTTTGTACATCCTAAGGTAGCAGGTTCCCCCTCACTTTTTCATTCTGTACCAGGCTATAGGAAACACTTGCAACACTCAGTTGTGTCCCATGTTTAGGAACTCAGGTTCCCAATACAAAGCTTGACCAGTGCCTCCAGCATGTGGCTTTCAGCATGTTGCACTCTGCAAGTCAATGATAGCAAGACTGCGATTCAGGCTGTGGCTTGTACATGGTACACGGCCTGATTCCCTCAAAGTCATCATGGAGGTTAATGTTGTCCAAGTTTGCATAGTTCAAGGATTAATTCCTTTTCTTACTTAGCATGAACTCCTATGCTTTGAATTTGAAATGAGGGAAGATCCTAAACCAAAGCAAATGTCAGCTCAAAAAATTCACACCTTATTAACTCTGGACAAGACAACTCTCCAAGCCAAGGACTACGTACCCATCAATTTCTATACGCACTGCAGACCTTTTCTTAGACAATATTGCATCTCCCTTTAGACCATCAATCATCTCTTATTCCATCTCCCCCATGACAGGTTAGCTCTCACAAGCTCAGCCATCGTGTGTTTTGAAAGCCATCTCAAGAGTTTTTTTCTGAGGAACACAAGCCCAAAACTTATTTGCCAGGTTCACTTCAGGATGTCTCACACTTTTCTTGAAGCCCTGACATTGCTGTTCTCCTATTACAGATTGAAATGACACTTTGCACCTTGTCAGAAATTATTTAGCCATTTGTTACTGTGTAAAGGACAAAAAGTACCAAATAAAGGGCACTCTTGACAATGCAGATGTGAACCACAGGTCACATATTTACTAAGGACTACTGAGCTGCTTCCCCACATATTCACTTATGTGAGGGTTTCCTTGTTTTTTGAAGCCAATCTGGCTGAAGATTAAGCACAAAGCACACCTAAGTCCTCTGAGCTATGAAAGAGAAAGAACTATATTAAAAGAATATAGAAACAATCTTCATCTCTACTTCATTTCCCTCCCGGCTGGCTGGGGCCTGAACCCAATGCACACTCACAGAGGAATTTTTCATGAGAGCCCATCATCTTTTGTTTCTTCATCACCATGACACTGCTGGCTGGCTGTGAACCCTTTGCACGCAGCTTTATTGTTTTGTCTCAAAGCACATTGCACTGTGTCTGACACATGATGTGTTCCACTGCATCTTCACAAGGCTTGACCTTGCCCTTAAAAAGATAAGGGGAAAAAAGTGTTCCTGAAAGCTTTGGCTGAAGAGAGAAGGGAAAAAAAGAGGCTTAAGAGAACTTTATCAGGCAACTGTGTAAAACATGCCATTTGCTATTAAGATGATAAACTGGAATAGTTTCCAGAGATAAAGAGTATGAAAAAATTCTTGTTATGAAGTGCTATAGCATTGTTCTTGGCAGCAGCATTGGCTGAAAACAATGTAGCTGCCATAAGATGAGGAGCATAAGTGAATTTTCTCTGAACTTCCTGCAAACAGAAGCAAGAGAACAATACAGACAATAGTATCCCAATTTCAGCACATTCTCCACAACATTTAAATGATACTTTGAATAACATCATGAAATTGTGATAAAAGGTAGCAAAAAAGTGTTTCGTTGTATGAAAAAAAAGAAACCCACATCAAAACTTTGCATTGAAATTTGATAATAATATGACTGTTGGAGACCATCAGGAAAATTCATTCAGCCTGAAAAAACAGGCAAACACTTGATGAGGAGGAGTTCATGGTTCCTACATGTATTCAGAACACCATTGGATTTGAACTTTTTGGAAATAATTTTTTCAAAACTAGAGAGAATATTTCCAGGGAAGGGAGAAAATACAATACCCTTATCTCAGAAAGAAGAATGGTCATACTGGGTCAAGCCAAAACAAGCTTAGTCAAGTGTTTTGTAAGTGTTTTTTGTAAAAGAGCAGGTTCCTCTAGGAAATACTGGAGAAGTGCAGGGTTGCTCTAGCTCTGAACAGGCTTGTACACATGGGGTTATTTAAGCTAAGAGAAACAAATGCTTGTTAGGAAAAAAAAATGTTGTAGCAAGTTGTTTAAACTAGAGAAATCTAACTTTATTCTTTAAAGTTAAAAATACATGTTCTGTATCAGGACCCCTTTACATAGCTCATATAAGGGGGCAACAATTTGTCTATAGCTTTGTGGTGCTCTCTTTCACTGGAGGGCTTTAAACCAAGGTAGGATGATCAAAGGTCATAGGGCTTTCACATGTGAAATGGAATGCAAGTCTGCACTCTCTAAGCTGGCAGGATGCAAGAGCTAAAATGAAGTGGCTCATGATCACCTTCTATCCTTAAAATCTGTGATTTCCAGGCTCTCTGCAGTGTAGGTTTTGCTGCCTTCCTCTTTTCTAGGAGGGCTGAAGTCATTTGAGCCGCAAACTGTCACTGAGAAGACAGTGATGTCTCAAAATCACTGCACTGCAGTTCCCTCCTCATTATAGCCTTTTGCTTTGGAGTTTCTCTGCACCAGCTGCTGCTTTGCTACTTTTCCCCACATTAGAGGAAAAAGTATCGAGGAATCCTCAGTGACCACAAATTTTCTCTTGCTTTTACTATAAGGTTTTTTTCCCATAGCCAATTTGCACACAGAAACATTCCAGCCTATCTGATGTCCTTCACACATATCAAAACATATAAAAGCCTAAGCACCATGTCTAGCAAATTGGAGGGGTAACTTGATGGCAAAGGTCTAAAAGGAGCACTCAGGGATGATGGGGACTTTTGGAAGAGGAGGGTGAGCAGCAGATCCCCAAGGATCTGGGGCCAGTTTTGTTCAACATCATCTTAGTCACTGTATTTGGTGATAACTTTAGGAGTCCCTTCAGATCTTTCCTGCAGTTCCCACAAACAAGTCTGCAGTAGTATTTGGAGTCAGAATGTGAACAACAAGCTCTATCTCCACAGTTTTGCAATAAGCCCCAACTGAACTGTGCATTCTTGGAGAAACTCAGTTCCCTTTTCTACTTGAGTCTAAGTTAGCACCGAGTTCACAAAATGCTTGCACCAGTAACTAGAGAAAGAACAACTCGTCAGACAGCAAGGAGTAAATAACATTGTCAATATCTATGTAATTTAGCTGCTGGTAGAATACAGGCTTATAGAAGTGGCAAAAAAATACTAACATTAAGTACTGTGACTGCCTGCTGACTTTTATTGGTACTGGTGCATGACCACAGAGCAATCTGCTTCTCTGTGGGGCCTGTACCAACACATAAGAGATGATGACAGCCCAAAAGACCTTAGGAGAGAAAACAGCCTGGAGTTCAATTCTCACTTTAAGAATGCTCTGTCTCAGGAGGAGTAAATTTATAATTCCCCACCAGCTTTAGACTGAATAACATTTGAGATAAAGGGGGTGGTAAAGATAGTAGTGGTGGCAGTTTGTGTGCATTTGAGGGGATATTTTGCATAAAAGCAGATAAGAAATGTATCCACTGAAATGCAATGAGAGGGTGAAGGGAGGTTAAAGTAAGTGGTCCTTATTGTTTGGTCATGGGGTAGGACTCTGCCTGACACTTTTTGCTGACACATCCTGCATGTCTAGTCTTTGTCCCAGTCACTCATACTAGAGCTGGGTAAAAATCCTTCTTAAAAGGAAGATCAGGCCAAACCAGAGCTGTTGTCACACCTGGCCCCTTCTATCCCTGCAGATCCACAGCACCAGTGTCACCTTCCAAACACCTGGAAAATTGTCAGAGTCTTTCTGGATCAGGGCAAATTGGGCAGAATGGAGAAGGAGGCAGGAATAGTGAAGCTTGTGAAGCCTGGCTAACACACAGCCCAGATTTGTTCAACTCTAGGTTTGCTGGAAAGTTCACAAACTTTTCAACAAGCCTGGCACAAACAACCTGAGAAGCCTACTCTTCAGTTGGTCTTCCCCTGCAGAGGCTGCCACTGTTCCCACTGCTGCAGTTCTTTAGGAGATAGCTGGTGCTTAACTGGCAGTGGTTAACATAAGGCAGTGATTAATTGGCAAGTTAATTTAACTGTTTAACAAAAGAGAGGTTAATCGTAAGGATAAGAAAAAGTTGTCTTGTGAGGTAACATAGATTGTCCCTCAGAGTCAGTCAAGTGGAGACACCTTATCCTTTCAAGAAGGCCACAGATGTCAGATGTTAGCTGTGCTGGGGGTTACCTGGCAGTTTGGAAATGCAAGGCATGTGTCTGAAATAAGAAGCTAATGTGCTTGAGAAGTCTCATTTTGACATGGTCCTCCCATGCCAGCCCTGCTACATGCTACAGCTACTTTTTGTTTTTCTTTCCTCCTCTCCCAGCTATTCACTGCCTCTCTCCATCCAATGGTGCAAGAGACAAATATCCAGACTGATATCTGGAACTAGTGGGAAAGCTCAGAATGGCAGTAACAGAAATGAATGTTTTCACATCTTTCAGAGCAGTTATCAAGTAAATCTAAGCAAGCTACCACCACTGCCATCAGCCTCTCAAGGTTAGACTCCACTGGTCAAACTGGAAACGTGTCATTTGCTCTGAAAAATAGCAAGCTCATGTAATACTTTTCTCTGAAATCACCAGCATGATTCACAATAACTTCACCATCTGGCCTCAGAAGATCAGTTGAAATGACCTGTCCTATACTTATTATCTTCTGCAGTGTCTGAAAAGAAATGCATACTGGGAAATGGGCTTTCAAGAACACTTGCCAGCTACACAGACATCTACAATCTACTCTGACCTTCATTGAAAACTTTCTCTGAGGGAAGGAAAATTATATCTTTTAATTTTTTCTAATGGTCTGGTTTATTGTTTTTGCCCCTTCTCATGCAATATAATTACGTCCTCAGAGTTGGAGGATACTCACAAAATACAGCTTTGGTGGAAGCTGAACTACTGGGCCATGGTGCTTAATCAACTGGAGAAGATGTTTATTGCTGCATATGCTCTGCAGATGTGAAAACTAGCCCTTAAACTCTCAGTTTCTAAACAAGAGAAAATAAAAATCGAATAAGAACAAGTTAAGGTCCTTGACACACTATAGGGAAGTGAAGTCAAGAAAGAAGGATTGTCTCTTGCATAATAGGAACAGACCTTAGGTCAGTTAATGCATTGTGGAATGAATTACTGTTGATAGATGAACCACAGGACACATAAAATGCTGATTGTCTTCCAGCAAGTGTCCATGGATAGAGATCCTTAAAGCTGCACAATTTCACTCTCCTTCAACTCTGCCAGCACTGACTTCTTCAGAGCCCAAATGAACTTATGGGCTGCAACACCTCCTTATAGGAGATCCAAACAGAGGTATTTCAGAGACTGAAGAACATATTTTAGAGAAACAGAAATGATAGAAGAGCAGATGTTTACAGCAGTGAGAAATATTTGGGAAATACGTTGAGGGGCAAATGTTCAAGGAGCCACAAGTATAAAATGAGCCTGGCACTGTCATCAGCCTTATGCTCAGCAACCAAAACAAAGACACAGAAATAGTCAACACCACGTTTTGCCTCAAGAAGTGCAAAGTATCATATGACCCTAAACGTTTAGAGGTCCTTCTTATAGTGTACAAATAATGCAATGTAATTTCCTGATCTTCTGTCATGAGACAGGATAACATAGACAAAGCTCATCAGTGCTACTGCTGCTCAAGCTGCAGCTCATGGTCAGTGTCATCCAGTGGGGTTGAACTGGGCAAAATCACAGGACTGCAGGAAAGGTGGCAGTGATGGGCACCTGGAGGACAGAACTGGAGATCTGTAACCCAGGTGTTGTGTGTCCTTCTTGCAAGGAACCTTCTGAGCCATTCAATTAACAGTGTCTCTCAATCTGTAGTCACTTCTGAGCACAACAAGCTTGCATGTAGAAATCCTGCAAGGCTCAGTGGAGGCAGCCAGTTCAGGAAGGCCAGCCTGTGGTGTCTGCCATTTCATGAATCAGTTCCCACATAATTAACCAATTTTTAGCCCATGTATCTTTCTGGGGAACAGTTTTTATATCTTCCCTATTATATATTCCTGTTGGAGCCCTTAAGCTGAATAAATTACATTATTAACAGCACTAATAGCAACAACGTGAATGATTGGTAGGAATTTCATTTGGCATGCTGGAAATTACAGTTAGGGATGTGCTTAAATGTTGATAAACACAAGCAGAGGACTCCTACTTTGCTAGAGAAATAGATTCTTCCTTTCCCAGCTCTTGTGACTGAGTCTGGTACATAGCAAAGTGATTTCTCTTTG
Source organism: Chaetura pelagica (assembly GCF_000747805.2). Taxonomy (NCBI): domain Eukaryota; kingdom Metazoa; phylum Chordata; class Aves; order Apodiformes; family Apodidae; genus Chaetura; species Chaetura pelagica. The sequence goes on from NW_009953964.1 coordinate 9,560,389, forward strand.
CACTTTGAAGCCCAACCCATGCACCTTGACTCTTCCTTGAGCTTTGAAATACAGACATAAAAGCTTTTGTACTTCTACTTGTCTTGCTTCTACTGCACACCTAGATATAGTAACCCACTGTAAAACCTTGGGAGTAAGTTGTTCTGAAATAGGAAAATATAATATAAAAGAAAAGGAGAGGACTTGATTTCTTTGAATACCAGGAGTGAATTAACTCATATACATAACACAAAAAAACCACCTGGTTAAGCATTGCCAGAGACAATATGAATCTGCCAGATGAATCAAAGAAAGAATAAAAAAGAATCAAAGAAATAATCAGATTTCATTTTCCCTAGCTGTGAAAAGTAACAAATGCATTCTTTCAAAAATCACATTAAAAATATTGGAACAATTCTAAGGACTTGGTCATATCAGGTCTACATTAGGAACACACACACAAACACTCCTTACTTTTTCCTCTCTTTTTTCTCTTTTTTTTTTAGGTGAGTTAAGAGTATTGAAAGAACATACTGGAGAACAAAATCCAGCAATGATAGAGTTGAAAAGTTTCTGTACAACACAAACAGCAGCAAACTGTCTGCAATTTCTAATACTAAACCACCTAAAACACAGCAGAAAATGCTTTTTATTTACCTTATGGGTTTTTTTTTTATTATTATTAATTCATTTAAGTCTTCTTTGTATTCTAAGTCAAGAAACATACAGTCAAGCATGTTTATAGGACAGCTATCTTACAGAGAGCAAAGAAAGCTTCCAGACAGCACTTTCTGAAATTGTCAGCAGAAACATTTAGAGCAGAAATTTTCTTTCATGAGCTGTAGGGTTTCCATCAGCAGCACCAGTGCTGGGGGAGCTGAGCCACTGGCAGGACCAAGCATACAGTGTATTTTCATTACTAAGCAAAAAATGAGACAGACTCTAGTACAAAACCAGTAAGCAGTTTGCAAACCACACCAAGCACAAATAATCATAAGGGCAATGTGGTTGTTCATTGATAAATTATGAGTGAAAAGCTCTTGCTTACAGGAAGACAGGGACCCAGCTTCTTGCAAATTATCAATCATAAAGTGTCACTGATATCACAGGACCAAGTCCTTCCTCTCCCAAGCATCCCTGTCCTGCTGCAACATTATTTAAACTGGAAGTAGCAAAGCCTGCAAGGACTAGAAATCTCTGGCTCCCCATCCAACACTTCACATAAGCATGTGCTTACTTTTAATCATTTTCAGTGGTCACAGGAGATGACCAACTGGAGTTTGCTTCAATGTACCAGGACCAGAGGGCCAGCACACTGCAGGAGACTCAAGACTGAACCTTGGCTGAATTTTTGCTTCAAGACCCATTCTGATCCTGGGAGACAGAGTTGGAAACACACCAGCAGCTCTGGTACTGGCTTTCTGTTGGCTCATTCAGACATCAAAACTCCCTCACAAATCTGAAGTGTTGCATTCTCAAACAAAATCCCTACCACCACATTATTGCACTGTAATCCCTGGGGTGCCAACAATGAGTAAAAATCCAATTCAAGGATTTTCAGTGGGAGATGAAAGGGTTTCCTCAAACTCACCCTATGCTCCTTCACCTCTGGGCAGGCACTGAATAACTCCAAACAGGATTTTGCATGGAATGAAAGGAGAAAAAGATGTAAAACCCTGGTGCTTCTCTCCAGTGAAGGCTCACACGGGGAAAGGAGGGACATGAAATACGAAGAAAGAGATTGAAATTATAAGAGAAATAGCCTTTATGATCCTAATAACAAAGTTTCATGATTCATCCAGTCTTTTGTTGTGGCTCAGGAGGACATTTTGCCTGAGAGAAAATCACCAGGAAAGAAAGAAAAAAAGAAAAATAAAAGAAAGAAGAAAAATAAAAAGGGGGTGGGGGGGGGTGGGGGGGGGAAGAGATGCAGAAACAGAAAGAGATGGGGAAATTATTTAAGATGGTGGAAGAAAACAAAATCTCCTTTTGGCCCACCAGAACACACTTCAAAAGCTCCTTGCTAATTCTCATAGTACCAGGAAATATTTTGGAAACATTTTTCATGGAACAGCAGACCTGGTTCTGGCAAATCCACTGCAAATCCCATGGGTTCTGCAGGACTTCCCTGGCCACTGAGCCATTCTGAAACTTGCCATTCTCTCACTGTGCCTTGATGGGGTAATTAACATCTGTTTGCATCTCTCTAGCAAACTAAGGGCAAAGTTTTCTAGCAAGCCCAGGGGTGAACCTGCCCACCTTTCTGGTTTTGATGGCATGTTTTAGTTAGGCAGGTGGATGGCAGCTCTGTACCTGCTGGAGTTTTTGGGCAAAAACTGGGGAAACTGCAAGTGTGTAAAACCACAGAAAGGTCCTGTACACCTAGAAGGTTTATAAATAACACACACACTTTATGCACACTCATTCTGTTTCCCCTTTTCTCTTTCCATTGCCCCTTCCAAACTGCTTTACCTTTGTCCTTCAATGTTGCCCTAAAGAGGTGACTTCTTGAGACTGTTTGTACAATAACAGCTGCTTCCTGGTCTTGCTGTCTGAAAGTCCATCATGCCACTCTGAGCATCCTGCCCTGCTTGATTTATAGAGAAAGGAGACCCACTGAGTGGACCCAGCTGCTGGCAGGACTGCAAATCAACCTAGTGTGACACTGGGATGTACTCAAAAGTGAAAGTGCTGTTTGAGGAGCCAACATTACTAGCCAGTAGCCACAACCAGCTGAAGTGCACTGATGCCATTTCTAACTGTGAGTGAACTTCAGTTTATCCTCAGGGTCACGGGAAACTGAGGAGGCCAAGGAGTGCAATGACCTAAGACAGACATGCCTGGATCTTTTTGTCAATACTGGCTTTTCCATATTGGCTTTTGTTCAGCTTCTGTGGATGGAAAGCTTTGGAGAGAGACACAAAGTGAAATTTATTTTTTCAGTGAAGCCTAGCCCTGCTGCAGTTCCTGGGAATTTTGAAATTAAATTAATTGGAAGTAAGACTTTGCGTTTTGGTTTCAAACAGGAGCCAGATCCATCAGCATGTCCATCGTCTTCTCTTGGGCACATCAAAAGATGGACAAACCTCTACGCTTGGTTCAAATACATGAACACATCTGAGAGTTCCTGTAATCCTTCTGACCCTCCTGGGCAAAAACTGAATGATATAAATGTGCAGAATTTGACTCAAAACTCTGTAACCTTAATATAAATTGCTTTGAAAGAAGAAATTTTAGAACAAGGATATTAATTTGCTGTTAAAACCAGCAGTGCAATGCCATGCACAAGTTCTGATTGCTTATTAAATTTTAATTAAATTCTTCTACTTAGAAAAGTGCCTCAGGGGCAGTGGTGGGGCTGCAGGCCCTCTGAAATGACCCCTCTCAGCTTCCCCATCCAGAGCAGCCTCCTCATGGGACATGTATGTAAACCAGCAGTGGGAAAAGCCCACCCTCAACAACCTCTTGGTCTGATCACTAATTCCCAGGGTGCCAGAAAAAGGAGAGAGGCAAGGTCAGATTTCTCAAACGTCTCTGTCTCCCAGGAAATGAGACCACAGCATCTTTACTGCTCCCTGCAAATGCAGCATGAAATGACTGCATTCCTGGATCGTGAGCTCTAACAGTCCAGCTGCTTTGTATGGTACCTACTGACATCACCTCCCATCAATGAGCCACCTTGGTGGCTTTGCTTCAGCAAACACCATGTGAGTTGTCATAACGATGACAGCCAGAATCATCTGCCTTACACTGAGCCCTGAAACACATCACTTAATGTAATCATCCCATTTCAGCTCATCTCTTTCTTCCCAACCTACCGGCCAAAAAGAGCCCCTATATCTCCATCAAGGGTTGTGTTGGAGTGGGAACATGCCCATGGAATTGCTTTTCTTTCTCCCTCAATGCACTTGCTTAGATCCTCTGGTCCAACTAAATTTAACAAATGCTTCAGGGCACAACTGTTGCCAGGAAAAGAGGCCCATCAGCTATAAATGTTCTTGGGAATTCACCCTCCTGCCTACTCACTAATTGCGCAGCTGGATCCAACCCAAGATGTTTCCACCACAACTCACAGAGCTGGTGAAGGAGATGCCCGATGCTTTTCCAACTTTATTCTGGGTGCATGTAGCCTCCAAAAGAGTGATAAAAGTCTGCCTGGTTTTGGTACCAGCAGTGGTTAATGATATGGGGGAATTAATATCGTGGAGAACAGAGAGAGGGAGAGATAAACTAGGTTGGTTGGAACCAGGATCAGGACCATCCACAGCTGGACATGCTCCTCTCCCAGCTTCATTCCCTGGTACAATCTACCATGTGAGTTCAACAAAGCCCAGACCAGAGCTGACTCTCCTTCATATGGATTCACCTTCAGCCCTCAGCTTCCTGGTACCTTACTTGTATCCACAGGCACTTAGATCACCAGGGACTGGTGGGACTTCTTACCTATAGGTCTGTCAATGTGAGTTTCAGGTAACTGTCTAGATGAACCAGTAATATACAATTCAGTACTGAGGTTTTATAAAGACAAAAACATCCTGAGGAGATCAAGATGTGACCTGATGATTTTCACTTAGCAGTTTCTTAACACTGAGGATCTTTATTCCCCAGAAAAAGAACTTCAGTAATGTTAGAAAAAGAAAAATCTAAGAAACCATTCAAGGGACTGTAATGAAGAGCAGCTAAGTGCAATCACAGTGAATTGCACAAACTCCATTTTTCCCTCTCAGAAAGAACACTCACAGATGAAAATATACACAAGGACATATATTTTTATATATGGAACAACACACAGTCCTAGACAGAGAGCCACATAAACATATCATAGAAACCCCATTGCCCCATGTAAAACCACTGCCCAACTGCAAACCCATGGGCCATATTCAGCTTCCAAATTTTTTTACATGCTCTTTTGCCTTTGCAGAGGAGGAAGGAGGGAGGAGTGTTGGCTACAGCAGCACAGCCTGCTGCTCCTGGGAGACCTGTGCTCCTCCAGCCACTGTGCCACAGCAGATGGGGAGCAGGAACAAACTAGAAATTCAAATCAGGTTGTGTTCATAGGGGATTTAAACAGACTTGCTCACAAGAGTATAAAAGCTGGGCCAAGCAGAGCCTGCAACGTGTGCACCAAGTGGGAGGGTGGGCTTCTCACAGCAGCCAACGTCCAGCAGTGTTCCTGCAGAACAGGGAAGAAACCAAAACCAAAACCATATTCTTCAAAACTGGAAAGATCATAAAAACTGCTGCAGGAGAAGACTGCAACGGTCCCACAAGGAGAGAAATTTCCACAGGCTCAGGGAACATTTTGTCTGCTTTAGACCTTTCCAAAAAGGAGAACATGACATCAAACTAATTTACTCAGCCAGTTATATGAGGTTTATGCCTTCTTCATATCACCAGTCTGGCATAAAGCAACTAGAAGTGCACAGGCAAATCAATCTATAATTTCCATGTTAGCTTGAATATGTTATTTTACTGTTTTTAGGTGCTAAACACGTGTATCTGATGAGGGCCATACACATTATGCAGCAATGCAACCTGAATAGATATATTAATATTAAAGATTGCTCTGTTCTGACAATTTATTCTAGAGTTTTCCTTCTGCTGGCTGAGATTTTCAGTTCTTCTTAGATGTAACTTGCATATCACTGTAAACTCTCTTCCTTCTTTAGACAGGGTGCCCTTGTAGATGGTAATTTCCTGAGTAGGGAAGAAGAGACTCACAATTCATCTTGGATTGGGTATCCTATGGCAAGATATTTTTTGCAGAACATAAATATGTATCACTAGATACCAATCTGAGGCTCCATTCGTACAGTACTTTGCAATGAATATGGAGAAATGTTACTGATGTCATTGTGGCTACAGTAATGTGAAACTAGTACAAAAGAGACCAAAATCAGTTGTATTTAGGAGTCCAGTACAAAGAGTTATTATTAAGACACTAAACACAAGACAGTGATAAAAGAGAACCTGCCTTTTTGTTCTGTAAGTGATACTATAATACTCAGAGTGGGTGTAATAACCAAAGCAAGTAATTTAAGGAAATGAACTGTAATGTGGATTCCACCTCCCTGGAAGTGTTCAAGACCAGGTTAGATGGTGCTTGGAGCAACCTGGTCTAGTGGAAGGTGTCCCTGTCCATGCAGGAGGGTTGGAACTAGATGATCTTTGAGGTCCCTTCCAACACAAATCAATCTGCAATTCTGTTATAAAATAACATTAACTTTGCACACAGTTACACTCCTCAAACACTGGACTTCTGTCTGACTCCAAACTATAAGAAAATTCCACTTGGATTTTATCTCTGACATTTGCTGTTTCCCAAATTCACATCAGAGAACATCTATTTCTTATTATTCTGCCATTCATTCTCCTGGGGAGCCACCACACTTCCTAGTCCACCACAATGCTTCATGGACAGCAGAGCCTGCAAACCACAACTTTCTGCTATTCACAGACCTCCAAGCAACAATCTGCCCTTTGATCCAAGTTAAAAATGGCTCCCATTTACCTGGTGGTAGGATGTATATAGAGGAAGAAAATAAAGTTAACATCATCTAGGCCAAAGTTGCACACAGTGAGGCAAAACTCTCCTCTTGCTCTATCACCAAGCCCAGGCACAGACAAATGTCTTTAGTAACTTAATGAGCTAGGAGAGCTGAGAGGGAGAACACAGGAGAGCTCAGCTTCTGCCAGCTCATGCCTTGTCCATCACCTGCAGCTTTCATAGACAAACTGTCCTGAGTGTGGAGCATCCAGCCAGAGCCACCCTCTACAGCATTTCCTCCAACTGTGTTGACAGCAGATCTACCCTCCAAATTACACCCAAACCTTGTATGATTTTGAAGGAGAGGAAAGAAATTTAAACAAATGCAGATGAACATAAATTACATCCAAACCTTGTATGATTTTGAAGGAAAGAAATTTAAACAAATGCAGATGAACACTGAATACAGCTTGCACTGTGATGCAGCTCTGGAGCACTGCATTGCAATGGGATGGGAAAAGACAAGAGACAAAATAGCCCTGACATGCTGTTAAGGCAATATCCAAGCTCCTTGCTTTTTTTGGGAGCCATCTTCTCTGCTCAAGCACACTTCTGCTAGCTGCGTGGAAAACCTACTAGTGCCAAGAAAAAAGCAAATGAGGCTGTAAAAGAAGAGTAGAGGGCTAGAGAAGAGCTCAGAGCCCAGAGATTTGCATTTATTGCGTTTTTGGTAGCTGTACTTAAATTGAGTGGCTGGAGTCACCAAGCCCTGTACAGCAGAAACAGAATTGCAAGAGAATCCCTGCCAGGCTGAGAAGCAAGTAAGCTTGGTTTGGGCTAAAGCTAGAGTTCAAACCTGTGCTTCAGTGTTATGGAACATCAGGTGAGCTGGGGCTGCAGGTTAAGCTACAACCCCTGGAGAACATGCCATACAGATGCCATGCCACGTGCCAGTAGAGCCAAGCAGACCCCTACCAAAGGCTGAGGAGAGGATCACTGTGCAGGATGAATTTGAGGAGGGAGAAGGCTAGAAAGGGAAATAATCTGTTATCTGTCTGGCTTTATAATCCTCCAGCACCTGACTGCACTGCTGCTTGGGGAGGGAGTAGCTCATTTTCCCCCACACAGCTGAAGCTTCACTCAGGACTTCTTTCCAGCTCTAGGAGGAAGGGGGTGCTCACAGTTCCTTGCAGGAAAAACCCAGGTCTGGCTCAGCTGCCAGAGGCTGTTGCTCTGCAGACGCTTGTCCTGTACCCTGCAACGTGCTGCCAAGTGCTACAGCCAATCCACCCTGCTTCCATCCCAACACCCTCCCTTCTCCTGCCCCTACCTGAAGTACACTTGCTGCTCTGTAGCAGAACAGAAAATGCTGTGGAGCTCCTCAGCAGCCTGCCCTGGCAGCACAAGCCCCTCACCTAAGGCACACCCTGCCAAAGTCACCAGGCCAACATTCCCCAGTTGAAGCTGAGCTCCACGCTGCCCTCAAGGCAAGATTTTGGTTCCCAGTAACACATAAAAAATGCAGCCCATCTTCCCTGAGCTCACAGCACCAGCTCTCTAGAGACAAGCATGAATTTCCTGAGATACTACAAGTATTAATTGTTCCAGAAGCTGAAATTAATTAAAATACAGCCCTTAAAAGAAACTTAGCATCTGCATGTCTTGTCTTTGTTTGGAATGATCTTAAAGAGTGAAATTACATGGAAAATCTGTGGGGTCTGTTATGAACTTTAATTGGAATCTTTTACATTAGACTGCAACAGAAGAAAATCAGTTGTAATTAAGCCAAGTCATTAATTACTTTCTATCTAATTACACTAAATAGATAAGCTAGCACGAGACTCCAGCTAACTTTTCGGGGAGGGTCTGGGATAAGAGGGTAGCCCAGCTCATTGCTGGTTTCCCTCTATGGCAACCTCCCCTGAGCTCTGTGGAGGGGACCAGGCTGCAGCTGTTACCCATGGGTGACCAGAGCATCTCACCACACTGCTCCTCAGTAGTGTGTGAGAACCCCTGGATTCCCTCTTCCCTGGAAGTGTGGTGATCCCCCTCATGACAGCTGATATATGCAAGTGGCCCATGGCCTGTCACTTAGTGTTTTCCACTTCATTTGTTTCTGTTGAGTCACCTTGTTTAACAAAGTTTTGTGATCTCACTTCTGAGGTTGGCATCCCACGTTAGTGTGCTGCTGAGAGGAGAGGTTATGACAGGTCACAGGGTTCCTCCCTGGAGAAAGATGCAGGAAGCACAGAGGGTAGGAATGGATTTCTGAAAACTTCTCTGGAAATACAGAGTCACGATGAGACAGCTCTGCAGCAGCATTTGGGGGAGGGGGAACAACAGGAGAGCCAGTGCCTTCTGATGGCCATGAGAAACAGACAAGCTCTCTACGGCTTCACTGCAACTAAAGCAAGCAACTACACCCAGAAACTCAAACTTCAGAGCAGACAGATTCTTCAGCAGAGGTAGAATTTAAGTCTTATTCCCTTCAGGGGAATTCTCTCATTTCAGACACACTGGCAAACAAATTTAACAAAATCATTTCAATTACATCTCGGGACAGGGCCCCAAACCTCAAAACATCTTTCTGATTTTCCTGTTGACAACAGTGCCAGTGAGCAGAGCACCCACATGAAGAATGGGCAAGCATCAAATAAAAGAACACATCTTTGAGCAAGTGTCCTGAACCACGGCGTAGGTGCAGAAATAGGGATGTTCCAGCTGTATCCTGATCCAAGAGTCCTCAGTGGAACCTCTACTCCAGGCTAAATTTTGTTAAGTGTAGGCAGCAATAAGTCTCTTTGGGTTGGAAGCTACTTTTTTGGTTAATACTTCATAAAAACAAAAGCCAAGACTTTTTTTTTTTTTTTTTTTTTTTT
>NW_009953964.1:9569963-9592116 GCF_000747805.2 Chaetura pelagica
TTTTTTTTTTTTTTTTTTTTTTAGCTGATTTTTTAATAAGTTTACATCTCTAACTCTGCTAACAGAAGATCTCTATGCTGCAGTTCAATTTCAAGCTCTGCTGTGCTGCATGTACAAACAACTAGCTGGACAGAGCCTTGATACATTGGGTTGAAGCTTCCTCCTTTTCCCAGAATCATTGGTTCCCCTGCCCCTCACACCCCCCTCCCCAGTGCAAACCAAAGCACACAGGAGGGGATGATCAAGACAGTCCCTTCAAGCATGCCTCTTAGGCAAGTTAGAAGATGAAGAGAGGCAGACCCTGAGAAGAAATTTTCAAGATAAATTGGCCTGAGGTCTTTCGGTCACCTATACTGAAGAGCCTGTGAACTCCAAACTGGGATGAACATAAGGAAAAATCATTTCTCCCCTCAGGAAAAATGGGGTGATTCATGCAGGTTTCTCCATATTTCAGCAGCACTGCTGTGGATTTAAGCAAACATCCAGTTAGCAGCAACACACACTAAACATCACCATGTCTCTCTGGATCTTGTAAATCTGCCCTGCATTTCCAACAGGCCTCAGCGAACACCTCTGCTAAATGGATGGGGACAGTCACACACCATTGATGATGTGCTTTGGTCCTGCCTTGCAGGACCCCTTTTCTGCCAAAACAAAGCATAATTTTCTACAGCAGCTCTAGTGCACAAGACAGCCTGCAGGTTTTTATGACAGCAGGAGACACTGTTACAGGCTCAGCTTTAAACCACACAGCCCTGGGCTGGATTGTCAGGGTTGTCTAGGGTACAAAAGCCTTTTTGCTCACTTGCTAGCAAAGAGCAGAAAAGCTCTTGCTGCAATAGCTTGTTTGCCTCCCAGCATGTGGCCATCTGGGCTGCAGGGCGAGTTGCAGGACCCCAATCAGGTGTCATCTATAGTTACTTTCACAGCAGCATCACATCTGGATAACACTTTAAAGAAGCCTAAGGTAATGTTTGCCCAGAGCAGGAGATTCAGACATAGTTTTCTCAATCTTCCTGGCTTCATGAGCCCATCAGAGTTCCTGTAGTGGCTGGGTTGGAGAGGGAACCAGCATGTGACAAACAGACATGAGCTGCCCCTACAGACACTCAAATCCCCAGCAGGACCTGGATGAAATAAATGTGAAGCATTTCACTGGCATTGGCCCTCAGCCCTCAACTGCTGGGGATCTGCTTTCAGGATTTGCTAAAGGGGTATTTTCAGCAAGAGCCTTGAGGCAACTGATGCCCTTTGGGGTGTGTTTGCTGCTGGCAGAAGCCCCCTTGCAACAGAGCTTTGCTTACAACAGTCCCTTTTTCATAAGTACCTCTCTGCTGCATAAACACAACCTGCAACGCAGCCTCAGAGATAAAGCTTCTTCACTCCTCAGGTGCTTTTATCATTCTAAATCCCTTTAAGCAAAAGCATGAAGGATTCATTCTACCTGTGAATTTGGATCACGTTCTACTCTTATCAGCATCTTTTCCTTAATGACTTTGGCCATTCAGTTTGCAGGTCTGCTCAGATAATGAGAGCTGAGCTTTCCTCACTGGAAACTTCAAAACATTGTTGGGAGGGAGGGAGGAAAAAGCCTAAGTAAAATCACCAGCCATGTGTGCTGGACTTTTGCAAGGGAGTCATCATTTATGCAGGTTTTGGTCTATGTTACACTACCCACAGCTGTTTGATAGCTGAGAGATATGATTTATGAGAACAGCCAAGATTCAATTAGTGATTTCCCATAAATTATCTCTACAGTCCTTTCATCCTGTGCCAGGTTATGAAGGGCTCTGATGAACAGAGGGGACTGAGAAGGGGCTTATCTGACCATGAAATGAACTGGGGTTTTCAAAGAGAAATCAAAAGGGAAAAAACCAACAAGTGATGCAGAGCCAGGGGGAGGTGTCAGACCTCAGATTTGTGAAATTGGGCTGTCATTGCCAGGCAGGTGAGAACACTTAGTACAGATGCTCTGATGGAGCCAGTCTTCAGCCTGCCTATTTGTCCTTGCCTCCTTATCACATGCTTCAGGAGAGGCAGATTATGGCTAAAAGGAAATAGCACTTTCTGCCACATCTTAAAAATCTGTAAATATAACTGAGAAAAATCACTTAATAAATGCCTGGGAAATTTTAAATGCATCCACTGACCTCAGTGAGGATTTTATCAGAGCAGAAAAAGCAAGACTGGCTGTTAGGAGTGATAACACCAATTTAATAGAGATTAGCATTGCAGAAAAAGAGTAAAAAATCACTGGCAGTCTTGTTTTGAGGTAAACCTCAACCATGAAATACCAGAATATCTTGGTCTTAGGAAGTATCAAAGAGTATCACTTGGGAATTGTGAATAAACATGAATTAAGTGGGAAGGACCTGAAGGAATAAACCTTGTTCTTGTCACCCCACTGTGCCAAGGGCTCTGGCCAAGGCTCTTTCTTCCACATGGCCAGTCAAGGACACCAAAATACTGATATTTAGATGTATTTTCCTTCTGACTTGTCCATCCAGCCTGAAGAGCATGGAGCACACCCCTCTGACAGTGCACCAGCACCATTCCCACCACTTTCGTTCCAAATCTGAGATTTTTAATCTGATCTGTGTCAGCCAAAAGCAAAACTGTCTAATCAGAAATTAAACACCCCAGTCAGAGGAGAATAGAACAGTTCTTTGATTCTACCCTTAAGGATTGACAGGACAAAAATAAAGGAAGCAAGCAAAATAAAAGTTAAATAGGAAACTTTGATAGGACTCCTCTGTGCACTCAGAGGTTCTAAGCAATAACCTTTGCCTGTCTCTCTAGCTAATGGAGAAAGACACAAGTCTCAAGATCAGTACAAGTGAACTTGAAGCCTCAGCTCCTGGCTTAGGCATCCTGTTTCACTCCCTAGAGTTAGATATTTGAATTCTCTCAGCTCTCACCATTAACTTTTCTCCCTGCTTGACAATCAGTCAACTTTTATCCTAACCAAGAAAACTCACTCTTATCAGGGGTTCATTGTACCTAGAAAACTATGGGAAGGTCAGGACTAAATATCAGTGTACTGTCTCTTCTATAGCTCTTTAATTCTTTATCCCTCCTTCCTGCTGTATCTTTTTCCCTGAACTCTTACAGACCATTCCCATAAGTCTAATAGAGGCATAACCAGCACAGCCCTATTCTCTCTGGACCCAAAATAAGGTGACACTGCAGAGAGGTACCTCCAAAACTACAGCCAACATAATTTTCACTTCTGAAATCAATCTACAGAGCATCAGACTATAGTATGTTTCTCAGTATCATCTCCAAGAGGGTTCCACAATTTAACAGCAAAAAGCTGACTCTCCATTCCATGCCTGTGGTTCTCTTCCATGTGGGGACATAAGTCATCACATCAAAAACAAACAGCAGCCACATGCTGTGGGAAGCTACTGGTTTTTACTGGAAGGCCCCTAGAGCACAGAATGAAGTAGGACACTGAAATATAAGCTTCATATGAAGTCCCAGCTTTTAACTCTCCTCTGGATTTGTGTTTCTTTTCCCTGCATTCATTTGTTTTATTCTGTACCACCCCCCTCCCCTGCTCACACGAGTGGGAGGAGGAAGCTGAAGCATTAGTTGTTTGTTTGCTTGTTTTAGAATAACAGAGTGAAAATTACTGTAGTTCCTTGTTTGTGCAGCAAAAGCTCTGGCTGGGGCATGGCTATAACAGAGCAGGGAGGGAAATGGGTTTCATTAGCCTGCTTTCCAATTCCCTTACTTAGCTGGCTGGTTATTACACATCTATCCCCTTAACTGTGCAAGCTGCTATACAGACAAATAACAGGTGAGGCCTTTAATGACAGGTTGTTACAGTCTGGAGCACTCAACTGGCAAAGCTATTCTCACAGAAAATTGTCTCTGCTCACCTGAGGAAACCCCTCAAGGCCTCCAAGGCACTCGGGGGGAAGCAGCAGCCAGGCTGTGTGCTCTGTGCCTGGGATGCAGCAGCCACAGCAGGGGTTGCTCCTGGCATTGCAACAGACACAGACCAAGCATCACCCTGAGCATCAGTGAGGGACAATCCTGCCCTAAAAGAGGCTCTTCATCACTCACAAAGGGGGATGTGACCCACTCAGATGACAAGTGGAAGCTTTCAGCTGTAGTGCAGGACCTGTACCCCTGCATGGCCATGGGGGCTGTGCACGCTCAAGAGACTCCCAAGCATTTATCTGAGTCACAGCTCTGGGATCTGGCAAGGAACCCTGGCTGCTCTCTCAGTTATGTACTTGTTTGATACAGCTTTTCCATTGTCCCATGGAGCATCTAACTGCCTGGGGAGTCTTTGGCCAGCACACCTCACCCTTAAGAAAGGTCCAAGGTTTGCTGATGCAGCACTAGCTCCCCAGACCTCCCTCTCACTTTCAGACAGGGATCAGCAGATAATAGTGAAGCCCCTCCTTGGGATGACCATTCAACATGCTGCTTGAGTCTCCTTTATTCTCCAGCCTCCTCTTAGTTTCCTGTAAACGTCTGAAATAATTAATTTAAGATTTAAAGACCCAACTTACTGTAGTGTGCCCAAAATAATAAACATCTGAGAATTTCAATTACCCTAAATGTAGAAGTGTTGGATCCTGTTTCTGTATCTGATGCGTCACACAGAACCATTACCCCAGTATCCATTAATTCTGACAAGGTCAGCATATTCCCTGATGTCTCTTCATGACTGCACAATGAACAAGCACTGCCTCTGGTGTGGGTAGAGATCAGTCAGAGATATACAGCCCTCAAGCAGCAAAGCCAAATTTTGACTACCCAGGATGATGAAGAGAACAGTGCCAGGCTCTGGGAAAAAAAAACATATCTGGGTAGAACAGGAGGACAAGAAAGACCAAAGACTGTTTGCTCTGAGCATAAACAAGAAGCATAAAGACATGATGCCCTAGGGAGATGTGCAAAAGAGCCTTAACTACACACAAAGAAAAGAAGGCTCTAAGCACAGGAAATTAATTACTTCTTTAGTCGACAAAAGATTTCAAGAAATAGAGGGAAGGAGAAAATACGAAAAAAGAATAGCAGGGAAGAATGAAAAAGATGATTTGGGCAGGTCTAATCCTCATCTGTTCACACATCCAACCATCATAGCCCGGATCTACAGCCAGTTCTATTATAAAGGGCTCTTGAGCATGAAAAACATGCAAGATCACTCCTCAAACCCACCCCCAGCCCCTCCACAAGGAAGAACGTGCTGGACAAAGGTGGGAAGAAGGTTGGGGAGGAGGTACAGTGTCTCTCAGAGCACCAGCCATTCCTTCAGAGTGTTCCCAGATATGGAGTGCATAAACACTGCTACCCAGTCCCTGCCATCCTCTCCATTTTTTTATTGTCTGCTTCTGTCTCATCCCATTTCTGCAAAGACTCTCCAGGCATTTACATGGTCCCCAGGCTCCAGCTGCAAAGTGGACCCTCCAAGGTGTGAACTGCCCATTCTCTCCTCCTGCCCTTTGTTTTCCTACCTTGTCTGGACTTCCTCTGCCTGGTTTTCATTTTCAAAGATTCTAGAGGTAGTATTTTATCATAATGGGTTTTTGTTATGATGATGAACAGCACCCTTAAGTGCCTTGGTGAAGGAAGAAAGAAAGGTTGGCCTATAAATAAAGTTCTCATCTACAATCAAAGGCACATAAATGGTGGATGTGTGCAGGTGACTGCACACATGTGGCTACAGGCAATTCCTCCATTGGGTGGTTGGTGCACTGGGAAGAACCAGGGTCCTTGAAGTGATGAGGCTATTGGGCAGTTTACTTTTACATTCATTTTCTTATTAGGGGGATTCCCTCATCAAAACCTGCATAGAATCCTCTGGACTAGAGCCAGAAATACCTCTGAAGGGAAAAACCCACAACACTGTCACAAGACTCAATACTGTGACAGGTGTTTCTTTAAACTGACTCTAAAGCCCCTTATCCAGGGCTCCTGCCTAGTCAAGCCAGTCAACACAGGCTACTCCTGCTAGAGTCATTCCCCAGTGTAACATCTCTCAACATGGCACCAGCTTTGTTCTGAACTAGAGTTAATTGGTTTAAGAGGTGAGAGGAATTCCTACAGCAGGGGCAAGAGAGCAAAGAAAACTTCCAGCACTCGAAATTGTTCTCCTTTGAGCTATACTATGAATGAAGGGAGCCAGGGGAAGAGGATGGCATGGAGAGGGAAAGAAAAAAACAGAACGAAACAAAACTAGTTATTTAATTTTAAAAAATATATACAAAATAAAACACAACAGAGGAGAACAAAGGAGAGAGAGGGTATTTATCCTGCAACTTTACAGATAGCATTAGCATCTTGTTGCCTAATGAGCCATAGATGTAACAGCCACACCATGAAAATGAAAGAGGGAGGGAAAAGCAAGCATCAATAACACAGACACACAGCCAGAGAGGCTGCTGTGAAGCAAATGTCACTTCCCTCACATCCTCCGAGTCTTCCCAGCCAGCTGCCCTCCTCCCTTCCCATATGCTTATTCCCCAACTCACTTCTAGCACTTTATCTCTGCAATCATTTAGTTATCATTATGTCCTTGGGTTTAGAGTTGACAGCAGCCAAAGGGAGAGATTCAAGAACAGCTCCTCCAGCGTCCTTTGCAAGTGCTAGTGTCTCCTTTGCACAGCACAGGGAGATGCTCTGGCCTCATTAAAGATAGAAAGAGAAGAGGCCAGAGCATAGGGACGCAGGGGGTTTTACCTCTCAGGAACCCTCACAGGTGGGTTTACGTGCTCAGGTTTCCATACCTGCCAGCCTGGGTTAGATAGCCATGTTTGGTGAGACATCTCTTCAGCCTGAAAGCCCAGTGCTCACTCATAGAAGCAACACCAAAGTTTTCTGGGCAGCATCCACCAACCTTAACAGTTATTTTACCAGTGAATTTTCAGACAAGAAGCTGTGGCAATGAAGCAGCACCAGCCAGGCAGAGACCTGCCACTGCCTCATCTTCTCACCTAGGAAGCTCTGTCAGTAACCTGGACTTAAAATGCTGCTTCTCAGTTAAATGACCTTTGCTCTCTCTTAGGACAGAGAGAGATATGCCCTAACCTGGTTCTTCCTCTTTCCTATTTCTTTCTTCTTCTTTAATCCATCAGTCCCTCCTTCCTGTCTTCTTTTTCATCTGCAGCTTCTGCACCTGCCTTCAATGTTTATTCCTTTCCTGCAGGATTATTTGGAGGTTTGCTTGTGCAGGGTGAACAGCATTTCTGTAATAAAGCCTCAGCCACATTCCATTAGTGTCATTTCCATCTGCAGAAGTGAAGTGTCAGCTAATAAAAGGTAGCACAGACCCCTTGGGCAAGATAAAATGAGAGAGCAAAAGAGGGGAAAAAAATAATCTATTGTCAAAGGTGAAGAAATGATAAACATCTTTCCAGAAGCAGAAGCACCTGGAATAGGAATAAGGGAGCACTGGGGGAAGGGGAGGGGAAAGGAATGAGGGGGATATGCTGTCTTTGCTAAGGAGCCAGTTTCTGAAAGATCTCACTGACTCAAAAATCTCCTGCTGGCCATCTTATCTGTACACTAAGGGCAACATCCAGCCTCGCTGCACCTCTGCAGGGAGGTGTTAATGTGCAGTTATTGTTTCAAGAAGTGTTGGCCTGGGGGAGGTGGAGGTGAGGGGCTGTGCAGGAGGAGCCAGCACAGAAACCAGCCCAGGCTGCACATCCTCCATGCTCAGGGATGAGAAAAGACAGGGGTGTCACTGGCTGCATCTGAACTCCAAGAGCCAAGGGCATTTCTCAGCAGCCAGACACAAGTTTGTCTGCCTAAGCTGTTCCCTGACACTATGTCAGCTGGCCAACAGGTTCCCCCATCCAAATGATCCAAAGACAAGCCCCTCAGGGTGCATCACAGGGTGGACCTCCCCTGCAGCTTAGGGGCATATTTATGACCCATTTGGTCACTGTCTGCTCCTATTACACAGAAGGGAGGTGACTGCCAGGCTGCCATGGCCTCAGTGTTGTCCCCTAGTCCTCACCAGCCCCACATCCGTGCAGTGGAGCAGGCACACCAATGGTTGCCCATCTCTCCATAGTGCCCTTCCCTCTGGACAAGAGCAGAGGGAACAAGACACAGTAAGAGGAAAAAAAATATATTAAACAATCAGGTTTAGTCAGGAAACAAGGGCCATATTATTCTTTCAACTAGAACTAACCTCCCTGATCTCAGGTGATCTTTGTATGGACTTGGGCTCCAGCTCTGGACAAGTCCCAGCTTTCTGCTGGCTTTATCCATGACATTCAAGCTTTCCAGGACCAGATCACAGCTACTCAACTTTGCAAGCAGCTCCCAGCTCCATTAGAAAAATACAAGCATAAAAGGGGATTTCTCTGTTTATTAATGCCAACATAACAGCTCTCAATGCCATGATCTGTGTAGCTAACACAGGCAAACATGAGAACACAAAAGGGGTCAAGTGTGCCATCCCCCAGAGCTGTCAGGTCTCAATCTTGGCTGCTGAAGCAGAGGACAGCAACCTTCAGGCTTTTTACATTACTCTGAGGAATACAATCAGTCCAGGCTAAGCCCAAAGGCCACCAAGGCCACCAAAGGCCACAAGGTCTTCCCAAGCAGCAACATGCTACTCAGACACAGATATTTGTTCTATAATATGCAATGCACATGCACACACAGTTTTTCTCAAAGCATGGGCCATAACTTCTTCACTTTTGCCCTCAGAAATGAGGCTCTTGCACATTTGGTTCTTAAACCTACCAGCAATAATACTTTACTGGCAACACTCTGGAAAGCAATCAGCACAAACAGAACCACCATGCAGGTAAATACAGAAGATTCATAAAATATCTCAACTTGGCTGTGTTTAAAGGCCTCGGGTTCCCTTAGTTAATCACCCAATAAATTTAGGATAAACTGGGGACTTTCCTTTTGATTTTAAATGGAAATATTATCACCTAGTTGCCACTTTCCTCACTGCTTTAACTATATATGGATTTTTGTCCTGTATATGTATCAAAACATCATCCCTGGGGTCACTGGCAGGACTTTTAAGTCTGTGACAGATAACCATGTCCCTCCAATTTCCTGGCTAAAAGCTTCCTAAATTCACCCAGCTCAGCACTCCAGGGAACCAAGTGGATTGCAGATTGCTTAAGAAAAGTTGCCTTTATAAAAAAATCTAAATCCTATTTTCTAAGAACTGCCAGGGGATTTTCAGGGTGTAATCCACCTACTGCTGCCCCTCCATGGTAAAGAAACTTTTATGTTGCTGGGTGGGAGTTTTTTCATCTGAGAACAATACAGGCTTTTTTTCTGATGGAGCTGGGAGATGGGGATATGAGAGTACCCAAGCAGTGCCACAGGCAGAGGGAAAAGGTTGGGAAGTTTTTTTCTGTGCTTGCTGCAAAGCCACTTATCAGTGACAACAGAAAAAAGGAGGGATCACTGAAGAAGCTGCAATTCTCTCAATTTTTGCTCAGGGAAATAATTTCCACTTTCAGTGTGGAAACCTGAATGGACAGGTGTCTGGAGGAGCTAGGAAAGTCCTTTTTGTTATTTCAGAGGCAGACTCTGCTATGATACTATAACTGTGCAGAGCATCCAAGTTGCTTGCAGGCAAGCCCTGGGGATTCCCATTTGGCTGAGACATCTTCCTTCTGATGTGAATGTGCCACTGTCTCACCCCCCTCCTGCCATGAGAAACAGTCACCTGGGTAAAAATGAGGCTGGCATGACAGGAACAGTTAAAGCTGGGAACAAATATTCATCAATGATTCAAAATATTTGAGGAAGATTTGCTCATCTCTAGGGTCCAGAAAAGCATATTGTACCAGGCTCCTTTTTCCATGAAAAAATTCACACTGGGTCTTCAAGCCTCCAAAACATATGCAATGGATTATGACAAATGCAAGTGGAAGGGTAGCTCCATTTAATGTCACCCTTCTATATACACAGGTTTCCATCCTTTCTTCACAGAAAGATTGTCCTCCCCACAGATAGATGCTGGAAGTCATCCAAGAATTTACATGCATTCTTTCATTTACAGGTGGTTTTGGAGCTTAAAACAGCAGGGCTTATTCTAGAAGATGATGAGGGAGAGGGTTGTCTTGGCCTTTCGATCAGCTTTTCCCCACTTTGCATCAAATTGCAATCTGGTAACACTCAGTACAAACAAGAATGGCTCCAGCAACCAGAAGAAACATTAATGACACAAATGAAACGGGAAGATGCTGAACCATGCAGTGCACAGCACCATCCTGGTGGACAAGTGCCTAATTTCTATCTCCATTTCACACCAAGCTGTTTCCCTGGGGACAGAGATAGGGGATGAGAAAAAGTCCCTGTTCTCCTTGCTCACAGGTCCAAGCCATGAGGTTGAGTTCACCATTAAAGCTTCAGCAACAGCAGAGAGAAGGAGAATATCTGAAAATGCATTTAGCTGCTGACAGCAGTCTAACAAAGAGTCATTGCAGAGACATGCAGAGGCTGTGACAGCAATGCAGAGAGCTAGTGTGGGACTGAGAACCCTTAGTTACAGCAGCAGGATAGAGAACTGGTGTTAGAATCCATAGGAGGAAAAAAAAAATGATACCTGACTGAGTGATATCAATTCTGAAGGGACTGAGGAGGGAAAAGAAACTCATAACTGTATCAAACACACAGAACAAGGGCTGTGAGCTTAAAGATATGGAAAGGTTGTGCCACAAAGGAGCAGAGGTGGAAATCAGGAGGAGCAAAAATAAAACAAATGCAATGGAAAGAGCAGTAAGAGTGAGCAGGATACAAAAAAAAAAAAAAAAAAAAAAAAAGAATCTGGACAGGAATACTGACAAGTTAAAATATTGATCCTGTGCTCCCTAAGCCAAAGAAGATTGGAAACAGTGCAGCAGTTGGGCTCTAGGGAGGATGGAGAAAGTTCAGACAGGCCATCCACTGCTCCCTCTCTCCCAGACAAAGGCTGAGGATTGGTATTGCTGCAAGTTGCAGAGGTTTGACACCCCATTGCATGTAGGACAAAACAGGGGAAAGTGATTCAAACCAGGGAAGGACCAGATTTTTTTCTAGAGGCACCTTAAAGTACTTCACACAAGTCACATGCAAATAGTGCAATGACTCTGCAAATGAATAGATGGGGTTTACTGTCTTTCTGTTTTTTTCAGCAGCAAAGGAAAATGTTCTGTGACAGCAGGTTTTTCTTATCCTCACTTAGCCCCAGCAGAGCCCTACCAAGCCTGAGGGCTCAGATACACCTCAGCACCTTCAGCAGCCTGTGTTTCCCAAGTGAGTCCCAACATCAAATAAAGAGAAGGGAGAAACCATTCAGAAGGGTTTTCTGCTCTGCAACAACTGGATTCTCTTAAAGCCAGCATTGAGCAAATTACTTAAGTTGCCTTTTTTGGCCTGAGAAATTACCTCCTCTCTCCTCAATATCTACTTAATTAGATCTCAATTACTCCTGTTGTCAAGATATTTGAAAGCAAATTGCTAAGAGGCTTCAGTCACTATCCCCAGCTACAGATTCTCCAATATGACACAGGCCCCAGTATGATCCTCATCAAGACATAATTTGTTGGCACAACATCCTAAGATGCAGCAAGAGGGAGAGGCAACACATAAGCCAGGAACTATTTCACTCAGAAATCTCTGGGAGACCAAGTAGTGTCAATTCTTGCCATTCAGAGGTAACATCCATATTCATTTGGACCCAGAAAGTCCATTGAGGAACAGGAAGCAGCAAGTAGGTGGTGTAAGAACAGAGTGAGAACATGTGTGCCTCATGTCATCCCATGTCAGTGGCTTTGACTGGACAAAACTTTGGAGAGGGTTTTAGCCTGTTTTAGATGGAGAAAACACTGGCCTAGTGAATCACAGCACTAGGAAAATTAATTAGTTACTATTAAGTCAGATACAAGCACACACAGCTCTGTGCATATCCAACCCCCTATCGTTATCACAGAAGCACAACGTGATCTGCTACCACAGTCTTCTCAGACCAAGGCCAGGACTGAAATAGCAGGGCCTCTGGCTGCAGTCTGCTGTAAATAATATAATCACTGAGTCAATTTGGCTGGAAAAGACCTTTAAGATTATCACATCCAACTGTGAACTTAGCACTGCTGAGTCCACCACTAAACCACGTGTTCTGCAGCTGAGAACTGAGATGAACCACTCCAGCAGCCTAATCAGATGGATTTCTGCTTCCAGAGATGGCTTGTGACTAGTAGATAGGTGCAATGGCTGGGATGTGAGGGCAAGAGCTATCCAGGCTGAAGGAAGGGGAAAGATCAATTTGAGGAGAAACAGACTGTGCCATTTCAGAAGAGCCACATTAGTCAGGAGCACCACACCTGCAGGGCAAACCCAGAAGACAATAACAGAGCAGGCTGGAACTGAGGCACATTTGTAGACCAGAACAAGCACACTGAGTTCTTGGCTCATGCTCTTTTCAGTTAAGGGAAGGGAAATCTCACTTGCCTGTGTGACAGTAGACTAAGTGTTGGAGTTTTGAGCCTGACTACTGAGTTGCCTCCTCTTCAAAAGTGACAAACCTGACAGTCCTTCTGCTTTGGGTGGGAGTCAGGTGGCTGGTCCCAGCCACTGGCAGCCCAGGCAGCTGGATAGCAGGACATGTGTGCATTCACTGCTGGGTAGTGTGCATGTTGATCTACATGCATCAGCAGCTTTCCAGACCCAGTGTATGATTCCTGGGTCCAGAGGTGGGGTCCCTAAACTTCCAACTTTTGCTAGTTACAGCACTGAGAGCATCTAGCTGAAAAGACTTTTTAAAGCCTCCTAGGCAGGTAAAGAAGGGCTTCAGGAATACCATTATTTGGCCCCCCACTATAAGAAAGACATTGAGGTGCTGGAGCAAGTCCAGAGAAGGACAACAAAGCTGGTGAGGAGTCTGGAAAACCAATCTTACAAGGAGCAACTGAGGTAACTGGGGTTGTTCAGTCTGGAGAAAAGGAGGCTGAGACTTTCTCTCTCTACAACTACTTGAAAGGAGGCTATAGTAAAGTGTGGGTCAGTCTCTTCTCACTAGTAACAAACATCAGGACAAGAGGAAATGGCCTCAAGTTGCACCAGGGAGATTTATATTAGATACTAGAAGAAACTTCTTTGCTGAAAGGGTAATAAACACTGGAACAGGCTGCCCAGGGAGGTGGCTAAATCACCATCCTGGAGCTGTTTAAATCATGTGGTGCTCAGGACCATGGTTTAAGGACTGGAATGGGTAGGATTAAGTTAATGGTCAGACTAGATGATCTGAAAGGTTTTTTTCCAACCAGAAGGATTCTGTGATCAGAGCAGTCTGCTCTCTGTGCTCTGCTTTTCCCTCCCATGCTGTCTGCAGCGGTTAGCTGACTGTGTGCACCCTTCATCAGGATGCAGCCATCCAGCTCCATCCTGCACCAGCCCCTGAACACGCTGCCACACCAAGCACACGTTTCCCCCTTGAAGGAAAGGCTGCCGAATGGAAGAGCCTCCCAGCAGGAGGAACAGGACTTGTGTTCCAATTGCCTTGGCACGCACCAGGGGATCAAACAGGGCAAGAGCAGAGCTGCAGCTACAGCAACACTGAGCTCTCCTGCCAGCCTCTGCACTCAGCTTAATGCTGCCTGGTAATGAAGTCATTTTGGCCTGCAGGACACGCAAGCAGATGGGCTGTCGTTCAGGGGCTCCTGCCTGCACCATCCCTTCCTTGGGGTTGGAGCTTATTAAGGTCGGTGTTTTACAAACGCAATGAAGGAAGCAAGCTTGAGGGACATTAAGGCAGCAATAAAAGCATGTCCTGCTTCATCAGCACTTCTGAAAAATTAGTTTAAACGTCCTCAGTGGCAAAGAGTGTCGAGTGCTGCTCAGTGCTAGAGGGGGAGGCAGGGAAAAGAGACTACACAGGGTTTTTAAAAATAAAACTCCAAGCAAGTTTGGCACGATGAGTAAATCACAAGCAACTGTCTCCCTACAGTGCCCCCCTGCATGAAACTCCTTCCTGACATAAATCAGTGTCATATCTAGACAAACACACAAGCTGTGCCAGCTCCTGCTGCATAGTTTGCCTTCCTCCAAGGTATTAGCAGAACTAGCAGCTCCATCTCTTCAGACAATTGCACTGTCTCACCTCGCTGCACCCTGCAGCCGCACCATGGGCTTCTTGCTTTATAACCCCAGCACACGCACCCACCAGCTTTTACAGTGCCCGATATCACTGCAGCATCAGTCTTATTTTGCATCTTCTTTTCCTGCACTGCCATGGGGACTTGAAATCAAACTCCGTGGTGAAACTTAAATTCCAGTTATAGAATCTCATTTTCACTCCTTCCAAAATATTATTTCTAAACAGACATTTAAAGTTTGCTCCACAATGAGTTTTCTCTTCCTTTCTTCATTTAAACAAAATTATACCACATTATTTTCAAATTTATGGCAGGGTCTGGGGAAAGAGAAAGGAACAAAATACATTCTCACAACTTTTCTTAGGAAGAGCCAGACAAATAAATTACAGGACCATTCAGTGAAAAAAAAGCAAATAAAAATGCCTTGAGGCTTGAAACTGGGCAGCCTGGCTCTCAGTAAAAAACTAGTTTGATTTTGCTGAGAAAAAGGGCAAGTGAAGTGAAAAGAAAATGATTCTGCATCAGCTCTCCAGAGCATCCTTCAGAACCAACTGATTCAGTTTCCTCCTTGCAGGGGGGGAGAAATCACACCCCAGTAATGACCCGGTGCACACCCTCCTTGCCCACCTCTGGAACTTCCTGGGCTGCTGTCCCTGGGCTAAATTGTGTGATGAAGAATGTAAATGTCACAGGGAAACACATACAGTGTTGTTCTCCCAAAGCAAATAAGTTTAGGAGCAGAAAGCAGAGAAAATTAAGCCCACAAAGCAGTGGTTAATCAGCTGCATTCCAAGCCCTTTGCACGTTTTGTTGCCTCACAAGTATTTGTCAGTTTCAAAGCTTTCCTTAGCTTTCCTAACCGTGTGTTGTCTCACTTTGTCCTCTTACAGACCAAAGCCTGCTGGCACCCTGGCAAGGCAGGACAAGGAACTCCTCCCTCTGGAGACAGATATGACAAGTTTCCCTTCTCCCACCCATGGCAGGTAAACGATCAAAATCCCCCATACTTCATTAAACACCAGCAGCTTTACTAGGAGACCAGACACATCTTTACCCCACAGGACTGGAGGGATCTAAAGGAATGCTGAAATTACAGATAGTGACTTGTCACACTGGGCACTCACTAAGGGAGAGTTGTCTCCAAAGGATGATTCAGTCCACTGAGGTCTCAAACCTGTGCAGGTGCTTTTCACACTCTCCAGACTGAAAAGAGAGATTGTTTGAAGGAACTAATGTAGATGCTTCAGGACCAGAGTTTGGTGGGTTGAACGTGGGATGTGAGCCACCAGCTTTTGATGTGATGTTTCCAAGGGGTATTCCAAGGTATTTCTCCTGTCCCTGAGGAGCAGCAGCTAATGACTCCACCAGTTAAAAACTATTGTATTCTACTCTTTTCTATGGGAACTAACCAGAACTTGTCTACTTAAAGATCCATTGCTGCTGAAGGATCAGCAGACTTTCCACAGCTACATCAGCCCCATAAAAAAAAATAAATCAACCAACATTCAAAGAAGTGATTTCCTTTAGTTGACATAAGCCACCCAGCCCACACCGCATCAGCACAGCACCATCTTCCTGACTGTATATTTCCTTTCCTCTAAGGCTTTTCCTTGTACATTGTCAAAGACTGAAACTCTCTCAGGTAATGGAGAGCAAGATGGGAAAAATGTGTATCAGTGCCCTGTGACCAGTTTCTGAAGGCACAGTCAGCCATAAAGAAAGGAAGTGTTTAATGAGACCCTGGCAAAGGTCAAAACTCTCTTGTGATAAATCATTTGTTCACCTGCTTCCTGGAAGTTGTTCTTCCAGATCAGTGATGTTCTGGGTGAGGTTTACAGTGGATATTTTTCACCTCTCAGTGCAAGATCAGCTATCTCTGGAGGTAGACACAGCCTGTGATTCCTCCAGCAGCAGAGACAGAGCTAATGAGGTGGCTGCACTGCCAATGGTGGCCTCAGGAACATACTGGGGCAGTGAAAAGACAAATGGGTGTTGGGCACAATAGTCCTAACCCATCCTTCATATCAGGGGAAACACTTCTTTCTTTCTATGATACCACAGAGAGATGTTAATGTTAAATCAACTTCTCCTCTCCACATTTTTTTCATCGCTCCCTTCCCATCCCCCTAGAAAAAAACTTATCTTCCCACCCCCAAAAAAACAACCCTCAGCTAAACACTCCTGAGAGCATGTAAAGGCACAGAATTGCACTTAAGGAGTAAACTGGGAATGTGATCAAGGTGCTTTGCTTTATGTAAAAGGTACAGTGTTGGATAGGTGAGGATGTTAAACCAGCTCCAAACTGGACAAACTCCAGCACACGTTGTCCCAGCACCGTTCAGGTGATGTTGAACCATTCTCTGCTTTTATGGCCTTTCCCTCCACAGTATTTCCAAGCTAACAGGACAATAAGGAAAGTGAATTTCAGTGTAAGTGGGTAGGAAAAAAAAAGGGGGAAAGGAAAATGTGTTTGTAGCCTGGAAGCTGCTCTCCAACTCTCCCAGCTTCTTTCCAGTGTTCCTGAGGTTCCCAAAAGTTTATCTGAGTTAAAAATAAAAAACACAACAAAAACCACCCAAACAAACAACCACTGCACAAAGTACCAAACAAACTGAAAATAAACCAAAAAAAAATAGGATAATGAATCCATTAATTCCATTTTCCCAGAACTCCCCAAGGCACAAATCCTTTTCATGGTGCCACTGCAGTGCCTTCAGGACCCAGCAAGCTCCTTGCATCTCAGGAGACATTCACCTGCACCAGTGCCCCAGACAGGAAAAAGAGTTTCTGTGTGTCCTTCCTCCTCCTCACTCTCACATTCTGGACAAGCAATAGTGTGGCCCTGAAGTCATTGCTGTAAGGAAGGAGTTCAGGCAACACAAGACTATTTCAGCAGCTTGACACCTCTTATGGAAGCACTGGGCAAACATGACCTATATTTGTTAGGAAGAGGAGACTCAGAGGTGACTGAAGTAAAACAGAACTCTAAAGAGAATTCATGAGACAATACAAAACTGTTTAGGGCAGTGTCAAATGTGGGGAGCAGGTGGCATAAATGAAAAAGCTCAGAAAATGTCAAGCCTTGAAGGAATTGAGTGAGAATCTCTTTGCGCAGGGGAGAACTGATCTGAAGCAGCTTCTTGCCAGAGGCAGCCAGGGAAGAAAAACCTAATAAATAGCTTTGAAAGCACTGGAGTATAGAATTCCTCTCATTTTAAACATAAAAAAAATGAAGTTCGTAACTTAGGTTTATCATCCAGGCTCCTTCAATAGCAGAAAGATACAGCAGAGGACAAGTAACCCTGGCTACCTGTGAAAGCACCTATTAGTGTGGATCCAGGGACTGGCTCAGATGTGCTCAGAGAGCTGAAGCTAAGTGAGGAAAATCCCAAACTTAATCACCATGGAGCTCCTGAGAAGGTGACAAACACCTCCCAACATGGATTTAATGAGGTGTCTCCTTGGAGCAGCACCCCCCCCCAGCAAGCTATGAGAGACCCTACGTTGATGTGAGGCTGCCCATGGGTCAGCTTCAGCAAACCAGCAAAAACAAAACAAAAACCCAAAGGGTCTTTACTAGCCATTAAATAGCTGGGAGTTTTTGTTGAAAAACAGATGGAAAAATACAAGGAAAGATGATGAATGCTAATGCAATAAATGAAGAAAATGCATTATCTTCAATTCCTCTTTGCCTGGATCTATAGTAATTTCAAAAGGGATGATTGGGTTATGAGATAAATTTCTTTTATTACTGATAAAAGAACAATGCTACATTTTTTGGCAAGTGTTCTTCAACACATCACCTGAGTAGTTCTAGTAACAGATAATGAAATGAAATGCACTAGGATTCCAAATAAGATCCCAGCAGTTAACAAGGGAAACCATTTCATAGCTCTTTCTTAGGAGGTATCCAGATTTCCTAGGGATAATGAGAAATATTTACTCAGTCCCTTTGCAAACTGTGCAGGGTAAGTTTTCAGGATGTGATTTTATTCCTGTCTTAGCTGTAGATGTTATTTAAGAATCAGCAGAGTAAAACCGGAGGCCTCTGGCTGGATGAAGGCAAATGACCTCTACAGATGAGTAGCAGCAAAAAGTGATGGTGCAGGGGATCACAGAAGGAAAGAAAGGGAAAGTTTTATTGGAAACACCAAAGGCTCAGCAGATGCAGAAAGGAAAATCACATCACCACCAGGTTTCAGGGCTCAGAGTTGCCAAGAACAAATTCTCTCTCTACTTTCCCTTCAGACAGCTCCACACTGGGAGCAAAGGACAATGTGTTTTCTGGATTTCCTTTATTCTAGGAATTTGTCAATGCTGGAAACTGGCTTTAGTCAATTGTCTTGGCTCTAGTTCCTTTTTAGAACATTCCTTTTTATGCAGACATAAACATGGCTTTAGCTTTCTGTGACCCAGGGACTGAGCCCTGTTGTAAACCCACACAGTTCCAAAAGCAGTTCCTGCACAGCCCAAATTCCTTGTTATATCTCTGTGGATTTATGTTTGTGTTTTAGGGGATGCCCTGAAAGCTAGTTGGGAAGAAGCCCAGTTCAGGAGATGCCTAACCAAACCAATCCTCTATGTATCAAATCTATACACTAAGGCATCAAGTGAATAAAATGCATCAAAAATCTGCTGTTTCTTCTCCTAGAACATCTTCTGTTGGCCTTTGTCTTTCATGTTAGTTTCTCCTTTCTCTCCAAACCCATTTCTACCATCCTAACACAGCTCCTTCACCACTAAAACCCCAGTATAATCAGACTGCAAAGAAGCAGGGGGAAACATCTCTTTGTTGTTGTCTGCAGCCAACAGAGTAGAAAGGCTGTGGAAAGTGGTGGTGATTATGGGATAGATAAATCATAAGAAAATATTTTCTCTCTTCCCTTTGCACAGATCTCATATATCACCATGACTCAATGCAGTTCTCCCAGTGGGGACAAATTCCAACTTCTAATACACTTTCTGTCTGATTCCTCCCTGAGAACAGATGGGTCGCTGCCCTGAGATATTGCATTTTGATAGTAATATATTAAAACAATTCTGTGGTTTGGAACAATTCTTTTGGGACCCAGTACTAATCCCATTTCAGTGGTTTGAGTTGTGCGTTTTACCACTGATGAGAGAAAATCTCTCCAGTCCAATGGCTATCATCTTGTCACTCCTCTTCTATAGTACTTCTGGTTGTTTCTTCAGTCTTTCTAGGTGTGATAAATCATGGAAATTTAATTTAGATATTATATGCCTGGCTTTGAAGGCAGACAAGTTTAGCTCTCTGCTTGTAGCCTGTAGCTTGTTAATCTTATTAAATTCCTCCATTCCCACTTGCCTGAAACTGTTGTTAGGGAGTGTGGGGAAAGCAATATCTGTCCTATGAAGTGTTTGGGACGTTTGTTGGACATTTGCAGATGGCATCCTGACCTCCATCCAAACCCTCATACTGCTACATAAGGACAAATGCTGCTAATCCTGAAGAAAAAACACTGTATTACAAACTTTATCTCAGCAGCACGAAGCTGGTGGTACCATTTCCAAACTCTTTCAGGTCTTTCCCATCAGTTATAAATTCCTCTCACCTATAACATTTTTCCAAAGACTAAATTGTTCCCACATCCATTGCTCTACCTCCTTTTACATGTTTGTATGTGATCATTGCTGCTTCTTTTCTATAAAATTAGAGGCCAACATTCACAAAAGAACTAGCAAATTTGCAGAGAAGATGCACAAAAGAGGGAAATTCCTGCTTTCTGCAAGAAATTGCTGCTTCTTGCCTGAAAGCCTTTGGCTCCAAACTGAGGTTTACAAACAGGGACCAAGCACATTATCCATCCAGTCTTTCCTTTATCTGTGAATTCCCCTTCTAAGGAAAGATGTGACACCAGCAGGGGATTAAACCAGTTGTTTCATGTTCTAGGTGGTTGTCTTTCATCTCTATTCCTAACATTTCCTTTAGGCTTGGATAGTTTTTACAGGTTTTTCTCTCTTTGCTCCTTCCCACACCTGAACAGTTCTTGGCTTCAGCAGGCACAGGAACAGACATTTCATCATGTGCATTTTTGGAATGTATCAAAACTTTTTTTTTTTTAATTAATTTTTTAGAAAGCAAACTCCACTCGGTCAAGGTTAATAACTTTCCCACTTCAGCTGAATGTAAGGGAGTTGCTGAGAATATTTAAACAAAATTCTCACCTTCAAAAATGTGCAGAGCAAAACCAGCAGCTTCTCAGACACTCCCCAAACCAAGAGAAACTGCTGGACCCCTCGAGAGGGTCTTTGATACTGACTGTTTGGAATATTTCATGACATTTTATGCAAAGTTATGACAGCTATATTACCTCAATAACAGCTTCCCAGACTATTCATGTAAGTAGGTCTCTACAGGTTTGAGCATCAGACATAGGGGAAACGTGCTCAGACCCAGCCCTGACCTCAGACAAGACTACGTAGCATCCTTCTCTCTTATCAGGTCAGTATTTGTACAGACAACACTAAGAAGAGATTGTCTCCAGTCAAAAGTGCTCTTTGCTGGGTGACCATCTAAGGTGGCCCTTACAAAACAATGTAAGAGACAAGGGGAATTCTTCATTTCAGCCAGCCCTGACCATCCAGAGCTCCTCCAGGGCAGTGTTCTCTCCTGCTTTCCAGGACACCAGAGGAACAGGATTATTTGCAAGTATTTCAAATGTTCACTTAGATCTTTCACACAACCTCAATAATATCACTTGATTTTAATAAAGCTCTTCACAGCTTTAGTCCACACTTCTAATGCACTCAAGTTCAGTAGGTATCTCAGCTTATTTCAACCATTACACACGAGGAGCTAAAAATCATTTTACTCTCTCCTCCCCCCCCCCCCCCCCCCACACAAAACACATAAAACAACAAAAAAAAAAAATGTCTTGGTTTACAATTTCCAAAGTGGATTTCCCTGGGATGTAAAGGAAAGAGACTTACCAGACAGGACTGGAGAGAGCATCCCTTGGATTGGAGAAGACTGATCAGAGACAGCAGAGAAGTCAAATGTTGCATCTTGGTAGAGTGTAGAGGAGACCACAAGCAACTGAGGTCAACAGGATCAGTAAGAGTAGTAGGATGAAGGGCCTGCAAAGCAAGAGCAGAATGTTTTTGTTAAAGTAACTACACACCAGAATCACAGGCACAATTCAAAATCTCAGCTGAGCCAGTAATCCAGCACCATCATATATTTTTAGTTCAGCCTCCTTTTGAAACCAGTAGCACACGTAGATTAGTGATCTCTCCTAAATCATTTTGGTTAATTTAAACCACATTTGAAAAGGAGAGAAGAATCTCAAAGATGCCTAGATCTGACTTGTCCTACCAGAACAGGAGGCAAAGGAGTACAGAGACATTATTAATTCTCCCACTGAAGAGAAAATACGGTGCAGGTGCAGTCCTGATGAGACACACAAAATTCTGCAGAAAAAAAGGGGGAGCTGGACCCACAAATAAAGCTTAGTCAGCCTTTAAAAACAAGTCCAGGACATGAATGTGTAAGAAAAAGATCCTAGCATCTTCTCACTGCGCAGAGCACATCACTCCTGATTCAGATGCTCCTGAGCTAGGCTAATTCCCAGTTTGTTTCAGGAAAGTTTTATGGAAGTTGTAAGTCATTTACAAACAATGGAAGAGTGATGCAAAAAATCCAAGTCAATAAAGACTGGACAGAGAACAGTGCTTTACTAGCCAAGAGTGCTGAGAAACAAACACAACAATTGTTATCACAGTGCATCACATTTTTTCATGTTAATGCTCAGAACTAAGTCAGTATTATGGAAAAATTGTTCTCAGTTTCTGTTTCCTTTACTCAAAGCAGTTGATCTCTCACAAAAATCTTTGTAAAACCACTCAGTTTTGCAGCTATCAGCTCTGCTTCTGCCTTCCACCTCCTTTTTACTAGGGAGGAAAATAAGAGCCTTTCTTTCTGTCTGGGGACAGCTTAACCAGATCATAGAACTTGAATAAGTTGTGTTCTTTTCCCTTGACTTCACACTCAGCTCACCAGCAACTGGATCTGATGAGGAAAGATGAGAAACCACTGGGAAGCTGCAGCAAACCCT
>NW_009953964.1:9592188-9598655 GCF_000747805.2 Chaetura pelagica
GTCACTTCACTGTGCAAGAAAATAACCTCTTTTCTCTTACCAGTGTCAATAAAACCCAATCATATTTTAGACTCCAACATCACTGCAAAACATCACATTTTCTAATGCAGCAAATAATAAACTTCAGAGAACAAAGGAAAATATCCCTTCAATGAAAATACTAGAAAATTGTGAAACCATCCTTAAAAAATATATATTGAACAGAAGACATTTAATCACATTAAACTGTCATAAATTGCTTGTAGATCCCTTAGAGAGGGATTACCAGGACCTCATCACTAAAGATATCCATGAGCCTGAAAACAATGAGTACAGATTATCCAGTCACACTGAGGTTTGAATGGTGCTTGCACAGGAGGAGGAAGAAGATTGTAAGCAGAAAAGAATCTCCTTGCCTAAAACATACTCCACATAGAAATACCCTCTTGAAATTAACCCATATTAATTTGTAAAGTGGAATTTTAAATAGTGATAATTAAAAAAAAAATCTGGCATGAGTCTCCCTCTTGCCAGTTCAGCCTTTAGAGACTTTCACCTATGGAAATTTGTATTTTGAGTAGCAGCCCTGACAGCAATGAAGTCAAATAAGGATAAATTTAAATTAGTCAAAAAAACATCATGCTTAGATGAGAACAAGGTCCTCCCAGGGGGTGGTGTTTAAACTACCTCTGAGATTTCTGAAGGAAGGACACTGCTCTGCATTGTTCTTTATAGGAAAGTCAATAGCCTGAAGAAAGAAAGATTATTGTTCATAACATCTATAAGAGCTTCTATCAAAGACCATCACATTGACAGGGCAGTTGAGGTTAAGCTTCTGTTTTTGTATTTCCCCTCTAGGCTGTTTCCATCTGCTGGGAAAACTGGATAAAGGGTAGTAGCGTCCACATGAATGCATGGAAGGAAGTCAGAGAGCAAAAGAAAAGGAGCAGCATTTTCCTCTGCACCTGGAAACCATTCAGCCTTACAAGGAAACAGACTCAGTCAGAGCCCTGCATACAGCCATGATTTGTTCACTTTGAACCTGATGGGAACAGAGTCTGAGGGAAACAGAAGTCAAGATCACTTTGAAGTTGGGTGCCCAATATTTCACAGAACCCAACCGGAATGGCAGTGCCATCCCTTCCTACAACTCATCCCTTCCCAGGAGCTCCCTGTGACCTTTAATTCCCCTACAAGGATGCACCACAGGCTTCATTTCAGCAATGCCATGAACAACAACTCAAGCAGCCCTGCAGTTCCAAGCAGGGCTTCAGGTCCTGGAGCCCTCCTGGGAACCACAAGCAGCTCTCTGGACCAGAGGCAAAAGGGTACAAAGAGCTAGAGGGATGCTGGAGACAACAGCAGCTAGTGAGTAAGGGAAGGCAAGAGAGCTACCCAAGAAAAATCTCCCCTTCTTAATTTTGATCATATTTTTAACATGCACACTTGCCACATGCATCTATCTGTCCCATAAAAGAAAGACACACTGTCCAGGTATAATCTTGCTGGAGAAGAACCTGTACTGCTAAGAGGGTCAACCATATTTAAGTTTATTTAGAAGCCAGTATAAATTGTCACCCCCATCTGTTTTATAGCCTAAATAAACAACCACCACACACCCTACCTAAGCCACAAAAACCTCTACTACATATCAGTGCTTAACTAATCCAACACATAATTCTTATAAAGGATCAAAGTATTTATTTTGTCAGAAACACTTCCCTCAGTTTCCCCCCCTCACAACACTGGTGTAAGGAAGCAGTGCTTGAAGTGCCTGTAAACGTTTTGCTGATGGGGAAACCAAGTTGCCATAGGAATGAGGGGCAAAAAAATCCAAAAACGAACAGGCACGGAGCAAACCCAGTTCATGATCATTCTCAAAGCAACTAATTAACTGAATACAACACACATTCATTTATCCAGCTTGCACACAGTCACAGATTTAACTCCAAAGTTGGCTGAAAAAGGTATTTTTCCCATTTCACAGCGAAGGGATGCTGAGGCACAGAGCAGTGAAACGCTCATCATCACATCTAGCATCTGTGTGCCCCCTGCTCTCTTTCTAGCAGAGCATGGAAAGGAGCCAGGAAAGCTCTCCCCAGCAGGCTTTGCCTCTGGGTGGGTGCAGATTCAGTGAGGCAGGGACATGGTGCACTGAGCACAACTGGGAGTCCTGTGGGAGAGGGGAGGAATCCTCCTGGGCTCTCAGAGGGAGACAGTTGCCAACAGCTGTTGGGGACAAAGCTCTACATATGGTAACGAAAAAATATCTGTACAGGGCAATAAACACATCATGTTCATTACCCTGGAACACCCTCGAGATGTGGTATTTTAGGAGGAACAAGTTCTCTTTCTACTTCACATGTTGGGAACTGTTTGATAATATAATTACCAAGAACCTGAACCTTCTGTAAAAATCCGTGGGTGACATTTCCCTCTCAGCCTGGGTAGCACTTCAGAGCTCCTCTGCTAGTGCTGAGTAAAAGGGCAAACATCTTCATTAAAACTTGGTGTATTTTAAAAATAAAAACAATTATCTTTTTTATTATTTTTTTTCACCCATTTTTAAAAATACATCTTCAAAATCAGAGGGTGGAACTGACCTTGCTTTTCATAGGAGCAAAATTCTTTACATAGATGTGAATTTAATTTAGTGAGAGTGGAATCAGGCCTGAGTTCAATATCTTAAAGGAATATTGTGGGATTACAGGATGATCATAATTCAACTGTAATTCCAGATAAAGGACTGGGGGCAAGTGAAGTGGTTTGGGGTATGTTTTTGTTTTAACAACACGAATCACAAGAAGGACATCTGAAACCAGCCTAAATTCCCCTCAAATCCTCAAGCCCAGTGTTTCCTACCAGCTAAACACAGCTTTAGTAAACAGAGCCATTCAATGCCCTTCTAGGAACCACCAGGCTGACAGAGGTAAGTGGAACTTAAACCAGGTTACTAAGTCCTAATACCTGCACCTTATTAATTCCAGCGTTTGGATAACCCTAAAAGCCCACCTGTACCTGCTGCAGGGCATTACTATGGCCCAGTGTGGAAATGGCTCATGGAAGACCTGAAACAATGGCAGAGCTCAAAGATTTTAACACAAAAAATTGCTGACCCTTGGCCATAGTGACCTGATGCCACTGGGACATGGTGATGCAGCCAGACAGAGGACAGGGGACACCAGCAGCTCCCATCCATAGTGCTGGACCACCACAAGTACATCTAGTTTCTCCTCTCTCTGACAGCACAGGCCAGTCTCTGGGTCTTAGTCCTTCTCTTCAAGCTCAGTGACACCTACCCATGCTGCCTGACATCCTGAGGAGATGGCCCCAGCTGCAGTCACCAACACTACATCTCATGTGTGTAGGTAACAACTGTCCTTTGGTCTACCCACTGTGGTATCAGCTCAAGAGGCAATAATCCTCACAAACTTCATTTTCTTCCATTCTAGGAGGAATGGCCTTTTTTCTTTTTTCTAGCAAATACACACGCATAGAATGTTAAACATTTTTTTAAAAATTCCTAGCAAATCATTCAACTGAAAATTATTTCCCCTGAGGAGGGAACAAGAGAACAAGCAGGGGCCAGATGTGAGTCACACTGTTCACTGCACTCCTGGAAGGCAGTCAGACATTGCCAGGCTGAGAACAGGGGAAGAATCAAGATGGGACACAATTACCCACCTTACATTAAATTAGTTTTCATTCTGTTTTCCTACCAGGCTCATTGCTGTAAAAACAGAAGGGATGAGGGCTCATGGAAGTGCTTTACAGAGAGGATGGTAGAACAAGGTAAAGAACACTAATACCAGAGTCTTGTTGTTTAAATTAACCTTTGCACTGGTTAAGAATTCTTGCACACCAACAGCTCTGTGTGGGGATTTCTAGTCATAGCTACAAAAATACTGCTGCTACTTTTTTCTATCTCCATTGTGGGAGTTTAGTTTTATCTTGTCTCAGATACCTAGTGCAGACTCTTCATCTCAATGGGTTCTCTTTGGGAAAGCTAGTTGCACAAAATTCATTTCTGTGTTTCAGACTTCAGTGACTTCAGTTTCAACACAAAAATAAAC
Organism: Chaetura pelagica; assembly: GCF_000747805.2. Lineage (NCBI taxonomy): Eukaryota > Metazoa > Chordata > Aves > Apodiformes > Apodidae > Chaetura > Chaetura pelagica. Next base: position 9,596,241 of record NW_009953964.1, read on the forward strand.
AAACAAGCAAAAAAAGAAGCTGGAATTCTTTTTGGAATTTGTGCTTTTTTTCTTAATTTGATTTTGGAAAGTTGATGTTTCACTCGTATTACTTCCACTCTTCTATTATCACATGGACATATTGCAAGATCAATTACAAATTAAACCCTTGTTGAAGATGATAATTTGGGACAAAACATGATGTTGGATTAAAATACTGTTTTATTGTAAATTAAAATTACAAGTAAGTAAATTCACTTTTGAAAATACCACGGATTATAAAAAGGGCAAGAAAACTTGATTATTAAAAAAAATGAAAGTCCAAAAAGCCTCATTTTCTTCAGGGAAAATTTTCAGAAATCATTTAATAGGAATTAAAAAAGATAAAATAATGAAATATCAATACTACCCATGAAAAAGACATGCTGAAATCATCCATCTCTCCCTTGACAACAACCAGGAAAGGTGTGTGTTAGGAAACAAGTCTGGAATGCAAGATATTTCTATTAAAATTCCCATGTGGATAGATTTCTAGTTAGACTGTGGGCTTTTCTGTGTCTCAGTTAAAGTTATGAAACACAACAAGAAAACACACCATCTATTCCCTGATACAGTTACTATGATAATAAGGAGGCAGAAAAATTCCTTGGATATTTGCCAGTTCTTTCTATCCACACTCACCTGCTCCCAACAGCAAAATGTTTACTGCTAATAATTGCAGGCTGTGACTACCTAAGCTTCCCAGGGGATCTGGAAGCCCATGGGAACTGACAGCAGTGAAACACTCTGCCTATGGAATTTACTGGAACACTGATTGATTCTTCCCCCCACCCTGGCAGCATTTCAAGCACAGCACGTTGGCTTGGCAGAGAATCCCATTGGGTTAGAGACTCTACAGGAAGACAGTAAATAAGAGCATCTACTCCAAAAAACAACCCCAAAAAAGCAAACAAAACCCAAACCCCACAACCCCCTGACACACAGAAATCAGCTGCTTCCCCACCACCACTGTACAGACAACTGGCAAATTGGAAGTAAATGAAGAGTCAGGCAGATTCCAGCAGCCTCTTCACAGGACCTTCCTCTGCAACTATGGAAGTTCATTTCTTCCTTCTCCTTCCCAAAAATCAAATCAAAATTTTCCCTGCAGAAAAACACGTTTCCAGACTATCAGCTGCCTAGGGCAGTATTTTCTCCTCCCCTATCAACAACGGTGTTGATGTTGGGTTCGTGGCTGGTACATAAATCAGCTGCTGTCAAGCCAGACAATATTTTCTATCAGGTGGAGGCCCAGAGTTTCCTGATGAAGAGCAGCAGTGTGAGGGGGCAGTGACTCTCAGCACTGTCCTTTGCTAGAAAAAAAATTTCCTTGAGGAATAAGAACATCAAACTAGGGATGCCCAGAGGTCAGGTGAAGAAAGCTGTGCTGTTGCCTTGTATTTTTATTCTGACCCTTTAGCCTTCCCTTCCCTAAACCTGGTGGCTATAGACAGGGTCTGAAAAAAAATTCCTCCTGCCAAAGGTGAGGGGAGGGGTGCTGAGAGGGAACAGCAGCACATTCCCAGCAGAGACTGATTTTTTTTCTACTTTTAACATGCACAGATCCTGGCTCAAATCTTCAGCAGCGGCCCAGCCTTTTGCTACCTCAGGGTCTGATTTCCTACCAGTCCTAAAGGAAACAAGTGAACCAGTGTCCTCAGAGAACAAGCAGGCTCCAGGCTTATAAACTAATTTTTCTGCAAACAGCTCTCATTGCTCTTCCTTCACAGACCATCCCACTCCAGATGACCTGGTTGTTACATGAGGTGTAATTAACCCTGTGCCCTGTGTGTGGGCACAAGCTGGTCACACTGTTCAGCAAAGTCTTTGTTAAACATAAAAAAGCTGCTAGATATTGTGTGCACCGTTCAGACTCTCTTGTGCTTTCATTCTCCCTTTGCATTGTGGTTATTTCAATGTAATGAAGAGCCAAGGGTTTCTCCCACGGTAGAAGACACCTTTTAATCCATTTTTTCTATTTCCTGTTCTTTCATTGTTGCTGTAGATTTGGGAAGCTTTTTGCTGCAGTCACACAGTCCTCCGATTCTGGAGGCAAGGAAACCTTCTCCAGGACAGCAAGTAAAGGAGTCAAGTGCTGCTTCGACAACGTGGGGAGAGGGCTAGAAGGAACTAGATTGCCCATACCAATACTTTGCTTCTCCTCTCTCCAAGCCAAACCTCAGGGAAGGTTTGTGTTAACCATCTCTCCTCTACTTTCCTTGCAGAAGGCAGGCTGGCTGCTGGGAGACACCCAAACCCTCCCCTTCTATGTAGGAGCAATTTCCTCATGCTTTCCAGACTCTCAGAAGCCAAGAGAGGGATGAGAGCCTTTCTTTCTTCCTAATTGCTTGGCACATTTGCATTAAAAAAAAAAAAAAAAAAAAAAAAAAAAAAAAA
>NW_009953964.1:9598823-9611625 GCF_000747805.2 Chaetura pelagica
AAAAAAAAAAAAAAAAAAAGACACTTGTTTAAAGCTCATCTGCTCCCAGGGCTCAGTCTCTAATCCTCGACTAGCTATGTCAGTCCCACTGCCCCAGGGATGGTCTGGAGCTCTAACTCTACAGCTCCCGAGCACAGGTCTGAGGCTCCACTTGCAGTGAGGATCTGCAAACTTGAAGGTCCTTCCTTTACGGCAGGTGTTGGAAGCCTGGAAGCAATTTTGGTATCACCACTTCGACACCAGAGCTAAGGCAGCTGGTCTGGAGGTGACCCAACCTGGTGTGGGTATAACTCAACCTGGCATGGAGGTGACCAGACCTTTCCACTCTTTGGCAGAGCACTGGGTGATTGACCATCTGCAACCAGCTACACCAAACAACTCCAGAGCACAGCACACCCAAAGCACCCCACACAGAGTGGGGCACTGTCCCCAGGATTTGAGAGCACATCTTTCATCACCTCAACGACCTTCCTCAGACTGGACACAGGCAAGGAGCACTATTGACTGGGTCTAAAGATGTTTTCTCCAGCACAAGCAAAAACTTCATTTTTCTCCCCATGTAAACGTAAAGAGGTTCAACTCCTCTGAAATCAGTGGCATGAAGTCAGTGAGAGACACAAATCAGCCCCCCCTGAGCACAGATGGAAACAGCAGAAGTTTTTAAATTACTTTTTTAAAGCCTAGTAAATATTTATTTTGTATTTCGTTTCACACAGGAACACTAAATTAGCTTGGGTTGTCAACAGGCAGCAGAAAGACTCAGACCTGCTACAAACAGATTAAATGTCTTTGTTATTGTTTCCAGGATGCCTTTGCTCAAGTAAGGAAGGAATTAAAAGCTCAATTAAGTACATTAGTAACCATGAGGTAGTTAAATGTCAATTGGTCATTAAAATATGGAGTGCAATAAAAGCCTAAATAATTTCTGAATTATAAACATAAGTGTGCTCACTAGAACAGGTGAAGTATTTTCTGTTAACAAGGTGGTGATTTTCTTCTGGGAAACTGCCTTCATTTCATACCTTTCTCTTTGTTTCTTTTCATTAGGATTTCTATACACTCCCACTGAAACTATTTTTCAGAGTCCTGGTTTCAAAATAATATAATTACACCACGTTTGGCACATCATCTTTCTGAAAATAAACCCCAGTAAAGTAGCACTTGTTTTGCTCAAGAATTTGCAAAAATTTTCTCCTGAATCTAATTCTGTAAATTCAGAATAAATTTAAAGTTCTTAATAAAATTATTGCCCCTCTTTTTACTAGTGCTATTTATGCTTTTTATGATACCTAAAATTCTTTCATCTTCATGGGTGGATAAACACCATCCAAACTTGCTCTGAACACTAAGTTACATGCAGATTTGGTCACTGTCTATTCCAATTATACTTCTTCCATCTGAGTCTAGGAAAACTATTATGTTGTCCACTTGTCAAGTCTCCAGTTTGCTGGCAAACCAAGCTATGAAGGTGATGTGCCAATGATTGAAAACCAAAAACCTAAACCTCCTCCACTGGGATGAAATCTGAACCAAGCAAAAATACAGGCACTCCCCACAGCAGCAGGTAGCTAAGGACAGTATTTACCTGCACACAAAGGATTAATACTTTAGTGAATAAAAATTCTATTTTAGTTATGTTGAAATATTAACATTGTTGACAGAGAGAGCACATTAATCTATTATTTTGCAAAGCGTGGCTAAATACAGTGAAGGCAAACATTGAATACGTAACTAGAAAATGCAGTTCTTCCGCTGTTAGTTCTGGTGCCTGCAGCCAGAGACACAGATTGTTTTTCCTGTTCTGCTTCTAAAATAAAAGTAGGTTTTCCATAAACAACCTGTTAGGCAGTTTTTGGTGTGGGTAAAAAATGTTTTTAAAGCCTAGATAATTTTATTTCCAACTCTGAAGGCATATGTACTGAGCTGAGAACTAGGAGACATGGATGGTTTAATCAATGGAAGAGGTTTGGCTCTAGGATCTACAGAGAATAAAATCTGGCATAATTATTCTAACTTAACATTTTATTACACTAACATCAAAAGAGTTTGACTAGAGACCCCCAATCTCAACTTGTATAAAAGAGTAGCTCTTCTTGCCTGTATTGCTTACACATAACATTTTTCATCAAAGGAACTCTGCAGAGCATCCAAGAAATAAGACATATTTGTCACTCCATTCCCATATTTACTGTTATACTAAATTCCCTTCAAGGAGGGAAAATATTAATTGCAGATTGAGGAAAATTAGAAAATCAAAACCCATCATGCAATCAGTACATCAGACAAGAAGGCAATAACATTGCTTTATTTCTTGCCCTAGACTGCAAGCAAAAGACTGGGATTCAGTCCCCTCTTCTACCTCACAGTATTTGAATTCACATTTCTCAAGAAGGTGTCAAAGCAACAAAAGCAAAAGGCTGGGGGAATCTGTGGCTCCTTCACCAGGTTTGGTATCTGGGTTGCCCAGACTCTGCAGGGCTGCCCCAACACAGGGTAGAGATGTTCTCTCTCTCTTGCTGAATATTTAGGTGTTGTAGGTGAAATACAACGACTGAAACAGTTTCTCTACTTGACTGACACACACAAAACCCTGTCTACAACCTCAGTTGTAGGGAAGACTTCTGTGAAATCATTAAAGCAGATTTGAGCCATTCAGCCAGAGGAAAGAACTGAACTTTAGCCTCTCAAACCATTGACAGGAGGGGCTATGAGAAAAACATGCTTTTTCCAGTAATCTTGCACAGCCATGAATAAATTGTCAAGTAATTACGTAACATTCCAAAATGCATTTCAATTTTTTTTCTTTCATTTTTCTTACAACGACAGTGAATAAAACAGTACTTTGAAAAAAAGTGAAATGTTGTACATTTGCATAAGCTTGTATCAGTACTGAGCTCTCTGGCCACAAGGATTTGGCATTTAGTTCCACAGAACAGAAGAAAACTCACCCCTATTACAGCCATTTGCCTATTTTTTATTTATTTTCTACTGCTGACCACAGATAATACCCTGCATGGGGAGACCTGCAGGCTGGTTCTGTACAGCTGGTTTGATATTCTTAGATCAGCAGCAAACAGGATGGGTTGGGAAATACCAAGGAATTGTTAGTCACTTCACCTGGAAGATGGAGTTCATGGACCATGAACATGAACCCTACAGCTTAATTGCAGGGCCAGTTCTGCTGCTCACCCTTAGCTAGAGGCACACGATGCAACTTGAGCCTGTTTTAAGTTTCAGTAAGGAACACAAGTAGGATTTTGAGAAGTACAAAGAGGATCTGTGGCTGCTGCTGACTGAATGCAGGTCACCTACACCCCTCATTTTCCCTGTGACAGAGGTGAATGCAGTTCCCCCCTCCCTCACATGGGGAAATGAAAAGCAGAAGATTACAATTATTACAACCACCTCTTATTTGAAACCAAGTTCAAAGGCTTGTCTTCCTTAATCAATCTTCCAGCAGGCTGACAGAGCTGTAAATTTCACTTTCACAGAACCAAAGCACTAGGGCTAAATCAGAGTTTTTCCCTCCATTCCCTTTCCCAAAGCAAAGGACAAGCTAAGGAGCTCAGATGAGAAAGTTAACTGAAGCAAGGATATAAACCCCACCACTTCTCTGAAGAAAGCAAAAGGAAAGAGGTAATAAAACATCTTGACTCCAATACAAAATGCTGGCAAAGCCATTTCAGGAGTCAGATATAATGAATATTCAGCAGCCTTTGGGTATTGTGGTGCAGCAAAGTGCCTCTGTCAAGGGAGCCATTTCTGTGGCTGAGGTGAGAAAAGAATAAATGTCCACTTGGCAGAGGTAGCCACAGACATGTTAGCTCAGAGCACATAGATCTCCCTGGATAGTATCTGGCTGGAAATTATTAATGAGTCCATTAATTAATCTGTTTCCACTATATTAGAGTGGGGAAGGAGCTTTTAGAATTATGTGATGCAAGTTACCCTTGGAATTAAAGGCTCAAGGAAAAAAAAAAAAAAAGAAAAAGGAAAAAAAAAAAAAAGAAAAAGAAAAGGAACGTTCACAAACAAGAATAAGAGCAGAAACTTGTCCAAACCCATTGTGCTATTGAACAGCATCCACTAACTTGCAAAGAAATGTTGCAGGGTTTTTTATTTGGGGTTTCTTTTGGCTGTTACTTTTTTCTCTCCACATAACCAGTCACAGACAACAAAAAAAGCCCAGATAACCAGAGAAAAGATAATTTCAGAAGTCTTGTTAGCATGAAGCCATCTGATGTGCCTCATTTCTTTCACCATCTTCACTATAGCCCAGACATAATTTAGCCTGGATTTCTTCCAGTCCAGATTCACTAACAATACCATGGACTTCAAATGCCCCTCACACACCAATGGGTTGCACAAGACCTGGTCAAAGGGAACAGCTGACAAACAGTCTCGGGATCTGTGTCAACAAGGGCATATTTTAACAACTTTGCACACTCACTGAAGTTTGAAAAAGGTGCTTAACTCTACGAATTCTGATAACTTAATTCACTCTTTAGGTTGTCACGATTTCACTCTATGCACTCATTTTATACCTGCTTTTATTACCTACACAAGTGTGTGTCCCCCCCATAAAAAGCATTTCAACTGTTGAAGTCCCAGAAATAGAAGGTAATGGCTCATATATGAGTGGAGAGTGAAGATAATCTGTGTTTATTAGTTTCTGATGGGTTGCAGCAAGAACTTGATTAGAAAATAACAACTTTATATTGTGGTTGCATGGAAACCCTGCCTGTCCTACTGCAGGGCTCCAGGCACTGGTTCACCCTCTCACTCCTGGATTGCTTTCTTGAGCTGCAAAACCTGTGCTTTCCAGAGGGTGGACAAGCCCCTTGACTTCTGGGACGTGTCCTCTCTGGGTACATGGCCCAGCAGGAGCCAGAACAAAAATTACAGTTGCCTGATGGACATTCAGTTGTACAGAAGTTCCACACTTAATTTCTTCTCTGCCCCACTAGTTTGTGCAATCACCTCATAAAACAAGTCTCTCAGCTTTGTTTGTATTGCACTGGTCCTTTTTGCTGCCTCTTCCTAAATACATATTTTTTATAAATCATGTCTTAACCCTGTTTTTCCTGAAAGTGATGTAAGAAAGTCACGCTCTGCTTTTCCAGAGAAGACAGATATTATCCTCAAGAAAAAGGAAAAAAAAAAAAAGAAAAAGAAAAGGAACGTTCACAAACAAGAATAAGAGCAGAAACTTGTCCAAACCCATTGTGCTATTGAACAGCATCCACTAACTTGCAAAGAAATGTTGCAGGGTTTTTTATTTGGGGTTTCTTTTGGCTGTTACTTTTTTCTCTCCACATAACCAGTCACAGACAACAAAAAAAGCCCAGATAACCAGAGAAAAGATAATTTCAGAAGTCTTGTTAGCATGAAGCCATCTGATGTGCCTCATTTCTTTCACCATCTTCACTATAGCCCAGACATAATTTAGCCTGGATTTCTTCCAGTCCAGATTCACTAACAATACCATGGACTTCAAATGCCCCTCACACACCAATGGGTTGCACAAGACCTGGTCAAAGGGAACAGCTGACAAACAGTCTCGGGATCTGTGTCAACAAGGGCATATTTTAACAACTTTGCACACTCACTGAAGTTTGAAAAAGGTGCTTAACTCTACGAATTCTGATAACTTAATTCACTCTTTAGGTTGTCACGATTTCACTCTATGCACTCATTTTATACCTGCTTTTATTACCTACACAAGTGTGTGTCCCCCCCATAAAAAGCATTTCAACTGTTGAAGTCCCAGAAATAGAAGGTAATGGCTCATATATGAGTGGAGAGTGAAGATAATCTGTGTTTATTAGTTTCTGATGGGCTGCAGCAAGAACTTGATTAGAAAATAACAACTTTATATTGTGGTTGCATGGAAACCCTGCCTGTCCTACTGCAGGGCTCCAGGCACTGGTTCACCCTCTCACTCCTGGATTGCTTTCTTGAGCTGCAAAACCTGTGCTTTCCAGAGGGTGGACAAGCCCCTTGACTACTGGGACGTGTCCTCTCTGGGTACATGGCCCAGCAGGAGCCAGAACAAAAATTACAGTTGCCTGATGGACATTCAGTTGTACAGAAGTTCCACACTTAATTTCTTCTCTGCCCCACTAGTTTGTGCAATCACCTCATAAAACAAGTCTCTCAGCTTTGTTTGTATTGCACTGGTCCTTTTTGCTGCCTCTTCCTAAATACATATTTTTTATAAATCATGTCTTAACCCTGTTTTTCCTGAAAGTGATGTAAGAAAGTCACGCTCTGCTTTTCCAGAGAAGACAGATATTATCCTCCTGTCAACTTTCAAGTTTGTGCAGAAACTGGACCAACATAAACCATCCTTCCATCAGCTCAGGCACATCCCCCAGAGGCTGGGATATTTGTAGAGTTAAAGACAGCTATTATCAATAAGGAACTGATCTCCCTTCCCCCTCACTGTGCTCTCAGAGCATCTCTGGAAACAGCTCAGTGCTGCAGAGAGACACGACTTTGGAAAGCAAAACTGATGAGTTTTGTGTTAAATCAAGGATGGAGAGAAGGGACAGGGAGAGGCTGGAGGCAGCTGCAGGACTCTCTTGGGATCACAAAGGGGGATGTGTCTCAGCTACTGCTGCACCCAGCCCCTGCAGTGGGGCCTCTGCAGAGCATGAGGAGAGTTCCACAATGCAGCAAATCCACCCTGCCAAGTCTCAGGGCCCAGCAGCTCCCTGCAGCACAGACACACTTCCAAACAGAGAAAGGGACCCACCACCATGAAAACTAGATCTCATCAAGTCCTCTTAATGTTAAATGGCTGAGAGGTAACGAAAAAAACCCACTTTCTTCTTGCTTGTACATTCCCTGAGTTACAAAGCACCCTGAGAAAGAATAGGACTGAGTTCAAGGTGCTGGACTAACACTAGAGGTAACCAATGCAGTAGGGAAGAGTTCCCATCTCTCAAACCTGGAAGGACAAGCATTGTGCAAAGTGAAGGACCTTCTCCACCCCAGCACCACCTGGTTAGTACAGAGACTGTTCCACAGCAGTGTCCATGATTGCAACATGCTTCACAATTGCCAACCACCGGTCTGCAGGGGCAACCTCTTCTGTACTACACACCAGAGGGTTAAACCCATCTGAGGACAATGAGGGGATAGCTTCAAATATGTGCAGGAGAACTCTGAAAGGACCCTGAAATACCTGCAACTTCTGCCTGGGAGGCTCTCATTGCTACCATGACCCACGTTAGCTATGCAGACCCACAGGAACTCGGGTGATATCTGCATAGTTTTGTTACACAGTCCAACCTAACCCAAAACTTGTGCCCTGGCAGCCAGGGAACCTGTCCCACCATCTGCCACAGGGCAGAGGCACTTCACATGGCACCAGAACAACCAAGCTGGCCTGCAGCTCTTCTGTTAATGCAGCAGCATGGAGACTAGTGCCAAACTGCTGCAAAATGTCTGACAGCTACAAAGATCCAAGCAGTTAATTTAAAGCTGTCTGTGCTGCAGCACAGACATATCCAGAGAAACTGCACCATTGGGAAATGTATGGAGCATTGACACCATCTAGGAGGACAGTGAAGCAGCTGTCCCATTGCTGTGCAGAACTCAGCCTCAACCAGAGAATTCACACACCCAGCAACCAAGTGAAAATAGGGCAACAAAGTATGGGACTGCACATCACTAGTTTATCTGCAGCCTGCCCATTAACAGCATCATCTCGAGGGGCCTTTTCACCTGGCTCAAATGTAACCTCCTCTTTCCCCCAAACAAAGGAGAAGGGAGATGCCCAGTTTGAGCAGCTGCTGAATCACAAACCACTGGAAACCCCTGCCCCTCTTCTTCCAAGCCTCCCACAAGCATCCATCTCTGATACTGTTGAGACCACAATTTCATAGCTGGACATTCCCTTGGCTCACAACTACTGTAGGATCTTTTCCATGGAGAAGTAAACTTGTTAGAAGTAAAAGTTTAAGACATGGTTAGAAATTTCCCTGGAAGAGCAGTGTGAGCTGGATCTGCAAGATGAAGAGTACAACTCCCTGCTGATGGGAGGCACAGGAGAGGAGTGACAGCAGCTTGAGTTTTATTGCCTTATTTAAATACATTTTAAACAGACACTGCTAAACTCAAGAAGACTTCAACTAAACTAAGCTGATTATACTATGAAAGAGAACTTATATTTTTTTAAAAGTCCCTCGTAAAGCCAGCTGTGACTCTTCACAGAGAGGCTTATACTTCTTTGACAAAACCAGTTTACATTTATACTGTGGTTTTGAAGACGGGGCCACACCGTGGCACAGATAAGCCTGAAGTGGCTCTGATGTTTCCTCTCTACCCGGGGAGTTTCAAACTGCCCAGCTCCTACCAACAGGCTCAGCTCAGCCTCCAACCGGGCCACCTGCGGCTCAACCAAACACCTCCCGCCGCTTGAAAGGAACCCACCAGAAAAGCCTTTTTCAAAGAAAACCCTCCAGGCTGCTGTGTTTGAAGAGGCAAAGACAAAAGCCTGTGCAACTCGTGCCGTCTTCAGAGCCTCTCCCGGGCATGAGACTTCACAGCAGTTTTCCCTGGGGGACCCGTTTTTCTCTCTTTTGCATCAGTTTCTGCAGAAGATGACTTGGTTGGCAGCTCAGCCAGGGCTCCTCAGCTCGGGCTAATGAAGCCCAAACGCACCTTCCCTGCTCTGGGAGGTTCTGCTCCCCCCCTTGCTGCTCCATACCCAGGCAGTGACCACAGGGCACTAAGCACTTGCCTACAGGGCAAGTCCAACAGGGAAGAACCTCCCCTGAAAGCAACACAATATCCAAGCAGCTGAGCCTTAGGATCACTTCCACACTTTTTTTCCCCACTGAGGATGTCCCTCTCTGACCTCTACCAGCCTGGAACTGGTTCTCTAAGTTAGTGTTGCTGCTAGATCCACATGGCTCAATGAAGATGTATATACACCTCAGCAGTGCAGGTCCAGGGGCAGTGTAAGTGGCAGTGCACAAACACAGCCAGGCGTCCTACACTCTCATCTGTCATGCTCAAATCCCCTTAAACCTCCTCCCTCCCAGTGTTTCTGACAGCCTGCAAGGAAAGCACAGGCTCTTTAGGTGAGCTAACAGCACTGTGATGTTATTCCCCCTTTGGTGCGGTGTCACATCTCACCTTGAGTAATGAGGCTTTGAACAGACCACTTTTTCTCTCTCAGCCCCTGCTTGTACCACACTCCATCCTGTTTTGGCCCTAATTACAGAGAATAATAAATCCAGCTAGACAGTGCTTTTCTGAAGAGCAATTTGCTTTGACTTTTCCCGGCGCTAATGAGTTCGTTAATAGAGGGATTTTCCCTCTCCCTCCCCCCTCTTCTAATCTGTTTCCTTAAATAGCACCACATCCATCGGCAGCTTTCCCACCCCCCAGCAGGTGATGCCTCTCCCTGACCCATCTCCTGCACCTCCCAACCTTTTCCCTCAAAGGAAAGGGAAAGCAGGCATGATTAATAACCGTTTATTAACCAGCATCGGGAGGATCACTCATCAGCTCCCAAGTGTGGCAGATGGAATTGCTGGACTATTCTCAGCCTTGCTGGGTCAGAGCGGGGAACTTAGGAAGCAGATCAGTGCTGGGTTACTAAGTTTAGCTCTTGGCCCAAAGAGGAAAAAGCACACAAATCCTATCAAAACTTAGCTAATTTGCTCACCAAAACAGAACTTGAAAGCACATCATTTCTCTGGAAAATAAAACCTTTCAAATGGCCTATGGGAAAAACCTTCCACCTCAGTCTCTCTTGAGGGAAGCAAAGGACTCGAAGGGGTAGATGTTCTCAAAAGATGAACAGCCTCTTCTGACCTTGTTCAGCAGTATCCCTGCCAGAAAAGAAGGGGAAAGATTCAATTTTTCCCCCCTTCACATAGAGAAATAATAATTGTATCTTCACACCTAACAAAGTTTCCTAACAATAAGGATTTTGTCAGTGACTTTGTGAAAATCTCACCCCCAGTTTTTGTCCCCAGTGAATTTAAATCAGCATTTCCAGGGACAGATGTTATATTTGACAAGTTACTATTAACCTGAGTCTAAGAAAAACCCCACTTCAAGGTACTTGAGGGAAATCACTACATGAGTGACTTTGTCTGCACTCTCTGTACAAAGAGAATACCAGGCCCTGGAATTCCAGATTTCATTTTCCATAAGAAAAATTAAGTATATTGTATTTCTCAACTTAGAGTTGGAAGTTTTGTCGGAGACAAATCCATAAATTCAACCTGAATTCATATATTATTTAAGTTCCTCTCAGAATATTTTCATGCTTGTTGTGGATTTGGAGACACATCCACTGACCTGAGGAGCATCCAGGGAATTTCTAGGTATTTATATTCTTGGATTCTTTATCATTTAAATATAACCTAAAGAAGTCTGAGACAAGGAGAGAAGGTCCTTGTGGTGATGTGTGGGGTACAGAGAGATAATAGTGATTCTGAAAATTTAAGTTCTGATTTCACACCCTGCATTCTTTTTTTCCTAAGCCCCTTATTTGACAAAATTATTTTCTCCTATCTCTCTGCAGCCCATTTGTTATCCTCTCTATTAATAAGCCTTTCCCTGATGAATTGCTGCAATTTATCATTAAATTAGAAGATGAAATAGGTTTACTTTTTTAAAACAGGGAGGTTAACTACTATCAACAGGATATTTTGCCATTATAAAACTCCATCCTCATCTAAAAATACAGGAGTAGCATCTTTTAAAGCAGCCCTAAGGTGCTCCAAGGTGGGAAGGTCAACCAGGGAGGTGACATCCTGCTATTTAAATATATATGGATCAATCTAAAACTGACTGTGAAAGAAAATACATGGCATTATGGCCATGACTCACTCCAAAGTTCTGCAATAGCACAACTGAAAAAAGTTTTACTTTTATACAGATGAGGCTGCCAGGAACTGATACAACAAATGTCAATCTAGATAAAAAAACCCAAACGTCTCTCTACACATACAGAAGTGATTAATCACACAACAGAAGGTTAGTCAGAAAAAGTATTCAAAGAAATATAGAGCAACTTTCTGCTGGAAACCCATGCCAGACTCAAATCCTTTTGGTATCATACAAGTCCCAAGAGCTGCCTCCTACAACACCACTGAAGTTTAACACTGGCATAAGTACATAATATCTCCTCAGCTCCACTGTGGCCAGGCCAGAAGGTTTGGTCCTTGCAGACTTCTGCATCATTTCATCCCCTGGGCTCAATCTCTCTGTGAAATTAAAATTACATTTACCACCACAGCTTGGATCTGAATTGCTGCATGAAGGCAGTGGAAATACCTCAGTGTTTCCTGGGTGCTGTTTTTGCCCTCAGAAACGTTGTCAACAAGAGGTAGATCAAAGCTGGAGAGGAAGAGAGCCCCTGCACACTCCATGCTCCTTTCCAGGAGACCAATGCACTGCAAGGGCTACATCTGGCTGCTGCCTTGCCTTCCACACCCACCCACCTTTACTGCAGAAGTCAGCCCTGGTAGGTATGAAAGAAGCTCTAGGCAGCACAGAAAACAAAACCCCCAGTATCATCCCCCACCAATTCCCAGGTCCAGACTTTTAACACACCTGGTTATTTTATTTCTATCTCCAGAATTTAGGAAGTTATTTTCTTTCATCCTTGGACACTAAGGAAAGAGCCCATATTCTGCCCCCACAGGTTTGCAGTTGAGAGAAGAAATAATTAGGATTTTATACCTCTGTCACTGTCTGCCTGTAATGAACTTCCTTCTATGAGGGGTACAGGCAAAATCAGGGCAAAACCCAACCCTGCTAAGCATCCTTCCTACACAGCAGCATATTTGTCTGCTCCAGATGTGGTGTCTTCTGGAAGAACAGACTCTGGCTGGCCTATTCACAGCCTTGTGTCAGATCCCTGCAATGAGGGAATCTATTCATTCCAACAAGGACTCATTCCCTAAAGAGCTGCTGATAAATTGTAACTGATAAAATGGAGGTGATTTAAAGGTCAGATGAAATCCAGCTCGTGTTCATCCTGCTTCTAATGGAACATCAACAAGATGCTTCACTGCTAAAGGGGTATTTATCTGGGTATTTTTTTGTTGGGGTTTTTCTGACGAAAAATTGCTTATCTGTAACAGATACTGAAAATCTGTTAGGAAACCTTCTCACATTAATCTGCCCAACACCAGGCATCCTGCTGCCTGCCTTGGTGTCCCTTTCTGGAAATTAGTTCTCCTACCATCTTTTTATCACACTTTGGAGAAACGGGAACCAAATGCAGGGTTCACACGAGCAGCAGCAGCAAGAGCTGAAACTGACCGGGCTGTGTTAACTCAAGTATGCAAGAAACCAGCATAAGTGACTGCTACACTCAGCCTCATTTCCTCCAACTTTGCTCTGTCCCTGCAATGCTCTTTGCCAGCCGTTTCTGACATCCCCATCAGGAATACGCAGAGAAACTCTGTCTGCAACATAGGAAGCTTTTCTGCTGCCAGAATTCCACTAGTATAAGGTCCAGATGAGTCCCGTCCCCCTGCTGACTGGGGGCATCTCTTGTCTGGCTGCTCCATTTATCTGATCCCTCCTTCCCTCCAGTCTGTCCTCCTCTTCCATCCCTGCTCCTCCCCCAGTCCCTGTAATTAATATTAACGTTACAGTTTTGTCCTATTAACACAAATTGCCCTTTCCAGAGGCAGATTAAAGCGTTTCCACTGGGGATTTCTTCTCTCCTTTACAATTTTGCTTCTGTGATCAGTGCTGTTTGTGCCTTTCAGTAGCTCCGGGGGGAAAGGAGTGGGAGGGAAAAAGAAGAAAAACACTTATT
>NW_009953964.1:9611870-9622631 GCF_000747805.2 Chaetura pelagica
TTATTAGCAACTCCTTTGAAGAGCTGGAGATTGTGAATTAAACTGATTATTGAATCCCATTTTACCTACAAGGCAGGTTCCCTTTTTCTCCTTCCTCCTGCTCCTCCTATGGGAATAGTAATTGGGAATCACACATCACAAATTTACTGGGCAGCATAAATCAACAGACTCTCCATTTTTGGGGAGTTGAGGGGATATTGTTGCTGAGAAACATGCTAATTAAAAAACAGTATCATAATGAGGTTTACAATCTATGAAATAAAATGCATATGAACAAGTTATTTATAACTGTCATGCATTTATTTAGTGTAAAGCAAACCCTCAGTAAAATTGAAATAAATGTAGAACTACCTGTAAACACGTGGCATTTATTTAAAATGTTTTGGGATGCAGCAGCTTCTTCAGCAAAGAGAACTTAATCAGACCCTTGAGCTTTCCCTTCTGCTAAGGCAAGGAAAGTGCAGCTGTATTGATTCCTCATGTACAGCACTGCCACGTGAGCCATTTTATTGGGCCAACAAACTGTTTAACTGACAAGATCCCAGAGGTCTCAGGTTTTATACAGAAGTACAGACACACCCTCTGTGCATAGCTGATGTAATGCTATCTGGAATTTATCAGACAATACATCATATTACCCAGTGCCAGGAGCAAAGCCTGTACTTCAGACTGCCTGAAGTCCATGGTAACACCCTCATTGGTTTATTGCTCTATTTTTTCACCAAACCAGTGCAGATTTTCTGAGGAAAATGTTGTTTTACTGATGCTGAAAAAAACATCCCTCTGTATCATTTATATAGATACTAACCTGCTCCCTGTAATTCTGAGGGAATGTTCAGGATATGGGCCTCTTACACTTCCCAGGGAGACCTTTCCAACTTCAGCCAAGTGATGAGTCCTTGGAAACCTCAGTTCCCACAAGCTCATAGAAGTCTTCACAAATGTCTGCTCAATTGGAATTAGCTGCTTGGGAGTTCATAGGACAACTAAAACACACCCAGATGTTGTAATTCCTGCACAGCCTTCAAGTACTAAAATCTGAAACTTTTCAAACTTTCTGGAACGTTGACACTAGCTAGAGAACTTTCTAGAATTTCCTGGATTTGCCAGAGATGTCAGTTAAATGAGAAGCTGCTCATCTCCAGGATCTGAAGACTATTTTCATGGAGGGATGAAGTTAGTACTCTCATACCCCTGGGAGCCATGAAGATGTTCAAATCCAAATTCTTTATCCCAGTAGTTGCCCAGAGAAATTCAACAAGTGGGGCTGTTGCAATCCAGCAGGCACTGATTTAGGTAGGATTTCTAGATTAGAAGTTCAGAAGTTCTAAAACTTTTCTGAAGAGATAGCTGGTCCTTATGTGGGAGAAAGAGGCTTTGGAAGTTCTAGAATCTCTCTGGGAATAAATACACATCCTTGAGGTGGAACACACACATCCTGAGATTTGCAAGCACTTTCCCTGTGAGACTCCAGGATAGCTTGGAGGTACAACAGAAGACCTTTCTGGAAAGGAAGAAATGTCCACCCATTCTTGGAGGAGGATTAGAAAGGAGAAGTTTCTACCAAACCTGCAGGAATGTTCCTACATACAGAACTGCTCTCTGGGTTACACACCACACCACACACAGTGTGATGGTCTCTCTGGATTCCATACCTTGCTACCAAGGGGTTGGGAACTGTGAGGCTATGCCAGGTTTCAACAACACATCAGAAACACAAAATGAGTTATGGCTTCAGCTCATATTTTCTATCCAGAAAGCCCATGCAGATAAGATTATTATATACATATATAGAAACACAATGAAATGCACTGTTATGTAAGTTTGTGTACATATCTATGTTGGAATATTTCAGTTATTCTTTTGCAGACAATTCATTCAGCTCTCAAATGCCAAGACAAGTGCATTAGAACAGCTAGTGTCTACACGATAAAGCTCTCAAATATTCAATCCAACACCTAAGTTCTGGCCCTTTGACAGAGTTCTTCCACTTAAAATAATAATAAGAGTGTGACATCAGAAATGTCTCCAGTGATTTGTCCTCACAGGAGTCAGGTGATAGTCACCACAATTGTTTCTCCATAACAGTGAATCAGACTGCTTCAAACCAGAGCTACTCCTTGCTCTGCTCTTCCTGTCACAGCACAAGATGGCTTAATTTAAAAAAAAACAACAAACCAACCACCACCACAAATCTTTCAAGTAAAACTCTCCAGAAGTTAAAAGGGCTGATTTTCCCATGAATAAGTTATCAGGGAAGACATGGGGAGATCTCTTTTCACTACGAGGAGTCTTTCCTAGATCATGACACATTCCATGACAAGTTAAAAAGTTGAGTTACATTTGCACTTCCATGTGCAAAGAGAAATGTGCATGGAGAGGTTTTAGCCTCTGCTACTTTCAGACAATGAACCAAAGGAAAACACAACATCACAAGCTTCTGTGATTCCCAAAGATGCTTGTTGATTTGATTTACTGCCTTTTGTTTCCAGACAACAGCTTCACAGATTCAGTAATCAAGCAGCAAATGCAAAATGAGGCCACGTCTGGTTATGGGCATGGAGATTTAATGAGAGGATTGGTCTCAGCCAAGCTGTTTCTTACTCTCAGCGTTCCATGTCTTCTCTGAAACCTAACAAAGCCTTTTCTCTCCCACATCAATCACTTTTGTCCAGTTCAATCACCCTGGGAGAGAACTACTTTCATGGGGAGGGAAAGGTATAAAAGAAAAATGCTGGCATGTGGCAATATCATGAATGAGCTGCAATTCCTTTTCTCTGACTTCTCCAAAGGAAATGCATGATAACACTCAATTCTTACCATAAAGAATTGTATTGATGCTTGGGGAAAAAAAAGAAAATAAAATCAAAGCTAGCGTATTTCTACCAAAAAAATCCATTCTGTTTACATCCTGGGTTTATATGCTTCCATTCTTTTTCCTAAATACAGGCCACTGATGCTTAGCAGGAGTTTGCAAAGGTTTTGCAACTTTGGTCTTTGCCCAACATGCAGCAGGCAAAGGCAGCATCAGAACAGTACTGCAAAACTTGTAAGCAGTGGCACTTCAGCGCATTTGCACTTAGCTGAATGTAGGCAGGGAAACTATCTGCCTTAAGACTCATTAGAACCCACCAGCCCTTCAATATTTTGAGGAGGGAAGAGAAGTTTGATTCTGGTAGAAAAAGCAATCTTGCAGTTGAGGCAAAAAGAATTGTCATCTAGGAGATTCTGCATCCTTGTCCAACATACTCCTCTAGGGATAATCACCGTGCAAGAAAAAGCTCATTAATCATTAGTAACTAAAGAAAGTCAAGAAGTTCCATTCATTAACAGCAAAATTCCATGCATTAATGGCAAAGATCACTGCTTGCCCCTCTAGGGAAGGGCTGGTTGAATCCAGAGCTTCCAACCCTCATAAGTAAAATAGCCTCAAAAGGCATCTGCTAATGTGGACAATTCAAGAGGACAGTGACACTGAGGCAAGAAACATTCTACCAGAGAGAGGTCCCTGGGAATACTCAACAGTGCTATCAAACCTGAAGGCATCTCAGATGGGAGAAAAAGCTCTTTCATTTGCTAATGCAATGGGAAAAATCTCTCCTGTTATCATTTCTTGCTAGTGCACTGGAAACCAAATCATTAACAAGAGCAGTTCTGTACCTCCCTTCAGTCAAACAGCTTAATTAAAGCAGATGGAGGATCAGACCTTTTTTTATTCATTAAAAGGGAGAAAGATCCTACAGGGCTTCTTTTTATCATTTAGATGTCTGACATGCAAATATTTGCACTGCCAAAAGACTTTAAAAAAAAAAAAAAAAAAAGAAGAAGAAGAAGAAGAAAAAGAAACCAACTGCAACTTGTCTCTCACTCCAGAAGATAAACTGCACTGCTTGATCCTGTGAGTGAGTTGGGGCACTTGGGAGGAAGTCTAAAAACATAGACACTGCAGGGTCACTGAATTCACAAGACAACTGAAACAATGAAAAGTGTGCAACATATTTATTTCCCTCTTCTTTTTTGCTTGTTTTGGGGGGCTTTTTTAATCCATGACAACAGGAATAAAGAGAGTGATGCTAATAACTCTAGTTCTGTCCTGTGTACTTCTACTTCTGTATAAACATCTCTCAAAATCTGGTCCCTGCTGACTTCAAAATAAGCAGATGGTTTCTCTTTTCACCAGGTAAGGGACAGGATAGAAAAGTTCTATTTCCTGCAGCATTTGAGGGCTGCTAAGGCAGGAGCAATGGGCTTCAGAAAACTAAAAGCTGGGATAATATTTCCAACAACTGCATGACACTCAGCACCTGAAAAGGTCTGTCAAGACCAGCCATAAAAGGAAGTTTGGCTTTTCTTTCAATTCACATAGTAGCAGAACAAAATTTTTACTAGTCAAGATCTTTGAAAGAAATGGTAGTTCTGGGTTCTCTGGGATTGCCTGGTAATTATTCTGTGCAGGTCAGAAAATAATTAACTTCTGACCTACAAATCAAGCTTCTAAGGGAAGTAGCAGTGTACTTTCTCCAGGGCTATAAGATTCATGCTGCTTTCTTACTACATAACACTACATAAATTATAACAATGACAAGCAGCAAGACTACAGCTCAAGTGTCATTCTATGACATATGAGACATGGAGATTTATTAATAGATCAGCACAGCAAGGGGGAAAACAACCACCCATTCTTCATTTCTTCTTCTTCAGAGGTTACTGCCTTAACCTGATCCATGCAGTGGATGGATCAGGGGCACACTCACCTTCAGGTCAGGAAGACCTGAGTGCTGCACTCAGCAAGCACTTCACCTGGCTTTCTGCAAACTTATTGTCTGTCATTAAGTCATCCTAGCACGGGGCTTCTCACCACTTCCAAACAGTCTGTCATCACAGATTGGACCACTACACTCATGGAGGCTGCATTTCCAGCCAGGAGAAATCAATACAGCCCCTAATCTATTTGTCAAGAAGTGTATTGCCCAGGGTATGAAGGTCAAGGAGAATACATACACTGCTGGTTTTGCAGAGAAAAACGTAGGGCACAAATTGAGCATGCAGTGTAGATATGTGCTTTGTGCACTGGTAGGAATGGACAGTAAATGTAGACGCACCATATGGGCACTTCAAATGGGTACGTGGCCAGGCTGTAGGGAAGGAGGAAGATGTAGAGACCTCAGCAGTTCTGTACAGGACATTTCTACTTGACAGTTAGTCAGATTTATGAGAACATAAATATTCTATATAGCAAAAGCACATCTTGTGTGGGGGGATGTGGGTGTGCATGGCTGCAAAAGCCTTTCCTGGCTCATCAAAGGATCAAGGTAAGCTTTCCTCCAGCTTCAAAGTTGGTTGTTATGGTTTAAAAAAATAATAAAAAAGTAGTTTGTTGATAGTTGCCTGGCCTCTGAAAGATGTTTTTCATCTGCTTTGTATCTTCAGCTTTGGGTCATCCCATCAACAGCTCACATTGCCAGTAACGTGCCTCAGAGCTTCATGCCTCTCAACATTCCTTTCACCATTCACCCAGGGTGCAGCTACAGAGGAAGGGTCCTGACAAAAACAGGAGATAATTTTATAAGGATATACCATGCATGATGGAGCATTTCATAACCAATAAGCTCTAGAGTATTGAACAAATTCAGCTTTGTTACTCTTCCCAAGACAAGTGCTATTTCTATGGTTAGACCTGTCCCTCTTAAGCAAATGGGGCAAAAGACCATTAACAGTGAGATCTGGGCTGAAATATCAATCACCTACACCACAAATTCCTCAGCTCCTTTCCTAGAGGCATTCTAACCTTAGTCTGCAAGTTCTGCTGAATTTCATATGCAAAACTCCAGTGGGTCTTTTCCACAGATCCATTGAATATCAAAACAGGATTTATCAAAACTTCAGAGTTAAATTTTAAACATAGTTTTTGAAATATAGATAAGATGAACCTCTACATTAATTCCAGTGAATTCTCTTTCATCAGTAAAAAATCTTGGATAGACACAATTTTACAAAACACGGCAGGAATATTTTACGATGTCTTTTTACCAGGAATTATTTTTAAAAGGTGTCCCAGATTCTTACGTTTCTAAGAAAATTGTATTTAGTTGACTCATCTTGCACAGAAATAGCTTCCTACACCTGGAAATTAACTGAGTAAGAATTTGCTTTATAGAATGCTTTGTAAAATTCCCTGAACTTAATTTGTAATTTATTTTTCATTTATTCAGTGTCAAAAGGCAAGTAGTGCTGCTGTAGCAATTTGAATCTCTGTCTTAGGAAGCACAATCCATGTTCTTGGGGCACTGTTTCCTCATTAACCATTCTCCAAAGAACAAACTGACAATAATGGATTTAGTATTCCCAAGATATGCTGAGTGTACTTTCCTGCTATGCCAGACACTTCTTCACTGAAAATTCTGTAATGTATTTGGGGAAGGAAGGCAGTGTGTGTGCATGTTCAGCTTGGAGGAGTTTACCCCCATATATGAATTTATTATCAGAACTTCCATTTCAAAAAGGTAAGCAAAAGAAACTAAAACGGGCACTGCCTGCTATAAAATTCACATGTGAAAAACACATCAAGGACAAGATCAGTTTGTAGTTCTGATTGAGGCTTTAGGTTAGTTCTTAGTACATGGTGCATGTTCATCTAATCACAGAGAGCTTTTTCAAGACCTTTTGGGTTTCCCTTGTCTTTAAGCAACATTATCAAATATCAAACCCAAAACTAACTCACAGACTACAAGGAACATTGAAGAATGCAAGTGAATTCCTTCTCTGTGAAGAAAATTAATCTTTCAAAGGGAAAGGATAAGAGCAGAACCACACATGAAGGAAACCAAAGGAGCAAATATTCCCTGACTCACAGCTGGAAAAAAAAGAATGAAGAAAGAAAAGGCCATGGTTAGAGAGTAGATTTCTTTTTTTTTTTTCCCAGCCATAAAAGGCTTGTACCCACTGACAGACATATCAGAGTATGTTACTTTTCATGCACACCTTTTTCTGCAAGTGTCCTCAGATTTCAGTTGAGTGCTAAAAAGGAATTAAAATCATTATGCTTTTTAAAAATCCTTATGTTTCCCACAGCTCCTGTTGCATTCCTGGAGAAATCAGATTTGAGCCTTCCTACCAAAAGGTCTGATCTGCTCCTGCTACACAGGGAATCAAGACACATTGAAGCAGAGTCTTATGGTTACAGGTGCATTTCAGTAGCTGTTCTGGATCAGACCCAGCCTTTAACTGGTAATTCATTTATTACCTGCCACTCTACCAAGAGTAAAAATTTGGAAAGGCTCACACATTGTGACTGAGCTTTCGGGAGAGAAGATGGGCCAGGACATGTTGTGTTGTACAATTGCCTTATGCAATAAGCCATGAGTTCAATTCATCCCATTGCTTAGTCTAAATGTCTTTGACTTTCAGGGTATTGTGTGGCAGTTCCATGTTTCAGCACCAGGGATACAATATTCATCCACCAACACCTAACAGCAGCTCCTTCTTCTTGAACAATCAGAGCATGCACGTACCCTTCAAGGTCACAACCCTTGCTTGTCTTTGCAAGAATCACCTCTACCTTTGATAGCCCTCATGTCCAGAGAGCTCAAGACAAAAAGTGTTATTTCACAAACTTTGCCATATCTCAGTCTTCATTCCTTCCACAGCTGCATCTCATCCCACCAGCCATCTAATGACCCATTCTTTATTATGGTTTTATTCTGGTTATGGTAATCAGCATTTGTAGAATAGCCAACCATGATATCACTGAAGATTAAGATCCTTTATAGAAAACATCAGAAGCTAATGATGTCTGAAAAATGAAAACCAGTTGCCCATCTATCTAAACCACTGAAGAACAAGTGGAGGGAAACAGAAAAACACACTCATTGCAGAGTCCTCAGCCATCAGTTCTAACTGAATGGTTTGAATCACCACAAGGAGGGACAAAAACCAAATTAATCTGCAAAGACAGTAATGAGACTATCATGAAAAGAAAGTCAAGATCTAGCCCTTTGTCACAGAAAAAAGGGTTCTCAACCCAAATCCTTCAGCTCCAGCAACTTCTTTTCCATCAAGGTAAGCCTAGAAGTAGACAGAATTCAATCCCATGTGTTTGTTGTTGGTACAGTGATAATTCACCATCTGCCACAACTTTTAAAATATTTACCTGCTCTTCAGTGTTTAGATGTAAATACTGACCTCTTAAATGAGAAAACATTTTATCTTACTCCAACTTGATCTTACTCCATCAGA
The DNA here is from genome assembly GCF_000747805.2 of Chaetura pelagica. Lineage (NCBI taxonomy): Eukaryota > Metazoa > Chordata > Aves > Apodiformes > Apodidae > Chaetura > Chaetura pelagica. The sequence continues at coordinate 9,620,106 of NW_009953964.1, forward strand.
TACCCTGCAATATCCATTTTTGTGCTATCTGATGTTGAACAGAATCCATCACTCACAGCCCAGAAAGATGGCACAGAAGCTTCCCAGACGTTTTCATTTACAGCAAGTTTTACAAGACTCATCTACTTTGAAGCAAACTAATAAAAACAATAACAATGTGAACACGCAGCAGGCAATTTTGATTTTAAGACCTTCATTTGGCATCATGATAAGTTATCTTCAATTCTCATTTGTACAAGTGCCACCAAAGACAAATGATTTTTAAAACCGTTTGGATTCTGTTTGAAAAAATGAGAGACTTGGCAAGTAATCCCTCCCCCCAAAAAAATAAATCATCACAAAACACTGCAGCAAAACCAAGCAGAGAGCTAAAATCCAATCTAAAAGCATACCAGGAGAGTTCCAGGGAGAGGAGTTCTGCCAACCAGTACCTGATGACAAGGGTTACTTATAGTAAAGGTGATAAAATTGACTTCCAGCTATTATTAGATCTCCAGATCCAATTTCTAGTTTATCTGCCCTTAGCTTCTTGTAGAGCAAAAGGAAACTAAAAAACAGGCATCACACAGAACCTACATGGGTGGCTTCACCAAAGATAACCTATAGGTGGCTTTCAGGGAGGGCTGGTTGGCTCTTTTTTGAATCACCTGGGTTAAACTAGAGGATGGGAACTCCAAGGATTTGGAGGTGCCCCAGGTGTGACACAGACAAGCAGCACATACTGTACCTAACACTGTACCAAGGCAAGCAAGGAACAACTGCCTTGGTACTCAGAGGTGATAAAAGAGCATCTTAATGCCTAGACCTGCTCTGAACCTGGATTTGCCTGTTTCCCCAGACACCAGAGTAAATAATGCTCTTGTTTCTCTCTAGTAAAATATGTTTGAAGACCAGCAGAAGAGTTCCCAGGCCCACACAAATCATTCTGTGACCATTGTCAACACAATAGGTGACAGTAAAGCAGGTAAATTCTTTCCCTGGAAAACAGAGTTTTGAGACCCTTGACAGGAATTGCTGTGAAGCTTCTGTATATCACATACACACAGATTTGATTTCTCCATCTTATGCACAACAGCCAACCTGCCCCCTTAGCCCAAGGAGAGAAAGGGGGGACAGAGGGAGACATGTCCAGATTCATTCAGTATAAAGATGATCAAACTTACAACCAAGAGAGACACCACAGAACCCATTTCCAAGGGAACCAGAAGGCTCACTAGCCTCTAAGTTTAACCCAGAGATATCAAGACATTATTCTGCCTCCTACTCTTTGTCCTATTTGCCAGTAAAAATGCAGGGAAACACCATTTTTCACCTGCTGTGCTGGTCCTGTTAACACTCCCAGTCTGGAGCTCCTCCTCTGGTCTGTCAGCACACTGGGGGCTGGAAAAGCCCAGTGACAGTGGCACATCCATGTGGGGATAAGTATCAGGAGAAAAAGTATAGCAAGGAACCAGAAAGCAGCAGGCAGGAAACGCTGCATGGAACAGAATCCCCAGGAATCTCTGTAAGTTGAAATCAGAGCCTGCCATTCATCTACCCAGACATTAAGATGCAGCAGCTGGAGTAAATCAGATTAAACTCCTTCTGTATCAACGGCTAGAAGCCAAGCAGCTCTTTCTTTCCTTTTCTTTTGAATGATAATCCAAAGGATATTTCTGTCTCCTTAGCTAAGTAAACACACTGTTTTAAATGAAAACAGGAGATCAAGAGATAGGTGAATTTTAGTATGGCAGTAAGGTCCTTTGAAATACAACCCAAAGTGAGAAGAACAACTTGGTTACTTCCAAGCCTGGGGGGTTGCTATAGTGGTGGAACAAGGAGTCCATTCTACCTCCACCTTCCTAACATGGGATGGGATGAGCATTAGATCAGATTTAACACAGCTAAAAAGGGGTTAAAAGCTACTCTTTTTGCCATGGGGAGGTTTGCAAAGCACAGGGCAAGTAAACAAAACAGAACTTAAAGAAGAAAAATCCCGTTACATCAGGACAAGAGAGAAGAAAGAAATCCCAGACTATTTAGGACATCAAAGTTTAAATTTCAGTTCTTAGAAGTTGAGAAGCCAAGCAGACTGACACTGAAAAAGTGACTGAGAAGCCCATTCCTCCCCACCCCACCCACCACACTCAGCACCCTGCAAGAGCAGCTGGAGCTGCTGTAAGAAACTGCTCAATTCTCCTTACCTGCCCTGGCCTTGATGGCTCTGGGATGTACCAAATCTCTTTGCAAAACCAAAGGGGAAAAACAATCAAGTAAAACAGAGAAAAGGAGAAAAAGAAAAATCAAACACAAACCACACAACCAAATTTAAAAAAAACCAAAAACAACAACCACCCAGAGATGTTCCTTAAAAGCCAACAGCAACACGTAGCAACCGATAGCCAAGCAGATCTTCCACGAGATGGAGACTTAAGGCATGTTTTTTGTGCCCTGTCAAGGGAGACGATTTCAGAGACTTCTTAAAAAGACAAGGATTCGGGTTAAAAAAAAATGGAAACCAAGCAAAATGTATCAGCGCTTGAGAGG
>NW_009953964.1:9622825-9623302 GCF_000747805.2 Chaetura pelagica
TTTTTTTAGTTTAGTAAATTAATGCAGCAAGAAACTCACAAGATCTGCCGAGTCCTAGCGAGGGAGAGAGGGCAGAGGGGAAATGAGATGCTTTAGGAGGACACTGAGCCACTTTCTTTCTGAGCACAATGGGAGTGCTTCCCAAGAAACTTCCCCTTCGTTCCCTTCCTCTCTAGCCCTGAGCAATGGGACACCTTCCCTACAGCAGCAATAACTTATTCGAGAGGAAAATAGCCAAGGAAGCAAGAATCAACAGCAGCCAAACGGCGGGCAGGAGAGCGACACAACCGGGACTGCAGCACCGGCTCCACGCTGACAAATTCCTGTGGATGTAATTAGGAAGACACCCCGGCTAGCAACGGAAATTAAAGCCCTGGCTTGTTGAAGGTGTCCCCCCCCTCCCATCCTCCCCCCACCGCCCTGATGGCAAACCTACACCCCCTACGTCTTCCCCTCTCTCCAGCCTGATGTCCGGAG
>NW_009953964.1:9623432-9630500 GCF_000747805.2 Chaetura pelagica
ACCCCCCGATTGTCCCCAAGTGCCGGGTTACTTTACTGGCCAACCCCAGCGGCCCATCTCTTAAGGAGTACAAAAAAAAACCCCAACCAAACAAGCAACCAACCCGAAACAAACACCAGAACAACCGACAGCGAGAGCTGGAAAAATGTGCAACGTCAACGCGCTCGGGGTCTACGTGTGGGAGACTCTCGTTTTCTTCAGGTAAGATTCGACTTTACGGGAGGAGGGTGTGAGCACCGGGCTGGGCTGCCGTGCCCACCCCAAGCTCGGGACACAGCCCCGAGGCAGAGGCTCAGCCCGAGGACAGGGCGTTCCGTCCTGCCCGAGCTGCCTTTTCGCCTCCCCTCGGTTCCCCGAGACCGGCATCGCACAGCCCCGGGCTCCAGACTTCCCGCGGCTTTGGGAGTTTCTCCGTTTAATTAGCACCGCAATCCCGCTAACCGCAGTGCTGAAAACACCCACCCCGACTGGTTGCAAAGTGACAACTAGTGGCGGCTGGGAATGCTGCACTTGAATTTGCCCGGGTAAATATTCCCATCTCGCCCTCTTCCCCACCCTTACACTGCAGGTTAAGGTGAGTTCTGTGGGATGCTTCCCCTGCCTGGCTAGGTCTTCAGAAAGCTCAGGGCTCATCCTGTCTCCTCAGCTTGTTATGTCTTAAGTCACCAGAACAAACAAACAAAAATAATCACTTTCCTTCCCAACTTTTTTTTTTCCTATCATGTTGTTTTCAACATCTTTCCCTTGCAGAATCTAAACGAAAGCCCAAGGGGATGTGGGGAAATTTTTGCTATTATATCCATTATCAACTAACTGTATTTTGACTCTGATTTACATGTGCTCAGTTTCTCATTAAGGCTAAGGTAGGAAAAGGAATAGTTTAGTCTTTAAAGATCATTTCTGGTCTATCCCTCCCTGCAGTGTTAGTATTAAGAGAACAAAAAAAATAATAATATTGAAAGGTAGAAGCTCTTCTCTGTTTGCATGAATCATGCAGGCTGCTCCAGCAATTGAGAGATGCCAGATACATGCAGTTGGAAAAAAACCCAAACAACCAAATCTTTTGTCATGACTTGAACTTGCTCATCAATTTTAGGCTTCATTTCAGTTGCATGGCTCTCATTTCTGCGTTTCTCTATTTTATCAAAATCTCATCTCACAGTTTAACATGAAAGAACAGATATTAGTTACATACACATCACTGGTGTAAGACTTATTTTATGAAACACAGTAGCAGACCTGCTGATACTGGCTGAACTTTTCCAGCTAGCAGTCTTATTTTTTTTAAACACTAAAGTCTTTCCAGGCATAAAAATTGGGATATCCTCTCTTCTTCTGGAATTCCACAGAAAATCAAGACAGCAAGGTTGTAAGGAGAACTCCAAACATTTAGTTTCTGTCTGTTGGATAAACCAAGAAAGAAGTTCTAGAAACAACTAAGATCACCACTATCTGAAGAACAATGCACAACACCCAGCACTTCAGAGCCATCCTTTCACATCTTGTTTAGTCACAAGTGTATGGCAGCACTTCTCAGTATAGTGGGGTGGACCAAAAGGAACCACATGTATGTGCAATAAACTCTTTAGTTAAACAATGTTGAAACACAGAGATAAAAGAAAAAAAAAATAAAAGGGAGGGGGGGGGGAGGAGGGGAGATAAGCATGGAAATGCTCCTATTTTTATTGAGTTTTCTGTGGCCCTGGCATGAAAGCCTCTGACTGGCACTCCCCTGAACTGCCTGAGCAAGTGAAATTGATACATGCCTGTCTTGCTGACCCTGTTCTGATGCCCACTTTTGCATCACACAACATGTGAGCACTTACAGATTCTCAGCACACCTGTTAAAGTTCTGGGCATTCAAAACCTTAATAAACCAATCCTTTCAGGTTGTAATGTAAATATTTATACTGTTATAAATTATATACATATCTGTGCTATATGTGAGTGTCATATTGTATACAAGAGGTATTTCTGTAAGTCCACTTTTCTTTAAAATTTTGAATGCTCTAACTCAATTATGGAGAGACATTGGAACTGATTTATTTTAATGTACTGCAATAGTTCTCCAAACAAGAAAAAAAAATAATCAGTAATTTCTGCTCAGAAGCCACTCTAAGCAATATTTTTCTTCTCCCTCACCCCAGTACATTGTGCTTTATGTTCAATTTATTACAGGCCAAAAATCTACCAGCCTTTCTAGTCCAGAAATAGCTTTGCTATTTCAGTTTCAGTAAGTGAAGTTTATTCATTAACAGTCATTCATAAATTCAGTGTGGCAGTTACTCCAGCTCCCAGTCATACGTAGGGGTTTAAAAAACACACAAGCTGATAATCCAATAATCTGTAGGAGACATCCGCATTGCTTTAAATCACAGGGTGGACCACACTTTACTGTCAGCCTGCCAAAAATAATCTGGGAAGAGAATCCCTTTTACCTTAGCATACACACCTCAGAAATAAAGAAAAATCCAAAGTCCCAAAGGAAAATGAGATCCAGGTTGTACAGGAAATAAGACTCGGTCTGTGGCTGAACAAAAAGATCCTTCACCAGCCTTTTAAAAAACAAGACCCTGTGGAAAGAGTAACAGCTGGTGTGTGAATGCAAACATTATGGTATTGCCAATATGATATTTGTTTCTGTTAGAGTTGGGGAGGTTTAGAAGGAATTCATGATAAGCAGCTTATTCTGACATGCCTTTCTTTATGGAAGAGCATTTCCCATTTTGCTTCCTGCCTTCTCAGACTGCAGTCACTTAGCTGTGACTAAGACATTTACTGAGAACCTGGGTAGAGGCAGGGACTGAAATTGGGTTGAGGTGGGAGATGAAGGACTTCTGCCAGACAGGCTGCTTGGCCAGTCTTACCTTACACCTATCTCTTTAAGGCAAAATGCCATTTCTTTAAAATAATAAATGCTAAATAATAAATTAGAAGTGATTGGACAACATCGACACAGGAACTTCCAGATGTCTTGCTTATCTCTGTGGAGATTTGAACATCCTCCCAAAGTCTAAGTACACAAACTGCATGTTAATGCCCTGGTCCAGCTGCAAATTCCTTCACACAGAACAAAAAGCTGCTCCTACCCTATGACAATCTTGCCTGGACCTTCTGCTGTGGCATCACATTTTAATAGCTGCAGTGGGCCAGAAACACCACTGCATCAGTCTCAGGGTAGGAATGCACCTTGTATAAGAGATAGAAGAGCCTAGAACTGACACTTTACCCAACTGGACACTTTCCTATGAGGCTTTGAAATGGTTTGGGCCTGGTTCTTGTCCTAATTGCACTTTTGTACATTGGCAAATCAGCAGCATGACCTTTACTGAATCCAGATCGGAGTTGGCCCCTTCTAACAACAAGCTGTCAGCTAGCAGAGGGAATCAAGGCTGTTGCTCCAACGGATTCACAGGCTAAAACTTGCTGCCAGCCTCAGAGCCTATTGGATTGCTCTAGCTGCCATTTTTTGCTTTGTATTCCCCCCTTGTCAGTAACAGAGCTCTTTGATTTCAGTCTCTAAAACAATGCAAAGGTGCCACTGTGAATATGATGCCTCTTAATTTTGTGGAAAGACAGGCATTTTTTCTTAAAACATACTTCACAGGTAAAGTAGGTGACTGGAGAGCTGCTAATTTCAGCCCCCTGGAAATACAACAACAATAAAAAAAATTAAAAGTGGGGGGAAAAATGGAGAGCAGTGTGTGTGCTATCTCTAAAGCTTCTGCTGTAGCTCTGCAGTGCTAGAGGTACCTGTGAATGAAGCACTGACCAGAGACTTCCAGAACCATAAGCTAAACAGAGCAGATATTCTCAGTAGTTAAAGAGTATTTTCCTCACACTAACTAATATCTACTAGAAGTTGTGCCTTATGACCTGTTGTGTCTCTGCTGAGTCTGTCAGCTCCTCCACAAAATAAAAATGATTTATCAAAGGCTTGGACTGGGTGGCTCTAAGGACACTCTTCAGCTTCCCTGGTCTGCAGCCTGTAGTAGCCCCATTTGAGACCCTGCTGAAAGGGTTATGTATTCAAGGTTTGAAAGTGTCATTTGGTAGGCAGTTCTGCTCAGAAACCTATAAAATCATTCCACAAAGAAAGACTGATTTGGTGCCAACCCTGTAAAAGGACAAAATGTTGAGACCCTGCCTTCTGCAGAGACTTTATACACACTTCCATCCATCCATCACAATTTACTTGCATTTTAGGAAAATCAGACAAATCAACATAGAGTAGGCAAATCATTTCCTAGCACAGTTTGCTCTTAACCTTCCTCTCTAAACAGCTGCCTTAAACAACTCCAGATCAGCTCTCTGGAGAGATCAGAACAAAAGAAAAGCTCCACAAATGTCAGGGCAAAAACTATTCCCTTTAACTTATGCTGGGTGCAAGGAGCAAGGAAACCCTACATAACCATCTTAATAAAAACCTTGGAGGGGGTGGAAAAATTGCTGTTTCTCACATGCACTAATAAAATACCCTCAGGCTCTGAGGCACTGGTGCTCTGCAGATTTTAGGCAATAGAGAAAGGCTATCCACCTGGACTCCCACTGAACCTTACCCTATACTGCAGCAAGTCCCACTGGCAGAACATGCCATTTACTGTTCAAATGGCTGAAGGGAGCTGCTTCTGGAGAGAGATTAATCCATGGTAGGATCCTGCCCCTACATGTAAGAGCATGACATCATATCAATTGTCTACAGAGATTCCTTCAGGAACAAAAATTGAGGCATGGGAATTTTCTCTCCCTTACACCTCTTCTCCCATGGAAGGGGTGTTGGAGACCCTTGTATATGAAATAAGTCAGCAGCAAAGGGCTCTCTAAGTCCCAGGTTTAATAGCACAGTCTAAAGGCTAAGCTGTTCATTCTGCTGCTGACCAAGTGATTCAAGTCAAAAAGGACTCGTAAGCAGGAGCACATGCAATCCCCATGTTCATGGGCAAACACCTTCTTTGTTGGCTTCTGAAATTAATCTCATTAAATCCTCATGAGCTGATCTGGAAATAAAAGAATCCCAGCACCTGAATTAAGTTGTTAATCAATGTCCAAAATTAAATTATTATCCCACCACTAACCAGTAATCATTCATCTGTGATAGAAAACCAGCAGTCTGTTCTCATTTCACCCTAATGTGCAAGTTAAAAGGGCTCTCCAAGTTTCACTTTTCATAACAAGATGTCAGACCAGCCAATGAATGTAATTGCTGTTTAGCTACTTAGGAAAGACAAAGGTTTTAAAAAATAAAATGTGCTTTAAACTCATAACATCCAAATCAAAACCACAACATTTAAATATGTCAAATCACCTAAATCTATTCAGAGTTTTACTTGCTTATTTTCTAACCTGGAGCTTTTTTGAGAATCCCAAAGTGACTCATAGTAAGACAACAGATGGGTTGATAATGCATTTTTACTTCTATCTGGTTTATTTGCCTGTATCAGCTCTCACTGTTGTGGCACATTAAATCAAGATTTCACTATTTCCATTAAATTACCCTTTGGTTTATTTTCATTATCTTGCATACTTACTGTTGACCTTTGTCTATCAGCAAGAGCACAGTGATCTCTAGTCCTAGGAAGTGTGGCTACACTTGTGCATCTCACACCTTGCAAAAGGGCTCATCATACTCTTTACACACTAAAAAAAGTCAGTCATTCCAACATATCCTGCCCAGTGTGGTTTGATTTTTTGATTGATAAAGAAAATAATTCCAAGTGCTTCTGAACATTTCAGTTTGGAAAACAAAACAAAACTTTGGGATAAATGGAGCATCAAGGAAGTGAGAAGCAGGATTTTCTCCTGCTGCTCCAGTGCAAAGCACTGAAAGGATGTTTAGCAGCCATGAGCAGATAACTCAACACCAGCCTGTCTGGTTGCTGCCTTCTAGACCTACTTGCACAGCCTAGGAAAGAGCAACTTTTGCACTGCACTCAGCATAATAAAATATTGCTAATTCAGCAGGTCGGTTCTCTTTAAAAAGAAAAATATTACCTCTTCTTTTTCTCACCCTTCCCAAAAATTATCCAAACAATTTACATCTGTGTTTACAAAGCAAAACAACAGTTTCCCTTGAGTGGAGGTGGTTACTTTGGTATTTCTTAGTCAAGATGATTGGTTGGTGCAAAATGAGGTAGATCCCTTAACCTCTTGTGAAACTGCTGCTGTGCCCTAGCTGGCCTGGTCCTGGAGGTCTGGTGTGCCTTGATCACACTGCAGATCAGACACACACTAACAAGCTGCTCCTAAATCTCTGCTCATACTTCAAGACACTGATGAACAGAAATTGAAAATAAAGAAAAAACAAACAAATACATCTTTTGTTCCCTCTGAAAGGCCAAAGCACAAAGAGGGCTTGGAGAGAACAGAAAAAGAGAGACAGATGCACTCTCCTTTCTGCAGTTATTTCATCCCTACAATGCACCACAGCAAGCTGGTGATTTGGGGACTGCACCACGTCTGGCTGGTACACAGACACAGTTGGCATCCTGTAAATACATCACTGCTGGATCTAAGTGCCAGCTGAGAAAAGCAGGAGAAATCTTAATTTACCAAACCCTACAAAATCTGGATTTTAGGAAGGAGGGGGAAAAACAAACAAAAAATCCCCCACACTCTCCACCTGCTTCCCTTTTGATTTCTCCCTCTTCGCCTTCCCACGGCAGCTCACAGCCCTCGAGGGAAAGGAAAACCAAACAAAGGGAAAGGAGAAAAAAGAAGCAAAAAACCCAAATACCGTAGCAGAGAGGCAGGGAAATCTTGTTTTTATCAGTGCCTCATTGCCGGGCGGGTGAAGAGGGGAAAAAAACTGCCACGAGGTTGCCAAGAGGAGGAGTTGCCGCATGCACGGAGCGGCAGGGCTTGCAGTGCCATCCATCATCCCCACGCTGCCTCCGGGCCAGCGCTGCCCATCGCGGCCCCCCCGCCCCTGCCAGCGATGCCAGGACCACCCCTGCAGGATGCAGATCCCGGCCCCCAAGCCCAGCGGGGCTGGACCAGACACACAAATCAATACGCAGGCACAGAAGTGGGATAAAAGGTGGATTGGAGCTGTGTTGCACAGGGCTGGTT
>NW_009953964.1:9630716-9651788 GCF_000747805.2 Chaetura pelagica
TCAGCAGCAAAACGCAGCTGAGCCAGGAACCCAGGCAGAAAACCCGACAAAATGAATCACTTCCTACCTTCACCCAAGTGCCTTTGGATTTGTTTTTTTTCTTTTTATTTCAGTTGATGCAAGTAACAAGATGCTTTGTACAAAGCCCCGAGCACAGGCCCCTCCTCCCCTCTCTTACAGAGCAGGTGTAAAACTTGGGAGTCTGATGTTATCAGCACCCTTTAAAAAAGTCCTTAGCTCCAAATATCCTTGTTGATGTAGAGAGCTCCTGGGCAAAACAGGTCAAGTGCCCCATTCCAGCAGGGTCTGTGCACCACATGTATTAGTGCAGCTGGGAACAGGGAAGGGAGATGCTCTGAATTCCTGAGCCAGGCAGCTCTCTCTTATCTGGTAAGAACTGCAAAGATAGGCCATGAACAAAAAAAGGTAACTTTTCATGGAGTATCTTTGTAATCTTGTCCCTTTGTTCACTTTCAGTGCTTTTGCCCTCTGAAAGCACTGCTGAGCAAGGCAACAGTCCCTGACATATCACACAGATCTTTTTCCTGCATCAGAGCTCACAATATCTGATTTACAACCCAAAAATATGTGTTCCACTTCTCCTGCCACCCCATGTGCCCAAGAACCACAAGCATCCTCCAGCTTCCAGCCCCATCCATCAAACCCTGTCACAGAGCTTTGGGCTTAGAAATCATCTCCCAGCAGCATGGCTGACAAGGTACAAGCCTCATCAAACACAACTTGTTCTTCTGCACTAACATTGGCCCTGCAGCGCTGCCAGGGTTGAAAAGATGGAGCTTTTTTTTGTCAGGGAGCTGAAGAGACCAGAGTCAAAGGGCAGTTGGGATAGGGAAGAGAAGAGCCCTCCTGGGCAGGGGACCCAGAGCTAAGCAATTCCTTCCAGAAGTTACATTTCATTATGGTTCATGAATAAACTGATAAATGACACCAGAAACAACAGACAGCACAGAGGGGACATTTGTCTCCAGCAGGAAATTTGCAATACAATGAAAACAACTCATTCTATAAGAAAACATCATAATGATTTCACATCTCACAGTAAAAAACGCACAATTTTGTGGGCAGGTTGTGTGTTAGCTCAAGAGGACTTTTAAAAGGATCTATAGGAAAATGTTTCAGATAAAACCCACCTCTTTGCACTGCATGTTAACACTCTTTTTAAAAAATTCTAGTCATACCACCTCTGATTTATCAAAAAAGAAGAAAGCAGTTACTAGATTTTTATCCAATCTTAATAAGCACCATAAATCCTTAAACTAAAACTAAATTTTAAAAAGCTGCCCTAGCAAGCTATTTGAACTGAGGAAAATGGGAGTGATAGGGCAACTGCAGAGCTATAAATAGAAAAAAGCATCCACGACTTCTCATAATTCCCTGACACTTGTCTGGTCTGTGATCTAAAACCCTCTGACGTCAGCTGAGGTTCCCACCACAGCTCTCCATCCAAACACTAAATCAAGAGCACATCAGTGAAGAGATGGTTACCCTAGAATGTGAAGCCTTGTCTTGTAAAGACACTTTTACCCTTTTATTTGCTGCATTCAGGAAGGCTGTTTATACATCACTTTAAATATCTGACTTTAAAGGGAATATTCAGCATGCATCAAGTTAGACACCAGCTTTTGTCTTTGCAGGGACTTCTTTTCTTCTATGAAGAATGCAGTTGTTACTTTTAAAAAATCCTCCAGGATGTGCACATGTAAGAGTCAGTGCTGGTGTTTCCTGGATTTATTTCAGAAGTGATTAAAACCTGAACATTGACTTGTGATTCTGCTTTATGTTTTCAAGCCTGTCTCAGTGGCTCAGGATCATCTCTCCAGAAAGGCACTACTTGTGCTCCAGGAGCTGTAGATGCTTCTGGAAGGGAGATTAGTTGAGAACGTCACTAGACAATGTCTGTGGGTTTAAAAGTCAATTCAATACACACATTCTTATAATGGGAGAAAAGTAGAGTGAAATGAAACATGAGAGTTTGAAAAACAGTCCTTGTAAGAGCAGGGATCTTGCATGCAGCTGAGCACTCCTGCCACAACAGTTGTTGGTCTCCCTGTGCTTTTCCATTCTCAACTACATATCATGTGTAGATTTGTCCCTCCAACTGATTGTCTAGTCATTTATTATTTCCTTATTGCTCTGTCCAGGTAGTGTCAGCAATTGCTCCAAGTGCTGATGTCTTTCCATAGAGTTAATCAGTGTAATTGGGAGGTTTCATAGTTCTAGACAGAGTGTTTTGCAGGCTGGGGTAGGAGCCACAGGCTGCAGGAACATGGCAGTGGGACACAGACATTGGAATGCTGCAGACTGAAGGAAAGATTTTTCTCACTCCAGTGAAGTGACTAGATGATCTTTTGAGGTCCCTTCCAACCCCTAGGATTCTGTGAAGTTGTTGCAGTTGTCCCTGGATGGGGGTGACCACAGAGGGTTAATTACCTGAGGCCCATAGAAAAGTGCCTCCCAGCTCCTCTACCCTCTCTACAGCTATTTGATCTAGTGGATCTAACAACATGTAGTGCAGGATATTTCAGAGCAGTTGGGGATTTTCTGGGCTAAAACTTTAACTGATTCCATCCTGCAGGTGCTGCAATGCAGTTACTTCTGGTGCAAAAGATAGAATTGGCTTAACCAGTTCACAGCAACAGAGCACAGCCACTCAGGGCAGAGGGGGCTACACTTTACAAGCCTGCTTCTCCTTACATATCATCCTTATCCCCCACAAACAAGGATAAACAACAACTTATTGCCCATGTTTTTCTCAGAGTGAAATCTCCTTTTTCACACGTTCTCAGATTGCACATTTCCCCACTCTCACAGTACACAAATATTTTCTTACCCTGGCCCAACACCCAGGTCTGCTCTATGTTTCTGTTGCACAAGCTTCCAGATGAATTAAGAAAAAAACCAAGTCCAAATTCCTTCCCCACCTCTGCAAATGCACCCCTGTGGCACAGCCCCCACCTGTACTGGGTGGGCTGTAATGGCCAACAGTTGAGCATGAGCAGAGATGGTGCAACACTCACAGCTCCTTTGACTCTGCACCATACCTGGCCAAAAATACAGCCTAAAAATACAGCTGAGCTGCCCTCCTCCCCACACACCTCCACTCCTCTGTCCTCTCCCCTCTCCTGCTGTAGGTCAGGGATTCAGACAATGTGACAGACAGAAACATGCAGACAATGAGCTTCATCCTTTTTAATTGAATTGCATATCAATATTGATTGTGCTATTCATTTTGATAGCAAATCTAATCACTGAAAAAAGAAGGCTGCTTGAAGTCTCTGCCAAGCCTTCCCAGACCTGTGTCTGGCAGCACTTCCTTCAAGATAACATGTTGATGTGCAGTCAGAAATAGCAGCCAGGGCACAGAGTTTAGGGCTCCTCTTTTCTTTTACACTAGGAAAACCTGTCATCTTCCCTTCCTTCCTCTGGCTGCTGAGGTCAAGATGGGGACAGGCAGTCCTGGCATCTGCAGAGCCTGAGCAAACTGGGCTCTGCTCAGCTCCAGTCTCTGTGTCCAAGAGGCACCATCAGAGGGACCAGGGAGATGGTTCAAACCCAGGTGAGCAGGGCAGGAGGAGAGCTGCCATGGGAAACAGTTCAACAGCAACCATACAGTGTGTTTCTGTACCCAACCATCTGATGTTCCCCATATGCCTACACCTTCAGAGCCTGCTGGAGTCAATAAAACAACTGAGGAATTACCCTACATTGCCAAGACCCCACACTGCTCTGGGAAGGCCTGGCTCTGAGGGCAGAGGAAAGAGATAGATTGGTTGTCTCAGTCTGCCTCACAAACCTGGTGGATATTCCTCTCCCCAGGATACCTACTTAAACATCCCATTTGAAATGTGTGAGTCAGCTCACCTAAATACCACTCCCAACACATCCCTGCCAGGCTTTCTGGCTTGCATTGTGTTTCAAAGATCAATAAGTTAACAAACCTCTTCAGAACCCTTTGCTGAGCTGCACTGAACCCAGATAAGTGATCCTCCCAGATAAGAACTCAACTAGAGGGATAAAACCAGTACTGGTCTCCTGGTGTTGCACCAGTTTACCTTCAGAGAGACCTGAGCCTTCCACTCTTGGCAGCTGGATATTTCCTCTGCAAACAAATATTTTGCAACAGTTTGTGCTTCTGCTGCCAGGCATTTTTTACTCTCAGAATTAATGATTAACAATTAAATTATTTAACAAGGGAATAGTGGCCCAGTGCTAATTAAATTCCATCATCTCTTCTCTTTGCAAAGGAAAAAATAAATGGATATTTCTCAGTATCAGCATTCAGCCAGAACAGGGCAGTCTGTGATGTTGGACTTAATTAGATGGACAACCATGGGCACAGCCAAAAAAAAAGAAAAGAGCACGATAATATTGCACAAGGATCACACAGATGGGGGGAGAAGGAGAAAACAGCCAACTGGGGAGCTGGAAACCAAGCAAACTGACATGCCAGACTGCAGAAAAGCCACTTTCTAAACTAAACAACTTCTTATAAGAATATATTATCTGCTTAGCTGAAACAAAATCATGCAGACAGAGCAAAAAATGCCTGCATAAGCTGGGAGAAACCACTAACAGTTCTCCTGCAAGGCTCAACTGCTCCATTTTAAGGAAGGCTTTTCTTAGGTGTCTTGAGCAGCCACCTACACTGTTCATCCCCACCAGCTTTCACCTTCACATCCCTTCTGATGGGCTGGACCTCCTAGGGGCTTGGTGGAGTCTGCTTACATGCCAGTGTTAATATCACAGAAGATTAAGCTAGTTCATCTACCCTTGGAAGAGATCCTTTCCATTGCTGTTGCTGTGATCATTGCCTGACTGCACTTTCTCAGCCAGATCCACTAGGGATTACACCAGTGTAAATAAGATAAGCTGCTGTCTGCCTGCTATTAAAATGCACCAAGACACACTCAGCTCAGACAACTTGCACCAATGCAAACTTACATCCTCAAGGTTTTTTTGATACATGTTTTGTCTCTTTGTTTATTTGAAGAATAAATTTTGTCCCCAAACACCACAACAATCCACCTTGTTTTTTCAGTTCTTTTCTATCATCAATAATTTTCAAATCACTTGGGAATTTTCTTCTCCACATCTCTGCTGGGCCAGGAGATGAAAGTCCTAGGGGACTTTCAAGGGTGATTCTGTAAGAACTAAGGGATGGAGAAACCCCAGCAAACTCCCAGAGCAGCACACAGCTCTGGCTGAGGCAAACCCTGC
The DNA here is from genome assembly GCF_000747805.2 of Chaetura pelagica. NCBI lineage: Eukaryota > Metazoa > Chordata > Aves > Apodiformes > Apodidae > Chaetura > Chaetura pelagica. The sequence goes on from NW_009953964.1 coordinate 9,635,955, forward strand.
AGAGAGCAGAAGCTGATCACTTTATTGGATGCTGTCTGAGCTAAACTGCCATGGCAAAGCTCAATTGTCACAGACAGAGGAAAAATTTCAGGGTTGTGTTCAATGCAATCTGTCCCTTAAAAACACCAGGCTGGGGGCAGCCTCTCTGTAACTTCCAGTGTTATTTTCTACTATTACTTCTGAGCTAGAGATTGGACACATCTGCCTACTGCTGGCAAGGCTTTGGGGCTCCCTCATCCCCTGCTTTCTTGTCTTTGCTTGTTAAAATCTAGAGGGAAAGTTGCTACCAGACAGCTTTAGGAAAATGTTTAGTAGACAAATAAAACCTGGAAGAAATTCTGAACTCATTGTTCTGAACTCAGGTAGCAGCAAAGAGCACCCTAAAAGTGCTTCTATATCACACACCAGGAGGCATAGAATCATGTTTGACAGCTTCAGAACCTAGAAGTGCTCACAGAAACTCACAGAGATGGGCATAAAGCTGCAGAAAGCAGTAGGGCTGTGAGAGGATGGTCCTCTCCCAGATAACTGTGGGAATTATTTGTCTTATATGCTCCTGTGCAGGAACTGAGCCCATGAAACCCATTTAGTCACAATTTTGAAGCAAAAAGAGTCAAGAAATGGAACCCAGGAAATATGAGCAAATGTGCATTGGAAGGGAACAAACTCAGCACAGGCTTCAGCAATGAATCTACAGGAAAGCTAAACACTGATTTCTGTGGTTTTCCACCTCATTTTTTAAAAAACTAACGCCAGGGGAATTACAGTTTCTAATTACCTTTTTGCACTGAAAGCTTATTAAATTTGTGCTGCTTCTTCCCCCCTCCCCAGCCCCCCACTTTTCCACTTCTAGATATTTCCTGCAGTCAACAGTTAATGACCAGAAATCAGGGTATTGCACTAACTGGCATCTGGCTGATGAAGTGGCAGGAGACTTTGGTTCCCGAATCATTTGCTGCTTAATTGAAATCTTCTCTCTAGCCTCATGGCTGTGCAGACACTTTTGGAATGCAGTTGAGCCCAGTATTAACCATCCTCTCACTCTCAGCCTTCTTCCTTTGAATTTGCAAATCAATTGCTGATTTCCTTTTTGTAAGAAGGAAAAACACCACAACAAATCAATAACAAACAAACCCACCACCTATTCCCCAACCCCACTTACTCCTGAAACAGTGGTTTGGCTTTGCAGAGTTTCTTAGAGCAGAGACAGGGACAGGACAAGACACATGGCTCCAGTAAAAGCTAAACCCACTCCTTGCCACATCACCTCCAGGTCAGGTCCAGTGCAGCAGTGGATTGGGGATGTATAAACAGTGAATGAAAACCTTGGTTTAGACTCTCACTGGAAGTGATCTGGAATTTCTCTTTTCCTTGTTACTGAAATGTAGCAAATTTTAACAGTCAAAAAACTGGCAGAGAACTCCCTGCAGCTTGCAAAAGAAGCCAGACTGCAGTTGTCTGTTTGCAGGACTCAAAGCCAAGGCTTGAGAAGCTTTGATAAGCCCTGATAAAACTAGGAGGGAGCTGATGCAACACAGGTTACTACAGACTCCTGATTTTGAAATTATGGCACCCAAGCCCTTTTGAATCCCATCTAAGTCCCAGAGAACTTGGTACTTCAAAATGCTCTTGTCAAGACCTTGTCTAGATAATGTTTGTCTTTGGAGCCTCAGCTCAGACTTGCATGTCCCAACAGCCCTTTGAGGGCAGGGTCACATTAATATCATGCATAGTAACTATCCCTAAATTATTATTGATAGGTCTTGTGCCAGTACTTAACACTACCCTTCTGAAAGAAGGCTCTCTTGAGACAAGAAACAAAACTTCACAGCATGAGGACCTCATCCTGGAAGAGGACTCCATGCTGTCATTTGTCAGGACACACTGAGCTTAAAAATCTGGTGCCTGCTGTAAACAGGCTCAGGCCTCTCAGTTCAGCCACAGTAGCTGCTCACAGTTCCCACACAGCCTTTGTACTTCAGCCAATTCAGGAGGTTTGCAAAAGGTGAAGTAATGAACCATACTTCCTCCTAAACTGTTTTATTTGTCTTTTACACATTTGCATTACAACATGCCTGGAGGCTCCAACCACCATCAGGAGGCTGAACCCACAAGCAGAGACAGCTCTTGCCCCAAGCACATTGCAAGTCATCTGGGGGGTTGTTTTGGGGGTTGTTGGTTTTGGGGTTTTTTTGTAATCTCAGCTATTTTACATCATATTTTTAGTCTGGGAACAGATCTATGTTTGAATAAAAGATACATAACCACAGGGAAGGAACTGAATAGTGTCTATTCCTGTCTTGGAAAGAAAAACTTCCAGCAAAGTTGAGAACAAGCACCAAGTAACACTGGGAGTCACTTGCTTGTATGTAGATGGCAACAACAGAGACTTCTTAAGCCAAAATCATCACCCAGCAGATCTTGTGGACAGCTATAGAGTCAAAAGGCATATTGCCAGCCTTAGATTGTCATCTTCTACAGATAAACTGGCAATTTCATTCTTTCTGCCCAGAAGCCATACAGGTGCCCAAAAGATTTCCTTTCCTTTCACCCTCAGCCTAACATATCATTTCTGGATCACACTCCAGACACATCCCAGCCCAGAGATCATGTTGTTGTATTGAACTCAACCCCCTGCATTGCAGGTACCAGCAGCTAATGCTGGCCCAACCAGGAAGCAGGAATCCATATTCCATCCCTCCAGTCCCAAAAGCAGGAGCTATGCAACCACCTGACACTCATTTCAGCCTCCAGTTCCAAATTGCTCTTATCCTACCCTTTGGAAAATTAGATTGTCAGGGTACCAAATATGCTCCTTACTATTTGCCATGTAATTAAGCAGTAATTTCTGCCCAAGGCTAATCTCAGAGTGGATTTTTCCTGTGGAGCTCAGTGCCAGAGTTCCCATTTGTCATTCAGTGGCACACCAAGCAGCAAGACCTAAACTCACAAAAGGATTTTCTCCACTCATCATCTCTCTTCTACTTTGGTGGCAGCTGGGATTCTGTATTTAGAGATGTTTGTGCTGGGCAAACAAGTTAGCAGAGAGCAGCCTCATTAGGAATTCACATGGGTACCCACCCCAGCACACAGTGGGAATGAGGTGCTGACTGCTCTGTTTCTGGACCCCAAATACTCCCCAGAATGGGATGTACACTAAAACCTCCTCTTTCTTTCTCCTCAGCTTGGCAGCCTCCAAAGAAGCTGAAGCAGCAGCACGATCTGCCCCCAAACCCATGTCTCCTTCTGATTTCTTGGATAAGTTGATGGGGCGAACGTCAGGATACGATGCCAGGATCAGGCCAAATTTTAAAGGTATGCAGGACTCCTGCTTGTGTGGGTTTGTTTCTTTTGGGGATTGAAAACTCATTAACTGTGTATGGAATAAGAATAATCATTATATTAATATGAAATATGTATGATAATGAGATATTTGGCACATGGATGCTTTGTAGATGTCTAGAAAGGCATCCAACTTCCACTCAGAATGCAGACCATCTTGTAACAACTTGACATGCAGGAAACACTTCAATACAGGGATCAGGGATCCTGCCAAACCGAACTGTGACCAACAGGGACAGATTACAAGAAAAACTTCAACTTTTCCTCTAGGTCACAGCTCACAGCACCTTCTAAGAGCAGGTAAAGCCAAGAAAAGTTCCTCCCATCAAGCTCCAGGAGCAAGATGCCATGAGCAGCTCTGAGCCATCACTGTCTCCCACAGAAGAGTGTTTTCTTTTTAACCAATCTCACTATTACAGAGATAGACCCTTGACTCACAACCAGAGATAGCAGGACCTGCCCCTCTCAGCCACTGTCCAGCCCTCTTCAGTGCTCATTTCATTCACTTGTTTCCTACCACCAATTTCTCCTCATCCTAAGATTCAACTGGCAATGCTAACACAGGGTTACCATGATCTGTTAATAATGATGACAGCATCTGCCACACAGCATCAAGAAATGAGCTCCATTTGAGGCTTTTAACCTGGAGATAGGTGGGAAAGTGATATCCTAGTAACCAACCAGACAATAGAAAACACTGCTGGCTTAATCCAAATCACAAAGAGTTAAGAATCCACCCTCTAAACCTGCCTACACTAAACGATGCACGCACACAAAAGAAATTAAACTTTAATATTTAATGAAATGTATATAATATCTTCCTGCTGAAGGCAGCTGTATTGCACTTTTATTTGAGTTAATATAATTTCAATTTCAATGAACTACACCTTCCCCACAGGGTATTTTTGCTGGCTTAGCCTCCCACACATAAATCAGGGTCCAATTTATAGGGGAGGCACAAGAGGTGTTTTACAGAGCTTGGGGTTGTAGCTCTCAAAGCTTGTCATGTAAATTAACTGCTGTAACTCATAAGGGTGTTTTAATGGCTCAGATCCAAACTAAAATAATTCCAAAGATCCGTATCAGATTGATTTTTTCAGGAGGGGAAGATTAACAAAAATAAGACCACAGCTTTTCCCTAAATGCTGAGAAGTCTAGACTTAGCTGGGGATTCACATCCTGAGAACATGGAAGAAGCATCTGGGCTTTGCTTTCAGTTGGAGGATGATGTCAGTAACCCAGGCAGGGATAAGAGCTGGACCCAGCAGGTGTGGGACAGGGGACCTCTAACCCAAGCTGTACCCTTAACCTTGCTTCTAGGAATCTGTGTTCCCACTGCAAAAGTGGTACTTTTCAGCGGCCAGCAGGGAAGATTCTAGAGTCTTACACATGCTAAAAACAACCAAACAAAACACCCTGCAAAGTGCTCACAGCTCCCCTTGGACACAGCAGGGAGAGCAGGGTGCCTCAACAAGAGCTGAGCTTTCCCAAGGACAGTTCCCTTCATGGGTACTGGACCAAGCTCATCCCATACTCAGCTTCCCTAGGTCACATCAGCACAGGAACAGAAAGACCAGGGCCAGAACCTCCATGCATGAGCACCTGCAGTCACCCAGGAAGTCAGCTCAGGATTTTTCTCACACATGGACTTCCTATATAGTTCATGAGATGGATCCAGAGAAGAAAACTGTTACTCCTGAGCTCAACAGGAGCATTACAGAGAGATAAAACAAGTGCTAAAGCTTGATGGTAAAATGTGGTTTCAGCTGCTGGTTAAATTCTACAAGCCTGTTGGATAAGAGGGTTTCATGAAGAGAGGAAAAAAAATACACCATTTTGTACCTGATATACCTGACCATACTGTGGCTGGAAAGACAGCTGCACAGATGTGAGCTGCTGTTGCACTGGCAAAAGGCTGTCTGGGAGCTGGTTAGACAGCAGCCTGCTTGGACTGCCTGGCACTCACACCCAGAGAATCCCAGCCATAGGCAGCATTGCTGCTACGTGGCTGCAAACCTACTCCCACAAAGGCCAGGCACCAAGTTTCTGAAGAGGCTGAAGTAAGAGAGAAGGAAAGTGAAATGAAGAGGAGCAACCCCAGCTCCAATTACTACTTAGTAACCAGGAAATTCCATTCATTTCTACAGAAGAGGAAGTTTGCACTGATTAGAGGCACAAGTCACTTGTTAGAGGCACAAGTCACTTGGTAAAGCCAACCCTCCAAGTATTTCATCTTGCAGCAGCTGCCAGACTGCAGATGTGGCCTTAACAGACAAGTGTCACTCTCTGAGCAAGGCTGAGCCATCAGACAGTGTTTGAAATTCAGACACCATCCTCATCTCCATAAAGGATGGAAGAATAATCTAAAAATCCACACTTCTCTTCCACAGATCTTATCTTCCCAAAAGCATCTGTCACAGGGATGATGTGAGATTAGTTCTCTGGTGTTAAAATGACCCCTCTGTTCCTGGGGAGGTTCCTCTACTCTCTGCCCATGCTGCCTTTACCCACCACTAACTGAGCAGCACCACTAGCAGGTCCTTTAGGAGCCCCCAGGGCTGTTTTGCTTCTCCCCTCCCCTTGTCACAGCTCTGCAACAACCCCCTCACTGTACATGAACAAGCCACTGGTTTGCCAGGCACCAGATGTGGCTCTGGTTCCAAAATGCTCTCTGAATTTTTGCACTGTGCTGAACTGCAGCTCTTGGCACTGAGGGGGATGCCAGTGCCCCTTTTCCACCTCAGATTTTCCAGACAATATCGTGAACCGCTTCCAGTCACACCGATACCCTTGGGCACCAGCACCACATGGACAGACTGACCCCCATGCCCTCTAATCACCATCTTTGCATCCCTTAACCTCCATTTTGGTCACTTCTTAACTTTTCTAACCTAAGCAGGCTGAGCAAAGCTTCAGTCTGAAAGCAAATAAAGCCCAGCAGAGGCATGGCCCAAAATCTGGGTACCCCCTCTCCCAAAACAGGACAGAAAACTTCTGCTGGCAGAGCCCTGAGGTCTCCCATCCAGCTGGCAAGCTGTGCAGACACCACATTGTCACACAGGGACTTGCTCCTTTGCCCAGCATGATCCCCACAGCACCCTCTGCTGCACTGGCTCCGTAGGGAGTATGTGGTCCTAGGTCAGAAGCATTTAGATGCTTTAAATGAGCATTTTTAAAGTGTATATATATAGGCGTTAATGCTACAGAGTGGAAATCCTTTGTCTTATAAGCACACAATGAACTGCTGTTCCAATCTGTATTTGTCATGCAGGCCCACCAGTGAATGTCAGCTGCAACATTTTCATCAACAGTTTTGGTTCGATTGCAGAAACAACCATGGTAAGTACAAAGCCCAGCACAGCTGCTCAGCCTCACACTCTCAGCAAATGAAGCATCACACTCCTCTGTAATGTAAGGAGGGGAAAGCAATGTGTTCCCAAGTTTTAGCTCAAGTCTGAATAAATTCATGGTCAACACACGACACGTAGTTGAAGATCAGAGTCTCCACAGGGTCAGAAAAGGAAACAAAAAGGAAACAAACAGTTCTTTCTGAAGACTTGCCCAAGGCTCCAAGCTCAGAGACAGTTGCAGATACTTTGTGTTGAACTGCATATAAATCCAGAAATTTGAATCACTGCTTTAAAGTGAAGGGAAAAGAGCTGAACTCAAATTCAGTCTGCACCAGATGTCAAATTCCTAAAGACTGACAGAACTGCCAGATTATTCTTTTCATGGAGTCATTTCTGTTAGACAATGATTTTTCTTAAAAAAATCAAAACCACTATTTGCAAGCTAAGGTTCACTTCAGATAAAATTACTGAGCATGGCTAAAACCTGTACCTACTTGGCAAGATAGTAGGAGCAAAGAATCACTAGAACAGGAGATAATTGCTCCACCTAAGAACAATTAAAGATTAGTTGTGACATAATCAGTGAACAGCAAAGGAAAGCTCTGGAGCTACAGCACCTGACCTCTGTGCTAATTACAGCTGATCCAGAAATATGATGTTTAATTACTATTTGGTAGGTTTCTTTTTCTAGAAAGATGTTGAATGAAGAATGCAAGACTCCAGTTTCAGGAGTTCTGTGCATTCAGGCAGGATGTTATGGGCTTTACATCTAGATCACACCCTGTGACTTGAGCAAGTCACTTGGCACGCACAGCACTGCCAGAGCACATCAAGAGCTGTTACACCTGGGCCTGCAAGTCTCCTCTGACACTGCATGATTCTTCTGGAAGTGTTTGGGGCTCGGGGCAGTTCAGTTCCAGCAGGAGAAAAAAATAAAAATGGCTGTTACTGTACAAGCACAAAGGAAGACATTTCACAACTGGATTGCAGAATTTGTCAGAGTTCAGAGATGAGAAGTATATTTACAGATTCATTTGTATGTAAAGCAAACCAGAAAGAACTAGAACCAAAATACACGTGTTCCTCATGTGCAATTTCATTGGATACTTCCTTTGGTGGTACAGGCACTAGCTACTCTGTTCCTACACAGTCTAGCAGAGACCATCCACAGCTTGCAAGGGAGAGGAGCAGGCCCACAAGGGATCCCTGTGCAGCTCACAGGGCACATCACAAATGACATGTTTTCCAGTATCTCTGTCCTATACTGCAAAATGCATCAGAGCAGCCATACAAAGATGTCACAGGATCCCAGTAAGCAGGATGCTCCATGAAATTAGCATAGACTGGCATGAGAGAGAAAGAGATATGCATTTCTCCTCCAAGACATGCTGCAGGGACTTGCTATTCTCTCCAGATACAACTCATCTCACAGTCTGTCTTCCATAGAAAAAATTCCCATGGGAACCCAAAAACCACCCTCTGGGCACATTGCTTTGTCTAGAAATACCCAAGCCAGCTCTGACAAGCTAGTCCAGATGTCAGGCTGACACAGCAGTGCACACAGCCTCATATGGTGCACAGCTTTGGGGACAGCCATTCTGCTTGTAAACTCTGACAAGAACACAAGCAGCACAGGTACTGAAGCACCTAAAAGCAAGACCCCAGCAAGTCAGAGCAGTCTCTGGGATTTGCTGCCTTGAGATTCACTCTGCAGAGAAGCCAGGCCCTACCCACTGCTTAAGGATGCAGTAGGACAAACAGGCAGTGTCATCTCTCCACCACAGCTTCTGGGAAGGGCAGAAGACCCTGTCATGAAGGGATTTTGAGACAGACCTGACTACTTTGAATTTGAACCAGTGATCAAGTATCTGCGGGAGCAAAAACACTTGGGTGGTAGAGAGGCAATTCAGTGTTTCACCATGAAGCAAGCAGTGCTCCATCACTGATGGTGGTAACACTCCCCCAGCTGCATGACTGGCCAAAAGAGAAAGAACAACACTATGGTTTAAACCTCAATTAGGCACTCTAAGCCTGGGTAGGCCCAGGTTCCAAGTACTACATCAACTTTTACTTCGATCCTATTGCACTGCTACCTGCAGGAAAAGTTGTTATGGATACCAGACATATAATTACTGAAGCATTTAAAACATTTTCAGTGTTGGTTCCTACAGAAAATACCACTGTTGCCCTTTAACTTCATACTGCCTGAAGCTCACAAATCAGCATAAATCATGAGGTCACTATGCAGAGGATTAGAGAGATTAGAGGTAAATTCTCACTTACAGTCCAAGGCATTGTGGAAGTTAGAGGAGGAGAAAATGCAGGAAAACAGAACAAAACAGACATTTGATGCAGCCACTTAGGTCTACAAATCACAGAAAGGAGGACAGTGATTTGAGGGTGAGAGAAGGCACAGGCTTTCCAGAGCAGGCAGAAAGCTGATACCTGCCCCACAAAGGTTCAAAATGGACAAGAATGGAAACCTGAAAAGCTATGGCAAGGCTAAAGGAAAAAAACAACAGTCATCCACCAATCTGAATTCTCCAAAGCAGATCTTACTTAGAGCAAGGGAAGTAAACTCCTTTAAGCATCCTGTAGAACCAGAGACCAAATATAAAAGCCTCTAGTAGTGCACATAATTGATTGGATATTTATGTTAGTTTGTGGCTTATAGCTTTTATTCACCAACCTCACTTGCAAACAGCTCTTAGAACAAGGGAACCTGTGACTGGGGCCACAACCCTGTGAAGCAACAAGGGCTTCAAGGGGAAAGAGGCAACCAACTACAACAGCCAGTGCAGACAACCTCCTTCTGTCCCAAAGCATTACTGCAACAAGGCATCCAGCACCAAGGCATTCCAGGGGACAAAAGCAAGATGCATCCTCCCTAACTATACATCTTTTTAAAAACCACCAGACAAGTCCCAACACAAGCTGCTAAATCCCTTTTTGCTCTTCAGATACATAAACACCTTCCCCCCAGCTGTAACAGAGTAGGAAACAGAGCAAAGCTACACAGTCTTCATGCAAAATGAAATAGAAGCCAAGTGTCTAGGGAACAGGGTCTTGGTTTTAAGTGAATAAACTACACCAGCTATGGCTTTTCTTTGTAGCATAAGACAATTGCTAAGATTATCTGAGCATTTCATCTAACAAGTATCCTGCTATAAAATTGGAATTAAGCAATGCCCTTCATCTCTCTTCCAACAGAAGCTGCATTTTTAAGGATACATTGATTGCTTAAGCAGTTGGGAGCATTTTGCATCCAATGAAAACACATAGAGGAGGAGAAACCTATTTTTACATCATCACCTGAGGTTGCTAGGAGCTGGACTCTATGCTCAAGATTACACCTTCCAGTCTTATGCTTTAAAGAAGACCCACATGAAGCAAACAAGTGTTTAAAAGAAATAAAGACACAAAACAGCCAGCATAGACTTCCCTGTGTATATACATACACATTTCTTTCTGATTATTTAATGCCACCATTTTGCCATCTGAAGAGAGCAAAGCAAATGTTTCCCAGCCATCTCCAACACGGCCACAACTGGTCTCCCAGAGTCTCCTAAGGACAGGAGAAGCTCAAGGCTGCAACTCCCTGAATGTTAAATACTTGTTCAGAGACATCTGTGCATGAACTTTCCAACGAGGTCACAAACCACTCTGCAAAACAGGCCAAGCAATTTGCTCCAGCCTCAAAGGCCAGAGAGCAGCAGGTAGCAAACACAACTGCTTAAGTGAGTGGATCACATTTAATACTGGCCCCTGATTAAATGAGTAGGTCACATTTAATACTGGCCCCACTCATTCCCAGGTCAGCAAAAGATCTAGTTATCAACACACAAAGCCTGCAGTAAAGGTTAGGCTTTGAGCTCAATTTTCTGCAGTCAGTCATTCTTAAACCCAATCATCAGTCCCACAGAGATGATAAGCATGGAACAAGTCACAAAACGCAAAATGAAAAGGTTTTCACAACATCTCATACAGCCTGCTGCTGCTTCAGTGTTAGACCTCAGTGTTTTGGCCACTTCTGTGCTTGGAGTTTGCCTCTGCACTAAACAGAGGGGGCAATTTAAAAAAGAACACCAAAAAAACCAAAAACCAAAACCAAAGTATTAAATAGAACTAGGTAATTCAAATGCAAGGACACAAAAAGAAGCTACAGAAAAAAACCCTCTACTAAACCCCTAAGCCTTCAGTTCATACTTCTAGCTGCAACCCACCCCCAGCAGCTCCTTCCTCAGCCCAAAGGAATGTGCTTTCCCCTCCTTTGTAGGAAAATACAGCAAAAAAAATTGTTTTGGCTTCCAGCACAAAACAGCCCCACTCCCCCCCCCCAGCAACAATAAGCATTAGGATACTGTCCCTACCCATTCCTACCTTCCTCAAGGAGCAGCCTTTCTCCCCAGCAGCACCTCCAGCACAGCTGCCAGCCATGCTGCCTCCTCCCTGTGCCCCAGGTGTGGCTTTATACCAGGCTTCAAATTGGCTACTTGGCTACAGCTGTGGCAAAGTCACCAGCTCTCTTATTAACCCTTCCAAGCCACACTGCCTCCTCCCTCTGGCCCAGGTGTGGTTTTCACACCAGGCTTCAAAGTGGCTGCTTGGCGACAGCTGTGGCAAGGTCACCAGCTCTGCTCTCTTATTAACCTTTCCAAGGGCTGGTGTGTTGGTTTTTTTTGCAGTTAGTCAGTTTTATCTCTCCTTTGCAAGGCAAGTAGCCTTGAAAATGCTTGTTCATTCCCTTTCTAGAAAATAAACCCAATGCCAATAGAGCTGCTTGTGCTCTGCAGCCCAACAGAATCCCCTCCTGGGTGTCTACCCTGTTGTTTTTTTCCATCAGCAAAATTTAAATCTATCAAACTGAAGTCTCTCATCAAAACTTCCCAGTGCAGAAACTGGTCTGACAGAACCCCTGAGTCAGGGGCTGAAACCTATTGAGCTTCCTGACAGCCTCCATCCTTCTTCACAGCACCACCCCCCACCTGCCACCACTTTCATCAGCTCACCCAGCATCAGGTGCCAAGAGTGTGGTGTCTTGGGAAGCAAAGGTCTGAAAAGATCCTCCATTTCCTTGGCCCCTTGTGAAACCACTAAGCAGAATTCCATTTCAGCATTATCAAACTGAACTACTTTGGTCACTTCAGTTCTTTTCTTCCTGCCCTGTGTCATTTCCCCCTTGGGAGTAAAATGCCTTTGTGCCAAATTGCAAAGCTGAATGCCTTCACAGCTCTGTGTTGCTGCTCTGCACTCCCAAGCCAGCCAGAGAAACAGGCTGCACAAGGTAATCAATGTCTGGATGTGATGGGCAAACAAATGAGGAGCTCAAGTGATAAGAAGGACATGGAGAAAGATTATTTTTTTTTTTGCTGAGTTTGCAGCCCCAGTAAAACCTTTTTTTTTTTTCCCCCTTGAAATTCACATCAGAAACTAGGCCTTTCAGTCCATCATTTAGGAACAACTATGGACTTCCTGGTGATTCTAACTAAGACCTCATATAACAGCATCCAAGAGAAAATTATGTACCTCCAGATACTCAATAACTGAGTGTTGTTTGCCTCATCACCTCTCAGCTTGACTGCAATGCCTGGGCACAAAGCTTCACACACAGGATCCATCAGCTGGTACAGAACACTGTAACCCTAATCTGAGTCTTTGTCACAGCCACAGACATGCCCCATTTGCTCTCCCTGCCTTCTGCTGGCTCCTCAGGCTGTGTCGTGTCCAGACACTGTGCTTGTTTTTACATGAATGTTCAAAGAATCCTGGACACAAGGAATCTAAAAGGCTGCCCAGCACCTTCAGTACCACAGTGCAATGCAGCTGCCTGGTGTAAGGAAAGGGCATCTGGGAGGAAACAGCTCTTCCCAATGGCCAGGCCAGGACTGTGGGGTAAACCCATCGAGAAGGAAGGTCTTCCTAAACACACACACACAGAAAAAATACTGATGTCCTAAAATGACAAAGCCAGAGACTTGCAGTCAGTGCATGTATTCTTTTCCTTTGTCCTTTTCTTTTTTACATCACCACATAAATGCTCAGGTGTCTATATTCCAAAACGAGCAAAAAAAAAATCCACTGCAAATGCTTCTCTCCAAAGGAGGAGCACAAAGAATAGCACACATCAGAGTTAGTCACCACTCTGCTGAACATCCAGTGGAAGGAGGTAGAGTGGTCTCCCCCACCACACATCCATGACATGCTCCTGGACTGTTCCTACAAAGGGCATGAGCAGAGGATACTTGGTCTCTGGAGATGAGTTAGGAGGAGGCTTCTCACATTCATCTACTGTGAGAAGTTAATTTCCTTTGGCCCACAAGCATGTGATTAATATCCCTCATCAGGGTGACAAACCTGTGGCATTCATTCTGCCTATGGCCTCTTAGGTCTGCTGTGGTGGCAGCACAAACCACACGACACCTCCCTTCTCACCCTTTCCTTTTGGCAACTTCAGGAGCTGAAGCAGTGAATTGACTCCAGCAACAAAGCTTATCCCCAGCAGCACAGGCTGTTGTAGAGAGATTGGCTCCATTTGCTACCCCCCTCCCTCCAACCCTGCAGGCTGAGAACACTTCTGGGCAGCTACCCCTGAAGTTTCTTCCAAACATGAGTTCAATTTTTGTTGTACATGACATAACCCCCCAACCAGAGCCGACCTGTTAACATCCAGCTTATTTGTAGCTGAATAAGCAAAACAACCTTTTGCTTTCCACCTCTTAGGTCAGTGACATTGATTTCCCGTGACTGCAATGGCTGCAGATCTTTACACACAGAAAAGGAAGAACTGAAAATGTACAAGCTGCTCAGGGAGGTGCTGTGTGCCGTGGGAGGCAGAGCTTCTGGCTTGCTTTCCCTCTCCACATTTGCGTGACTGGCCAGTCCTGCACTAAGAGCCTGGTTCCCAGCTGCCCACAGCTATTGCTATTCACATTTTCTCAAGACACATTATCCAGAATGGACAGAGATTAATAATTAAGTCAGAGGGAGGCAACAGGAGTTGTGAAGGTGACTTTTGGAATATCAGCAGAAGGAGACAGTGTTGCAGCTCCTGTTCATGTTCAGAAGTCTGCTCCTTTTAGCATCAAGTCCCTGGTTCATTTGCTGTTGTCACAACCATTAATGTCATTAGCAGCTTCCCTGCTCCAAGGATGCAGGTGGCACTAAGTGGCCTGAAACAGATTCTAGACCATGGGCTTGGCTGTGAACTGCCCCATCCAAAAACACAAGGCACACAAGACACAATCCTCTCCCAAATGACTGGACTCCACAACAGTCATGTCCTCCTAGATAAGTAACTGTAAGTTCATGTCAAATGAGTATTTGAGGCAGCAGCATCAGAAAAACTGTCCTCCACATTTACCCTTCAACTCCAGAGCTTAATGTTCTCCACATGGAAAGACTAGACCTGATGGCAGAGCCAGAGAGGTCTCCTCAGAGATTTGCAATAGTCTCACTGAAAGAAAGGTCCTAGTGCCTGCAGCAGGTATTAAATAGCAGCAGGTGTGTCAGACACCCTCCATTAACTGTCTCTTAATAGAAGTCTTCAAAGTACATTAGTATTAGAAAGGCACCAAAGAAACCCTGAATCATGATAGCAACTATTAGTTTGGGCCAGGGCAATGAGACTGGTTAATTATATGCTGGTCTTCAGACACAATCTGCTTCTATACTTAGAAAATGTCAATTAATTTATGGACAAGGAGCTTTTATCCCTCTCCTGATGGCTGCCACATCCTCTCCCCATTTCAATTTGTTGGCTCACTCTCTTATGTGACATTCAGCAGAAAAGAGGCATGGAGATCACCCTGGGAAGCTATTGGTCAGACAGGGAGAGGAGAAACTGCCTTTAATTGTCCAGGGGAGTGTCTGAGCTTGACCTCAGCCTCTAGCCCTGGCCTGGGGAGCTCAGGGGAGCTGTAAGACACATGCTTACAAGGCAGAGACATTGCACAGTGCTAGGGGATTAGCTGCAATTAAAGAAGACTGACATTCTATAAAATCTGTAGCATTTCTGGTATTTTGACATTAGGAAGAGGAACCCAGAACACCCCCTTTAGGATTAAGAGAGCAGACCTCACGCACATCCCTTCTGTCTTCACATGCTGTCGCCAAGGGCAGCTGCTCCCATCTGTGAACCTGAGCTACCCCTGTATTAGTGGACACACAGGGAACATGCCTTCCCAGGCTCACTCTGCCTTTTCTTTTCACAAGCCTGGAGAAACCATATCTAGACACAGTGTGGGATGGCTCAAAAGAGAAAAGAAGTTGCTTTGACATCCTTTCCCCCTTAATCCTCCAAAATAGTCATCTTGCTGACACCAGCCTTGCAGCTCCTTCAACTTAACATCACTTCTCCAGCCCCAGGGCTCAGACCAGAGGTCTTGATTCTTCACCCCCAGCTGATGATTGCTGTGATGGAGGGATGCAAGGTCAGGCAGCTGCTCATGCTATGAGAGCTGTAAGCCACAGAGCTAAGAACAACAACAGCTCCTTGAGAAATAAAGCCAGGAGGGCTGGTCCATAGCTTGGGATGTGTTTTGGTTTTGAGAATGATTTTAGTACATGTTCCCCAGTTCTCAGCATTTCCAGCCTGCTCTGAGCACTAACTGCATCCCTCTGCTCCCTGCTTGCCCCGTGCAGGATTACAGGGTGAACATCTTCCTGCGGCAGCAGTGGAACGACCCCCGGCTGGCCTACAATGAATACCCTGATGACTCTCTAGACCTGGACCCCTCCATGCTGGACTCCATCTGGAAGCCTGACTTGTTCTTTGCTAATGAGAAAGGGGCCCATTTCCATGAGATTACCACAGACAACAAGCTTCTGAGGATCTCCAGAAATGGCAATGTCCTCTACAGCATCAGGTGAGGTGACTCAATGGGGAGAGCTCCTCCAGGGTGGGAGAGTCAGCCAGAGCTGAACTCACAGAATCACAGAATTATTGAGGATCAGCATTTTCAGCATTATCAAACCAAAGGACACAGGTCTAGCTAAATGAACCAACTCACTTCCTGTAAGCTTGGTGAACAAAATATTTTCAGCACAGATGATGGTAGAGGGCAGCACAGAGAAGCCATGGAAAATGCAGCCTGCACCTGGTGGAAAATGGAGCTTGAGAGACAAAACTAGAGGTCTCAGGTGG
>NW_009953964.1:9652267-9694981 GCF_000747805.2 Chaetura pelagica
AGCAGGAATTCAGGAAGGTACAGAGACTAATAATAACTTACCATAGGGCATTTTCCCTGCAGAAAATGCCATAAAAATCTCTCTTTTGCCCCATGGTTTGATCTTACTCAAACCTCTTCTTGAGGTTTTCTGTGTGTTTTTTGTTTGGGTTTTTTGGCACGGAAACAATCCCAGTCTCTAGAAATTTATCTGGGAGGGGGGTCCAGAGGATGGAGTTGGGCTTGCTGCTAATCCAGACTGTTGGGAACCTAAGGCAAGAAGTGAAAATAGAAGCAGCAAATCTGTGTGGTGTGGGAACTCTTTGTTCTGCCTTGTCCAAAACAACACAGCAATAAAATGCCATCTGCAGCAGGCAACTCTGCTGGGAATTACATCACAGCCCCAGATGCTTGGTATTCCTCATGCTTTCCAACACCACGTGTGAAAACACAGGCAGGGAAGAGGTGAATGATCACTCACTGCCTCCAGCACATCAATGTGTCTCAGACAAGGTACCAGCCTGGTGCAATGTTGGGTGTCCAGGAGGGGTCACCCCCTCATCAGCACCACAAACTGACATTCCCCTCTGCTGTCTTATTTCCTCAGGATCACACTGACTCTGGCCTGTCCCATGGACCTGAAGAACTTCCCCATGGATGTACAGACGTGCATCATGCAGTTAGAAAGCTGTGAGTCCTGTGCACATCTCCATTATGGAGAGAAGACAACATGTTTTCGCTCTCATCCACCATTCCGCTCCCCAGTTGCATCCCATTCCCAGTTCAGCCTTCACTGGAGGCTTGCTCAAGAACCACTTGCTCAGAATTTTCCATTCATTCAGCATGTGACATTCCCTAGAGAAGCCAAACCTTAAAGATTCCATGAGAGGAGGCTTGGCTTGCTTGTATTTACACTGGCCTTTCACTTTGGAGGGAAAAAGGTGGAAGTGCTTTCAGCTGCAAATGGAATTTTTTCTCTCTGGATGAATATTTGCCCCTTGCACATGTTGGTTAGCCCATGGGAGGGAAAGACAATGAACAACTTCATTCAGAGAAAGAGATCAATAGCAAACGGTTCAACAAGCCAAATTGAAAATAATGTCATTTCACACAGTTCCTTGCACACCTTCACTGCTCCTGTGCAGGTCAATACCCTGGGTTTTACTACGTGCACAAGCAGTTCTGCCTCAACCCACATCCCACCCATTGCAGCACTGCCCAGGAAGGCCAGGCCAAGCTCCTGCTTCCAAGCACTGCTCTCTTCTACAAGTCTGTCTTTCCAGATCAGCATTTAACATTTTTCATTTTTCACCCTGTATTTGTCCCCTCCTCTCAACAGTTGGCTACACAATGAATGATCTTATATTTGAGTGGCAAGAAAAAGGAGCAGTGCAAGTTGCTGATGGGCTGACATTGCCTCAGTTTATCCTCAAAGAAGAAAAAGACTTGAGATACTGCACAAAGCACTACAACACAGGTCAGTGCTCTTTACCCTTAGCTGCTGGGTTCATCAGAGAGGAATTCAGGACTGGGCATTTGCCAAAGTCTCTTGCTATATCTGATGGCACTCGTGACACAAGTCTCCTGCACAGCTAGGGACAACGTATATATAAATACACATAGATATGTTGCCAGTAAATAGAGAGATGTTTAGCCAATAAAATGTTCATAGACACAAGTGTGTGGAACCCTCTTGTCCCCAGTAAAATCTGCATCAGTTCAAGTGTGTTTGGTCTGGACCTTCTCAACCAATACCTTCTTTTATCTTTGATGCAAGAGAGCAGGTGAAATTAAAGTGACAAAGGATATGCTGCCAAGAGCTTTCTTTGCTGTGTTGATGTTGTACATACCTATTTCAGAACTGGGCAACAGCTGTTAATTACCTCCTCTAACAAGACTCTGGTTGTAGGCAATGCAAGGGAAGTCCCCAGATGACAGCTGAAAACAGGAGGCTCCCTGTGCCTCACCAGTCATCTTCCATGTATCTCCTGTCCTTCTCAGGCAAGTTCACCTGTATAGAAGCTCGTTTCCACCTGGAGAGGCAGATGGGCTATTATTTGATCCAGATGTACATCCCCAGCCTCCTTATTGTCATTCTATCCTGGATCTCCTTCTGGATCAATATGGATGCTGCACCTGCTCGTGTTGGCCTGGGGATCACCACAGTGCTCACTATGACCACACAGAGCTCTGGGTCTCGAGCATCACTGCCCAAGGTAGGGACTTATCTTTATTGGGGGGTGGGGGGTGGAAATATGCACTCTGGGGAACAGCACATAAGTAAGTCACCACACAGATCCTCCTGGTCAATAGGGTTGCCATTGTCCTATTCCATTTTGAGGGCAAGCAGGATAAATTCCAGATACCTCCTACAAAACTCCTACAAGACTCCTGCATAGCAGTTTCTGTGACTGGCAGGAAACCTTCCCCTAAGACTCAGCACTCACCCCAAGATACACTCCAGCACCCAGTAGCTCTGTACATTACCCACTCCAGCAACTACCTCACATAGATGCACACTCTATATTCCAGCTTTTACTCATCTGACCATCATACTTTTATAGCACTTAATCTCCCTGTTATGAAGGACTTCTGGCGTGATCAGATTGGATTAGTATTTTACTTGCATGTAAACCATCACAATCAAGACCTGGATAAATTAAAAACTGTAGAATTGTTGTTACTTCGGGGTCCAGGAGCAGCTTCAAAGACCTCATAATACATTCATGTTAAATGAGCTAGATTTTGGTATCCAAGAGCAGATGTCACCCATATCACGGCTTGATCGACTCATTCCAAAGACCTTGGGAGTAACAAGTAAAATAGCAAGCAAAAAGGCATTTGGGTGAAGAAGCCACCCCATCTGAGCCCCTCCCTCTCTGACTCCTAGGTGTCCTATGTGAAGGCCATAGACATCTGGATGGCTGTGTGCTTGCTGTTTGTCTTCTCTGCACTCCTAGAGTACGCTGCTGTCAACTTCGTGTCTCGGCAGCACAAAGAGCTGCTCAGGTTCAGAAGGAAGAGGAGGCACCATAAGGTAATACATAAAGCATGAAGGACACAGCTGGAATCTGTCCCAGCAGAACATCATTACATGGCAACTGAACTGAGCCACTAGTTCCCAGGGAAATCCTCAGTATATGGTCAGAGGTTAAGGAAGGTCACACAACACAAAGCAGGGCTATCTCAGTGAATTGTGTCTCTTCTAACAGTCTGCTGACCCCAGGAGTCTAGCAAGCTGGTTTTGGTTAGCTATCTAAGTGGTCTGAGACAAAAGGGTTGATCTCAACAGAACAATTTGCACACTGCAGTGTTCTAGTCTGAGTTCTCCTCTCCAGAACACACAGCAAGCGCTGGGGGGAGACAGGCAGGGAGGTGTGAGGGGTGTCTGTTGGATAACAGTATCTCCCAATGAGACAGTCTACATTAGCCCAGAGGTAAGTGACACCTCTTTTGTCTCTGTCATCTCCATGTTCAAAAGCATCTGCTTCTCCGACTGACTGCAAATTCCCCTCAGGAGGAGCACTATTCTCAGCCTTAGCTTCTCTCCATGCTTCCTCACCATGACTGACACCAACCCAAGCATGTCACATAAATGTGCATCTGCAGCCTGGACTCTACTAGCTTTTAGGCTGAGGTACCACAGCAAAGATATCACCTCACAGGATGCACTAGAAAGAAACATGAAGGTGACTGTGATCACAAGACCAAAGGCACTAAAAAATTGTCCTTGATTAACTTGTAGGATCAGGTGGACAGTATCAAATTTTCAGCATCAGGCCTGAGAGGCTGCCTTCAAGCTGACATTAAAAAAAACAGTACACTTGCTAAGCAAATGACACAAAGAAAATATTGATGAGTATATCAAGAGAGCCCTTAGGAGACCACCAGGGTCTACCTAAAATTCTCCTTATTGTTTGCTCTCTATTTCAAAGAGCCCTGTGTGATCCATCCCCTCCAGAGACATCCCCCCATTACATTGCTTCTGTGTACCAGCTACTAAAGTCATTCCCAGGGTCCAACCTCTTCTACAGCAGCTCACAGTCTGTGTTTGGAGAACTGCCACCACTCCAGCAGGCAATGGCAGAGAGGGAGCAGGAATCCCTGTCTCTTTGTACATTTACTTTTCTCTACTTCAGTCAATCTATCTCCAAAATAGGGCAAAAATTGTTCACTTGTCCCCAGCCTAGTCAGGACCAGGGATGAAAAGCGTCAGACAAATGCAAGGGAAAAGAAGTAACAGATGAGACCATTGGCACCCATTGAGTTTGCCTGCCAGAGCAAGACCCTGCCATCTCAAAATCAACGGAGGCAGTTTGGGTTCAGCAAATGCAGCCTGCTTAACAGAGCCAAAGCTAAAACCACCCAACAGAGTGGTTTTATCTCTTCCTCTAGATTCAGGCATCGTACCTCTGAATCTGTGCTGCTCCACGCAGATCGTTCTGTTGCTAAAACAATGAAGAGAAAAAAAAGCCACAAATATCCAGATGTTCCACTGAACACAAGGCTGCTGTTACAATCCCTGCCCAATCTCACAGTGATTTAATTGAAACAAAGCATAAACAAAAACACTTGCAAAAGCAAACTGAACAAGATTTGCAGGCTCATCAGAAAACTAGGAGCTGACTGCAAATATGCAAATGGTTAGTGCAGCTGCCAAAGAACCTAATTGCTCTGTCATGATGTCCTGACTTGTCTGGGAAGCTCTGCCTGGTTTAGGTATGACACGACAGGCTAAAATCACGTGAGATGTTGCAGTGGTCCATGCTGGTGAAGGCAGCTGGGGAAAGGACCAGCCCATGCCCACTTTTATTAGATCTGCCTGAATCAAAACCTACTGACCATTCCTCATTGCTCAATGTGCCAGACTGTGCATGGTCTGGCATTAATACAAGTGATTAGTGATTCTAGACAACTCTGTTTCTTACTTTCCTCAGTTTCACATGCAAGGTGCTAGCTTATTCTCACCACCAAGAGTCTTGCTTACACTCTAAAAAATAGAAATCAAATCAATAAATATCTGTTTTCAGGTTTCAATTGGCCCTTTCCATTTCTGAGACCCCTCTTACCTCCTTCCTTCTGGAAGATGGAACCAGAGGAGAATAGAGGCAGTTTAAACCGAACCCCCATTATAATAGATTATCTTAAAGGTCTTTTCCAACTTAAAAAGTTCAATGATTCTAATATAATTGTGACAAGAAGGTTTATAAGTTCTGACCATCTCAGAAGCCAGGCCTCTGCAGCTCATGTATGTTATTAGCTGCACAAGGGAGGCCACTTAAGAAAGGGACACAGGTTAGGGAGAAGTGGCACCTTTGCAAAACTCTCCCTGAAGCCCCAGAGCCAAGAGATGTTGATCCCGCTGCTCCTCAGGCACAGCTGGGGCTCCCTGACCCAACGCAGCTGGGTCCTAATCTTTGGTGCCTCAGCTTCCCTGATCAAAGAACTGCCTCCTCACAGAGCCATTGTTAGGAGCCAAAGACTTTTTAGGATTGCCAAGTCTCAGATACCAGGGACCAGAGCTACACCAAGGGGACACAAGCAAAGCAGGGAAGAATCACCCAAAGGCCTACAAATTCCTCTCAGCCAGGACTCTGAAACAAATAAGCCTGCTGGTAGGTCACACAACTCTCCAGCTTGCTAGCCTTCCCCAAAAATCAAACCAAACCAAGGAGAGTTTGAATTTATTTGGGTTGGTTTTGCTTTGCTCAGATATGCCAAAGTGCTCTCCCTTCTGCTTCTTCACCCCAGAGCCTCCATCCCATACAGCTACCTGCTTGATACAGGCGCCATCCAGAAAAGACACTCTGCAAAGGAGAGGGAAGGGGACAAGCAAAGGAGGGCACATCAGGCAGGCAGGCAAAGAGGGTGGGGGACAGGAGGTCAGCACTGGGGGACACAGGTCAGTGTTGGGGAACACAGCAGGGATCAACCTCTGTCAGATAATTAGTAGCATTGGTCTAACAATTAGCCTCGGTGACCTGTAGCCAAGAGACTTGGATTTCTGATCCAGCCTCTGCAGCTCCCTGGTTGCATTATTTTGGCCAAACTTGTTGTTTTTTTCCTGTAATGACATCCCTGGGTTCAATAAAATAGGGCTAAAATATTCTGAGAGCCCAAAAAAACCACCAAAAATCAGCAATAGCTTTTGCCTTGAGACTGGAAAACAATACTTTTTCTCTTGCTCAGTAATTGGAATTAGCACAAGCAGCCATGTCTTACCGTTGACCTGCAGAAGGCCATTTCTGTTCCTCAAGTAGAAGATGGCTTGTGCAGAGGGGCTGTGGGTCCCGTGGGCAGGCGAGCTGAGGGCTGGTTGTACGTTGCCTGCAGAGGTCTTTTCCTGGACAAGTCTTGGTGCCTGCACATCCATGTAACTCTGTAGAAAGCCTCGTGCAATGGCTTTGACTACTGGAGTTCCATGGAGCCCACTCCTTCTGGGCGAGCTGATTCGGCACAGGCAAAGCAAAGAAGGTGCTGACAGGAGCTGGGGGGAGGGAGAGGCAGAAGCAAAACAGGGGATGCAATCGGAAAAATGAACAGTACCATCAACCAGTCAAGTGTGTCAAAGACCCCAGTGGGGTGGAAGCCAGTCCAGTTCTCTGTGGGGTGCCTGGATCCCCTGCTTTGCATCTGTGCACCACACAGCTTGCACCCCTCTATAAGGCTGATCTCCCAAGAGCAGAGGGTTTGTCCAAGGGCGCCGGGGGGCAGGGAGATGGCAGCGGAGAGCCTTATAGCAAGGGTGCACTGTCTATATCTCATTTTAAGTAGAGTCCCATGCTGAATCTGTTTCAGGAGGATGAAGCTGGCGAGGGCAGGTTCAACTTCACTGCCTACGGGATGGGCCCAGCTTGCCTGCAGGCCAAGGACGGCATCTCCGTCAAGGGCGCCAACAACAACAACACGGCCAACCCCGTCCCCCCGCCCTCCCGCTCCCCCGAGGAGATGAGGAAGCTCTTCATCCAGAGAGCCAAGAAGATCGACAAGATCTCCCGCATCGGCTTCCCCATGGCCTTCCTCATCTTCAACATTTTCTACTGGATCATCTACAAGATCGTCCGCAGAGAGGATGTGCACAACCAGTGAGGGAAGGGGAGCAGCCGGGAGGGAGCGAGCAATCCCTTATCTATGTGCAATAGCAATGCAGCAATGCATGAATTTAAGAATGTGGCAATATCTACTAAAAAAAATAAGAAAAAAAAGAACAAAAAAAAAAAAAAGAAAAAAAAAGGGAGGGAGGGGGACTGGGAGGAACTTTTAATCATGTGAACTGAGGAAAACTGGCAGGGGGAGGAGAAAAAACACTCTTGGTCTGGGGAGCGCAGGGTGGGGATTAGTTTCACAGCATAGGAAGGTTTTTGGATTGCTCCAGCTGCAATCCAAGCAGTGTAATATATTAATATATATTCATGCTTGATTATAATGCAAAAAGAAAAACAAACAAAAAAAAAGATAAACACAAAATACCTTTTTTTTTAGCCTATTAACAGCTTAGATTCTCAAGTCGCTGGAATGATCCATGATTCCATGTGCAGAAACAACCACAATTACACTTTACCTGACTTTTGCCATAGAAAGGCCATACCAGTCAAGCACGTGGGGAAAGAAAAAGCCCTAACAAAAGGAAGAAAAACCCAAGAAAATCGTTCTCTTCTTCCCTAGGTTTTGCACTTTGAAAACTGGATAGATGGGGAAACTTAGGAAAGAGGCTGAAGGTTGTTGTTTATTTTATACATTTGCTTTTTTTAGTCATGGGTTTGCCGATCAAACACTTTGTGACTTTTGGATAGAGGAAAACAAACACATTATCTCTCTCATCCCCATCAGAGAGCATCCAATGGGAAACCCAAGAAGGACATCAGAGCCTTCATCAGAAATCACAGGTACTTTCTGTCCTTTTAAATCACCTGGCAGGATTCAAGTCCCAAGAGTCAGAAATGGCATTTAGAACACTGGAAATGATGAAGGATTTATTATTCTTTTTTTCCAAACCCCTTTCTGCCACATTTGTTTACAATGGGGGGGGGGGGAGGTGTGGAAGCATTGGATGAGTTAAAGCAGACATTGTATTTAAAAACTAGAGAAAACAGGTATATTCATGCCTTGTTGCAACAGGACCGGGCAAACGGCAATATTGTCAGTAAGGGAGGGGTGGGGGGAGATGTGTACAGAGAGAGAAGCTTTTATTTTCAGACATTTCATAGCATTAATAGTGAAACTGGGCCAACGGACCCAAAAGTATATTTTTGTATCTATTTTGGTGCTGCATTTAGCTTTAACACAGATAGGAAGGCAATGCAGGCTGCTTTGCCCCAGGGGAGGCTGGCACAGTTTGGTGGGGATGGGGAAGGGAGGGAGGTGGGAATGGGTTACAAAGAGGTGTCTCTTTGGTCAAGCAGTAGCACAGGTTGGTGTTAATGGTTGGGGTGGGGGGGAACACACCTAATGCCTGCAGGGTGTTATTGGAAAGCCTGGCACAGGCAAGTCAAGGGCTTGATGCCCCACCTGCCTGGGACCCTGAGCTGCAGCACCTGGGGTGGTTCGGTTGTGTTCATTTGCACTTTAGTGAGGGGGGTAAAAGAGAGTGTGAAGGAAGAGACAATCAGTCTGCACTGAAGCACTTGGGGTCAGGTCTGGATTAGGCACTAAATAAAGGCAGAGATACAAGTGGCACTCAAGGAGTGCTTCCACTCTCCCTCCTCTCCCTTGGATTGCAGGTGACCTGGGCTGCAGATCCAGTGCTTGCTCCAGGAACAGAAAGGTTCCTGTTTGCAGCAGCTGCATCCCCCGGAGCAGCTCGAGCTCACAGCAAAGTGCCCTCCAGCAGCACCAGGTCCAGTCTGGCCCACGCCAGCAGCATCCAAGCTTGGGATGGGAGGTGGGAGCTTTTGCTCAGCCATGGTTGTCCCAACCAGTGCAGCAAGAGGCAGATACCAGAGAGGGCAGTGGAGGGACTGACCTTCAAGCTGTCCTAGCACAGGGTCAGTGCCAAAAGGAGGAAGCCCAGAGAAAGTACCAGGGCTCTCTTGGGATGGACAGAGGGACACCCATCTCCGAGGTTGCCAATTCAGCACCTTTCACCAGCACTAAATACACTTTAAAATAAATTAGAACAAAAAGGAAGAGGGGGAAAAAAAAAGAAAAAAATAGAAAAAAAAATGAAAAAAAAAAAAAGATGGAATAAGAACAGCAAGGGGGGGAAGGGAAAGAAAAATAAACAAACATGATGGTCACTATGTGGACTAGGGCAAATGGCAACATTTCCTAATATTTTGGCAAAGGCCACCTAGCTTTGACTCCCTTTGCACTGCTGAGACAGGGAAAGGTCACAGGGTACCAGTGTGAACCAGTAAGTACATCAGCCCCTTGCCCCCTTCCCTCTGTTGGCACAACAGAAAACCTGTGGGCTGGGGACTTCTCCTTCCCCTGGCAGACAGTGTTTTGCCAAGGAGGGAGATCTCAAGCTGTCAGGCAGAGCAGATATTTGATGCTAGGACTACTTCCCAAGTCTTGGCTGGATCCCAAATCTGCTGCTGGCTCCTGGTTTTGCTTGCTGAATTATTGAGCTCTCCCTCCCTGTGTGAAGGCCAGGAGTGCCAGCTGCAGGCTGTGCAGCTGCTCCACACGGCAGGTCCTTGTCTGAGATGAAAGAGCAAATCCAGGGAATTCCCTTCCCTGCCTTGCTTGGCATCCCACGCACTGCAGTTCCTTGCTCATGCAAGGGGATACTCACAAATTCCTGTCATTTGGGCAAAAAAGTCCTACCTTGATGCCCAGACCTTGCATGTAGGAGTTGGGCCCTTTGGTCATGATTCACACAACTTCTCAGCCTCCCCAGGCTGCCCAGGATGGCTCATCTGGGCACAGCCAGCCACAGGGCTGTGGGTCTCCTTCCTAACTGGAGCTGCTCTACAGAGCTCCCTGGAGATTGTTAACAAATCCCATGCACCACCCTCTCATACAAGTTTTGACCCCACATCCCAAAGGCAAGACCAGAGCAAGGATAAGGAATATGTTCCTACCTCACTTCCTTCTGCTCCTGCCTAGGAAAGAAGGTGGAATCCCATGGTTATCCTAGGCCTACTGCTTGGAGATGCAGATAAACTCACAATTGCTGCTTCACTAGAGCTCCAGTGTCACTTCTTGGCACTTGAGTAAGGACAGAGGAAGGCAAATTAGGGACTAGAAATCATCAGAAAGAGGTTTGCATTTCATGCTCATACGAAAGTACATCAGCTGCTAGTGGAGTCCATGGGAGTTTACAGACTGAAACAGGAATTACAAGCTTACCAGCCTGCCTCTGCATTCAGTTCAACTCTGCCAACCACCAGGCATGTTTGATGCTCACCATAAGCATTGGTATTTTCTCTTCATTCAACAGCCAGTTTCCATTCTGACCATTTTCCAGCCCCAAAACTGCCTGCTTGGTGACAGCCAGCAGCACTCACATCCCAACATGAAACATGCTGGAGTGTTGGCAAAGGTCTGACAGTGCTGAGATAGTTGTCCCACAGATGTCCTGCCAGACAGTTTCACCATGTAGACAAGACCTTAGACTGCCCTAGGAGCCCCTGGCAAGGCTGCAATTTTCAAAAAAAAATCAAACATTTTTCTCCATCTGTCCATGGCTGTGTTTAGTCTCTGTATTGCAACAGAACTTGCTTTGATAATCTCTCCTCTTCAAAGCAGGTGCTCCAACAGTGTCAGTAATTCTACTTATTAGTAAGAATGTACAGGATTTGATATTGCAGGGTGGCTTCCAGGCATAGATGGAATTTACCTCAGCAATTCTTAGCTCTTGTGAAGAACAAGGCTGAGAGCAAAACCTCTGTACAAAATAGAGAGCAGTGGGTCTGGCAGTAAAGAGAGAAAATAGGGTCCTAATTCACTTGGATTCTTTGGAAAAGTGGAGCTTCATCCCAAACAATATTATTTCCAGATGTTGTTGGAAATGTATCATTTCATGAGAAGGAATTATTTTTCCTTATACATAACTGTGGAAAAAAACCCTCAACAGTAGGATAAGCTTACTATTTTGTGGTCAGGTAGATGAGTTTTCCCCACTTAACTCCTGATTAAAGTGTTTTTTCTCTCTGGGATCCCAGTACACAAGATCCCAGAAATCAGAGACGTGCCAAAGAGGGTCCAAGACAGACCAGTAAGCACGTGGTCTGGTACAGACTGGAAGGCTCAGCCTTGAACCTTAGCAAAGCACCAGCTTGTCTTGAACCACAGAGGCAGGGTCATTGGCTTCACAGCTCCGGTAGTGCCCTAGTTCCTCCTGTCATAGAAACCTTCACGGGGGGGGGAATTTGCTCCTACAAGCATCAAACAATTTCAAATGCTGAATGTTTTCATGGTCCTGTGAACAGACATTTTTTTTGTTTGTTTTCCCCAGAGTTTTCTGGAAGGTTTTGTTTTTTTCTTCTTCTGCCTTTTCTGAATATCTTTCATTTTAAGGCAAACTCACAACAATTCAGATTACAGTATTGGTTGTCCTTTATCTCAACTGTAATTTTAAGATCTTGCTTTGCTTCCTAATGCTGGTGGAAAAATAATATTACAGATATTTACAATATATATATTTTTAAAAAGAAAGGAATAAATTAAAGGATAGAAGGCTATTTTAAATGGTGCCATACTTTTCACAGATTTTATACAATCATATTTTTGTACTGTATTGCCATTCCTTAATAAAACATAGTTCTTATCCCTGTGCCAAAGACAAACAATCTCTTTCAATGCCCCATTCCTTACTCCAAAACCTTGCTACCAGCAGCAGTGGATAATGCAATATGGGCCACTTCTCCACCAAACCCCAATCCTGATGGCAAAGTTGCAGGTCTGAGGTCACTGTGTGCCAGCTGGACATGGACCTCTTCTGTCTGGGTAATTGCAAGCAGCAGGTCCTGCATTGCTGGAATATCCTGCAGAGCTCACTTCAGTGAAAGCAGTATCTGATCCCTTCCCTGCTAGAAAATACCTGACACTGCATTCTTCTCAGAGGGAGATGTAAGGGGCATCTCATGCTGTTCCTGCTTCACTAGATGTCCATTATTTGTATGGAGACAGTATACTATTTAAGTAGAGAATTGAGATACTTGATTGTTCTTCAGAATACTAGCATAAGCACCAAAGCAGACGTTAATATTCATTAATTTTAGCATCTTCAAATTTACTTCAGATCCTTTAAGTCTGCCCATCCCCTCATCTTCTTCACAACTATTTCTTATCTCCTGCTCAACTGAATCTACACAAGTGTCTCACTTCATTCAAGTGTACTGCATTTCTCTGTGGGCCTTTCCTTTCTTTCATCACCTGAACTTTCAGTTCTGTGAGCCTGAGCTCCTTAGCTTTGCAGCCTTTGAAGGGTCTGGCACAAATCAGTGTCTTGGGAAATGAAGGACAATATGTATTAATAAAACCATCACTCCTAGGTGGGCAAGGCAATGGAGTTTCCAGGGAAGCTCTCTCTTAGCAAGGTGTGCATGAAAAGGACTCCCGGGGAATGCAAGGGTGGCCAAAAAGGGCTTTTTTTTGACTGCTCTTTATGAAAGCAAAGCAGCCTAAGTCAGAGAGAAGGCAGATTTTTGGCTATCATCCCTGTAGGACTCCATGTTTTTCAGTGATCCAGCTACAGAGCAGCTGTTCATTGTAAATCAGGGTTTTATACTCCTGGTCTCCTTCTACTGTTGTGTGTAGCAAAGGGCTCCACAAGAAATAAGCTGTTGTGAGCCAGGCAGTGTGTAAGGAGTTTTTGCACGTTTTGCACAGGGCATCTGCTCAGAGCTACTCCAGGCTCTGGCTGCAGCTGATGGGGAGAGGCTGGTGCTTGCACTGGGTGAGTCATTCTGAGAACTGCTGGGATGAGCAGCCTTTTGGTGAGGCCCTCAGGTGATGCAACACTAATGGAACATTGAAGTGCACAGCCTATTCTGGAGGCACTGGAGTTAGCTTGGTAATGGGAAGCAGAGGCTGAGCCAGGTGAGCAATCCCAACCTGTGATCTCCCTTGGAGCAGGCATCCCATGCACAGCAAGGCTGATCTTTTTTTTTTTTGTAGGATCTGCAGCTCACCTCTAACCTCACCTAGGTGGTTCCAGTGCCCAGCAGAGGAAGCTGCTGGTTAAATGGTCAAATGAGGACCCAAGCATAGCCTGAAAGGGGAACCAGAACAGAAAGCAACAGGAGAGGTTGGTTTGCATGCCACATCACTGTCTTCTCCTGGCATTCAAGGCAGACAGTGCTAACAACTGTGATGCAAGAGTCAAAGCTGGCAGCAGCAGTTATGAGACTGCATTAAGTAATCATGACTATCAGTTCTAGCAAATCAAAGTTGTAGTCCTCAAGCACTTTACTGCCAGGCGTCTGAGTAGAAATTGTAAGGGGGTCTTATGTTTGTGATATTTCTGCTCCTGGGTCTATTACAGAGAGTACTGGAGCCCATCCTGGGATAGGGTTGGCTCCCAGTAGTGCTGGAAATGCGTTAGCCAGGGTTGAATCCAGGCCACACACTGGGAACAGACTCAGCACAAGGGGATGTTGCTGCTTTGGTGGAAGGCAGGGATAGCTTAAGCTTGGTTTAACCACCCTATCAAGACTCAGAACATCACTGCTGGAGCTTGCAGGCTGTGCTTGGTGCTGCCAGTACTGCTACCAACAGTAAGAAGGCAGCCACAAAAAGCATGAGAGGGACCTCAAAAGTTTCCCAACAGCAGTTCTCAGCAAGAAGAGGATATAAAAACCTACTACCTGTTCCCAGCCTGAGGTTCAATTATAGTGGCACTTTCAGTATAAAATCATCCATCTTTTCCCAGGGATAGGATGATACCACCATAGATAAGCCTTTAGCCTGTCTTGAAATTAGCTTTTATTTCTAGGTTTGCTCCTTCAATTGCATAAGCAGTTGAAGCCAAATAAGGACACCTCCACCTACCCAGGGAACCTGGCAGAGCCTGGCTGGGGCAGGAGGTACTATCATTAACTACTTGCTCTGTGTCATTGCTATGGCAGATGAGTCAGGCTTGGTACAAGCAGGGACAGGTAGAGCTGGCCTGGAGCTGCCAGGCCTAAGGGACACAGAGCTCATGAGTAGCTTTTGCTGCTAGGGCTTTTCGGAAGCTGGTCCCAGGATCGTTAGCACTGTAGCAAGCTGGTGGGTCTGTGGAGCACATCAGCCTTAGGCAGTTGGTGGTATTGAGGCACTGCTGGGTTATTTGTCTGACAAAACCATATATCAAGAGAGCAGCTGAGCCAGGTTGAGCACACCACAGAATATGGACACTAAATTACAGCTCCAGGTTCAAGCCTGAATCAGCCTTGCAGTGAAGACACCCTACAAGTCACAATTATAATGGAGGCTTGATAGCAGTGTTGCTGACATCAGCATCACCTTATCATAGCCCTGCAGAGATCAACAGGCCATGACACCCAACAATGGCAGAATTTGGGCTTAGGTTTCAGTGTTTCTTGCTTGACACCTAATCCCCATGGACCTTTACTGAGTCAAAACTATGCAATATTGAAGAGATTATGCCAAGGGTGGTGCCTTAGCCACCTCTCCTGGATTTGCACTTACACATTTTTAGAAGTATTCTCATCACAGTTGCTTGTGATGGGCTAAAGAACCAACACACCAGCCTCTGAGGAGAAAGGCCAGCTCTGCAGTTTGTGATGTGCTAGAGGTGGACACAACTGCATCATGACCACAGCCTCTAGGCCAGGTCTGCTCCTCCAATGCTGCAGTGTAAGAAGCAAAGGACCCCTAAAAGTTCAACTCCCTACCCAAGAGTAGTGAGAGGACAGGGAGCAGAGCTGAGAAAGAAAGAGCAGAACAAAACTTGTGTAAGGCACAGGAGCTTGTAGTACTTACTCACTGTAGTAAGTGTAGTCACAATCGCAATCCCAGTCCATGTGGTCCTGCTGGGAGCTCAGCCTTTAAATGCTGCTTTTCCTTTAATGGATTGGAAAGAGAATTCATGAGGCTTGAGTTGTCCCACGGAGGAGGAGGATGATGCAGCACACGCAGTGTCACCTCTAAAAACAAAGCCCAAGAAACCAGCAAAGGAAGGAAGTGGAGAAGGGGCAGCCTCTGTAACATAAGAACAGCACTGGAAATGCACCTCACTGAACTGCACACTATGGTGAGGGACATTGGTACAACTTCTGCAGGCAGGAGCATAATGAACAATCCTGGCAAGTCCTTGCCTCCACTTGCCATTAATCCTACTTTATCAGGAAAAAACCCACAACAAAAACAACCAACCAAAACACCCCAAATAAACCCCCACTAATGAATTAGACTACTGTTATATCCTCTCTTTATCATTTTAAGTAACTGTGGCCAGCACTACTGGGCACAGCAGTGGAGCTCACCTCTACAAGAAATGCTCACCTAGAGGCTGAGCCAAAAAAAAAAAAAAATCTTAGCAGAAGGGAACACAAGTTCCTTTATTTTATGCTTCCATAGGCTGGGGAAACAACTGAACAAGATCTTTGAAACACTCAGCTCTGCCTTTGCCTACACTGAATTTGTACTGTTTCCTTTCTGTCCCTCTCTTCCCAAACCTGCTTATGTTTCTGTCCAAAACGCTTTAGTTATTCCAATTCCAGGGTTAGATCAGAAACAAGCAGGAAAAGTTAGCTCAGAAGCTGTATGGACCAAGCTGACAAATCCCTAACTTAACCTATTCAAAGTGGAGAAATGTAAAAACCAGCACCTCCACCCCCAGGTTGATGCCCCTTCACAGTCCTCCAGTACTGAGCAGGGTTACCAAACTTGACAGGCCACTTGCACGACACATGCATTTCAAAACTGATTGATGCATTCCTCCTTGAACAAGGTTAAGACAGCAGGTTAATTTGGAGGCCTGTCAGCTTTGGGAGTATCCAAATTGAATTTTTTGGGGAAATAAACATTAAGGTCCAAGCAGCAATGCTACAGAGGGATTTGAGAGACAGGTACGTGATCCACCTTCCCCGCACCGGGAAGAGGGATCCGTTGTGCTTGAGCTTTGAGCTCTGTCCTGCTGCTCCCTGCAACGTCAGGGCATCTCACTGTACTATCAGTGCTGCACTCCCTGCAACTGGTGTGGCAGGTCAGGAGAGACAGGCCAGCTCCAGAGGCATACAAGGTGACAGACATGGACATTAAGGCACAAAGTACAAGTGGCTTAACTCACCATGTGCATCTGGAATTAACTATCCTGAAAAATGGACTGCCCGGAGCATCTCAAGTCTACTGTGAAATGGATTTCACACACAGAGAATAACTTTGTGTGGTTGTCAAGTTTGGCCGTGACACACTGACAGCACTAATCGTGGCCAGAGCTCACCTCTTCCCTCATGGACTTGCTGAGCTGCAGGACCGAGATGGCTGTTTCAAAAGAACTGAAATAGAAGGCAAGTGTGCTAAAAGCCATTCGCACGTGCCTGAGATACAGTAAAACTTCAGTGAACAAGAGATCTACAGAGAGATGCAAAGATGAAGCAACACACCAAGGACTTCACCCAAAAATGGCCTGATGTGCAAAGGTTACAGTGCATTTCATCACAGGTTACCATTCCTGCAGCATCAGTGAACACTATTCTGGAAGCAGCCTTTGAATCCTGAAGATGCACAAGCCTATCCCAAGCAGCTGTTTGCAACCACCCACCCAAGATCAAACAACAGCCATAAGGAGGCATAACATGGTTGTGGACTGTGACATTTTATGGACTGTGTTGTCTATTCACATTCCACCACAGTGTACAGCATATCATGCTTATTGTATTGAATCTGAGATGAGGAATAATGAAAGACTTACATGTAAGTGACAAAAAAAAGGAGGGGAGGAGCCAGGAATTTCTCCCTTCCAACTATAAACGCACACCATTTACATTGTTTTGTAAATAAATTTATCTTTAGAAGAACAATAAAAATACTCAAGATATTTCTGTTCAGGACAACCATTGCATATTTGGTCTTCCTTTGGAGGGGAGATAAAAACAAACGCAACAGAAACACTTTCTAATTAAAAACATACAAAATATATAGAAGTGGGAACAGTTCAGCACTTAGGGAGTTTCTTTGATAACCATTGTCTCAGTTTTCCAGAAGTGTCCAACTCTCTCGTCAAACTCCCCAAAATCTGCTATCTAGGAAGAATACCTCTCAAAAACTTCTGAAAAAACCTGTTAAGCAGTGGCATTGTTCTGTGCTATTTTCTCTCTCTCCCATCTGCAAGCCATTTGTATGAAGAAAATCTTTGTTTCCAAAGCTTGACTCACTAGAGCTCATTTGTTCCAAAATACAACAGCTCCTCGATCCTGTTTATACCAGGGACAGCCAAGAGCTCCAATAAATGAGCTGGGCTGAGCTCAGCAGCTGCAGTGTAAGATGTTACTGGCTACCCCATCCCTCTGCCAGCAGCCACTGTTCCCCACAGGGAGGGCAATACCAGTCACCCTCCACTCTCTGGTGGAGCTGAGGGTGAAAACATGGGGTTTGCCAACAGATCAAGACCTCAGCTGTAGGACAGATCCTCCCACACAGGGGCAGGACAGACCACTGAGGATTATAACCTCTTGACAACACCCATCCATCAGAGCTCATTTATCAATGTTCTTATGTGAACGCTAAATCCAGATTTGAACCACTTTTGGAATTTTTTTTTGGTGTGTGCTTCTTTAAAAACAAACCAGATATTTTCTAAAGCTTGTTCATAATCAAGAAAGAATTGGCAAGGTCAGAGCATTTTCTTCTCATTCTTCGATCTTATTGAGGCCTCAGAAGGAAGCAGTGGCATTAAAACTGCCTCAGTTTCATCAACTCTTTTAAAGCAAAGGAAAAAAACAGCAGCTGATGCTAAGAGGACAATTCATCTCCCTTTAACTTCAAATAAGCTTCTTTAAAACAGGGATAGAAATAAGTCTTATTCAGCTGATTCCTTGCAAGATGGGTTACTAAAATACCAGCATCTCACAAGAAACAATTTGGAAAGTGTTCACAGAGTAAGAACTAATCACTGGAAATAAGGTAAGAAGAGGGAAGTGCTCTCTGAGCACCTCTACTGGTTCATTAATAGCCCAAAACATTAGAAAATAATTGAGTCATTGCTGATTATTTTTCATGCTACTCCCCCTCAAGAACAGAGGAGGGACTAGAGAGATACAGAATATTCAGTGTGCTACCCAAACTTAAACCTTAGGACTTCAAATTCTTAAAAAAGAATAAACTGGCTTAATCATGAAGTGCTTACATGTCTTCTCCCTACCCACCTTAAAAAGGGAACTCCTTATCTTTTCTACAAGAATTTATTATATATACATATATACACACAAAATTGGTATGGCCTTACACTCCATTTAAGGATATTTTGCTACATTTGTCAAAGTGCAAAGTAACTGCTTCCTTAAAAGCAGCATTTTTACATCATGATGAAATAAACCTGTAACTTGTACAATTTGCATGACCACACAGGAACAGTGGCAGATTATTTTTCTGGCTTGTAAAAAATTTTAAAACAGAAGTTCTATTTCAGCAATTTGAAGATGGAATGTAAAGTTTCTGCTGTTATATGTATATAAAAGTTATTGAATCATACATTCATGCTGATTCAAATAAAACAATAAAGATTTTTTTCTGAAATTCTCTCTCTCCAGGGACTTCTAGTGCCAGAGGTTCCACACTGCAGCCCACACTGCTGGGGTGTTTGTGCTAATGTAACATTTCATTAAAATAAGGGAAAAGATCAGTTTTACTGTTAAGCTTTTTATTCTGAAGAATAACCTCTCCCATCTGTGACCTCCTGAGCTCCACCCCACAAAGAAATTCCTACAACAGCAGCAGAATCAGCCTTGTAGCATGAAGCAAGCCATAGCATTCAGGACTCCTGAACTGCTCCTTATTCTTTCAGACTCTTGCAAGGCAAACACTGACACAGTTAGATGGATGTGATCCCAGTCTCTCAGGAATTTAAGTGGCTGAGGACTGGCTAAAAGGCAAAGATTTTGGAATGTTGCCAGGAGGTGATGTGTGCTGAAGAGGTCTCACTGTACAAGAAACTGCCATAAAACAGGAGGCAATAAAGCCTGATGCGTCCTGTCACACTGTGGAGAACGTGGGAGGTGGAAGGCTGCTGGATGAAGCTCTATGCAACAAGTTGCAGAAACTGCTGAAGAAGGTGAACCAAGTCAGTTTGTAGAGGGGAAAGCCATCCAGCTGGCTTTAGATATTGTAAAATGAGAAAAAATGGCCAGTGGTCTCCCTCTGTACTGACTCACGGATGGTGGCAAATGCCCCGTGGCCTGGTCACAGCAATGGTGGCAGAGCAACTAGCAGCACTGAGGCAGACCCACCTGGGCTGCTGCATCTTGGCTAGATAATCTGGTTGTAAAAGTGCATCAAGTAGATGCTGACCTACCCAAGGGTCAGGCCACCGAACAAACACCAAAACCACAAGCAAGTGGGTCAAGCTGCTAAGATTGATGTGGCTCAGGTGGATTTGGACTGGCAACGTAAGAGTGAGTTACATATAGCTCAGTGAGCCCATGACATCTCATGCCATCAGGGAAGAGAGGCAACAAAGATGGGCTTATGATCATGGCCATGGACGCTACTGTACAAGTTATCCAGAAATGTGAAATGTGCATTGTAGCTAAACAAGTCAAGCAGTTAAAGCCTCTCTTGTATGAGCACAATGGCTGAAACATAACAGGGAGGTCTGGCAGATTTCACACTCCTGCAAACCCAGCAAGGCAAGCACCATGCACTTACAATGGTGGAAGCAACCACTGGATGGCTGGAAGCATATCCCATGCCACCACATGGAACACTATCCTGGGCCTTGACAAGCAAATTTAACTGCATTAGAGTCCAGGCAGCAGAAGCAAGTATTCCACAAGCATGATGAAAAGGGACGTATCACACCTCTAGCCTGTATAAAACACCTCTGAGTTACTCTGGTCTTTCACACAAGTGACAGGCAAACAAAGTTCTGTTTTTGTTGTCTTTACAATACCTTGGGTCTTAAAAATCAGACAAATTAAGAGCAGCACACTCTAGAGAGCCAAACTATGCCTTGAATTCTTACGCAAGGTGAAAAGGTTTGGCAAGGAGCTTAGCTGTTCGGGCCTAAGGGTCCATATATAAAAAAAGCTATTTCATGTAACAGTTGGCAAGCAAGGACATGGCATGATTTATACATAGCCTTAACATTCTTTAGTAGACCAACTGACCTTGATGCAGACATCCAAAATGACATTTCAAAATGTTGAAGGGCTGCCACTCACACTGAATCTTGGGGATACACACAAAGTGTTTTTCTTTCTACAGTTACATGCTTGGTCAAGTTTGAAATATTAGTGGAACAAAAGATCTCACTTGGTTTGGCAAGTGGCATTTTGTGACAGAAAACAGAAGGGCAACAACTCTATTCTGAGAACGTGCCATTACTGTAAAATCTTCTGTCTTTAAGGAATGACGGAGTTTGAAAGTATTCTACTTATCTGGTTTTGAGACATGAAACAAATAAGCTAGTAACAAACCCCCTTGCCCCATCTTCCACATAACATGCAGACAAGACTATTAAGATCTTAGGAGAGCATTTTTTCAAGTTACCAGCCAGGGTAAGAATGGTACTGCTGGAAATTAAATAATCACCAAGATAATTACTTCCTGCTAACGCCTGCAGAATTTAGAGTAACTGCTGGCATGCTATGTGCTCTTAGCCCCAGGCAGCAGTAAGTAAAGAAAAACAATTTTAAAATATATTTTGTCAAAAAGGATTGTCCCTCTGAGAGATGCAGAATCAGCAGCTGCAGAGATCAACTCCAAGTCTTCATACCTGTACCCACAGCCATCTTTTTCACCTAGGAAATCAGACTCCCAGATCCAAAGGACACCCACCCCATGTGACACTGCTGAAGTAAAATCCTCATTCAGATTCAATTCAGAGCTCACTGTTACCACATAGGTCCTGTTTCCTACTCTAAATCCTCTCTGCAAAGCCTTCATTCCAATAGCATGCCCACCACCTCTGCACTTGCCTGTATGGGGCTGGTGCACATCCAAAAACATTGGACCTGCAGCTCTGAGTTAATTATCCATTAATAAAGAAGAGGAACCTGTAAAGAGGGCCCTGCAAAACAACCAAACCCTGTCCAAATCCTCAACTGGAGAACCAACACCCTCAGCCCTTGGATATTAGAGGTCAGACTTCTTGTAGCTATTCCAGGTCACTGCAGCCAACTGAGGAAAATGGAATCATGACTACTTCAGTCATCTTCACTATTTACATATGCAAAGCACTGAATACCTTAGACGAGAGATACAGGAGTTTTACCAGCACAGCAATGCAGAAACCAGAAGGATTTGATGCTACTAAAATTTTTTAACAAAAAAGCCAATGTGACAACATTCTACAGCAAGTCTTAGGTATCCTTTGTTATTAGCTAGTCAGAGAACAACCAAAATGCAAACACTTAGAATCACTCTGTTCAAGATGCTGTCAACATAACTTGCTTTTGAAAAGTATTACCTTACAAGACATTCCAAGAAAATGATGTAAATATTTTATTTTGCCTGTCATCTTAAACAAGAACAATTTGCTGGGTTAACATATTGGGAATACGATTCATATAACAAGAATACACTCCACCTTATAGGCTTTTAAATTCTTCACTGAAGTTTTCAGCTCTTTCTCAAACCAGACAACAAACCAAAACTATCCAACTCCCACCACAGAAATGGTGTTTCGGGCTTACAGGTGCTTTTGCAGATTTAGTTAAGAGCTATATAAGTTTATATTAATAGCACTTTGAGTCTGAAGTGCAACCTGTTACTGTAGTCTTGAATTTAACATCAAGAACAGTAGAAACCCAAAGATGAGAAGAAAAAAAAAATTAACAAACAGGACAGAGTTTAGTGAAAGACTTCTATGGCATACCTTCTCCTCAGTCATTCCTCATATGACAAACAAAGCAAGCTTATTTTTCTTTAGAAAAAATACCAACTACCACCACAAGAGGAAGCAGTATGCACTTCAAACGTGCTGGCAGTGAGAGCACATCACAGTTGCTGCTGTCACACTGTGCCTCTCCTCCAATTCACAACTTTTAAGTCCTCAGGAATTGTAAGCAAGTCAATCCAAGAAGCATTCATAAGGAGGGAAGGGGCAAACAGTATAACAACCCTGAAGATAAAACAGTAACCCAAATTCTACTGACATTTAGTACAACCAGGCTCAACCACTTGCTCAAGTTGGGCAAGTAAAAAACAAAAATTACTACTCTGGAGCAGATAATACCTATCTGCCCTTTGGATTGGGGCAGCTTTGCTCTAGCTTTAAAGCAATCAAAGGTCAAGAAAGAGATACTGCATATGCAGTGATTATATTAATAAATTAAGGAAACATGGAAACAATGAAACCTGACAGAAACTTACTAAGCAGCTCTTTTGTATTATCAAGAGCTCAGAAGGTCTGGTGTAGAGTCAAACTTGCCATTTTCATCCAGATGTTTAAAACCACACATTAGATAAGTAATACTGCTTTGTGCAGCACAATCTTGTAAGTTCTCTTTGATTGAAATTCCCCAGTTTTCTATTTTATTTTTAGTTTCATCTTCTTCTGGAAGAAGTGGAGGCCATTCAGCATGTTTCTTAACACCAGGACAGAGAGGCACCTTCTGTACTTCTGACAAAAATGCCATCCATTCACTTCAGGTCTGGCAGAAGCAGCAGATGAAGTTAATGCCTGAACTGCAAAAATTACTATTACATACAGTAGTTTGAACTATAAAGGACGTGACAGAGGTATTTCTGCTTCAATTGTATCTTTGCAAGATTTGTAATGAAGACTGCCCAGCCTAAAAGTATTAAATTCTGCATCCAGAAATATTGCCTTCAATTATTTAAATGCAGCCAAACTGATGGACAAGAGGTATTAAAGACTTTAGCTGTCACCACCTCTACCTAGTAAACCTAGTGAATAAAGAACCTCTTCCCCTCAGAAAAACTCCAACATACTCTTAACTTGATAAAGCAAATCTAGACCTTTTTTATTTTTTATTTTTTAAACAATTTGCCAAGACTGGAATGAGAGATAAATAGAAGGCACAACAATTTTGCTTTTTTTTTATACAAATACAAACTAAACATGAAAAAACTCCCTATTTCAATAAAAAAATTTCACAAGTTCAGGAAAAGTGTTTTAAGAGTCAAGTTCTAGACATTTAAAACCTATCCCACAATCCAAAATTTTAGAGTGGTAAAACAGTAGCTCAAATTCCTTTCCGTGATCATGTATCAAATGAAAAAAAGGTTCTATGGATACCCATTATTCCACTTTTACAGCGCCACAGAGAAAGGTCAATGTCAATTTTTCAAGTGGCAATATCTCCAGACCAGAAAATGTTCATATGACCCTCAGAGAATAAATCAATAGCTCTGTTTTTCTGCCCTTGAAATACTTGCCAAGTACTATGTTTTCCTACAGGCTCTTGAACGCATGCACGTGAAATATTATTCCACTGACTGAAACGCACCCAAATTCAGTAGAAAGGGGGAGAAAAAAGAAAAAAATAAAGAGACATTCCTTTAGGAAAAACCACTGGTACCAAAAAAAATCCAGTCCGTAAGTTTGAGGCGAAAAAGAAAATGCAGTTCTTTTCTTTTTAAAATCCACTTTTCCTAAAACGTTGTTCCACAAAGCTGGAATCTGGGACAAGGACTAGAAAAAAATAAATCACAAAACCATAACACAAACAAAAAGGGGCCAAAATAGTATCAAACGTAGCAGTCTATGACAGGCTAGGGCCACATTCCAAGATACCCAAGGCTGAAATTCACAAATCTGCAGGAAAAAGGGTTTGCGCCACCATGTCAACATCCGTGATGCATTCACTGGCGTTGCCCGATCCCCCTTCCAGCTCCAAATCCTGGCTTCTGGGACATTCCTCCACGTGGAGGCCCTCGAATCCCACCTCCCAGCCCCCCACGAGTGCCTCCAGGTCCACGTGGTCTGTTATCTCTGCGGTCACCTTCCCTAGCAGCTCGTGTTTTCTTCTCCTCCACATTCAGACGCACCTCTCCCCTGAACATGATGGGCTGCAATGAAAGCAGACAAGGTACTGTCATTAATGGCTCACCAGTAACTCTACAACGTCAAGCAGACTTCTGCAACCTCGTCTCATACCCTCCTCTCCATGAAAGGAAATTAATGTTTTATTGGTAACTCGAAAATGGTGATAATCAAACTCTGTATCCAGTCTTCCGGCTTTGCTGAAGAAAATATATGTAAAAAACAAGTGCCACTTGAAAAGCAATCTTAGGTTTAGCACTGAGCATTCTGACACCAGAAGGTTTCTATGGCATGAAGTCCACCAGATCTCCTGGGCCACCTTGCTGCACAAGCCACTGAAGTCTTCCACTTACATCAAGCTCAGCATTTTAGAACTGCAGTGACAAGTGGTGACTTGATTGGGAAACACCACGGAAGCAAGAACAGAGAGGAGCAGGACTGCAACATTCAGGAATAAGGACTCATTTGTTTCAGATTGTTCCTGCAGTTGCATAACAAACTAGAACATGAAAAATACGATCCATCATTGGTACAGACATGATGGTTCCTCATCAGATGGAAAGCCTAGCCATTCACTTCTACTTAACTGAATACAGAAGTAGAACCAATCTAAGGATGAGGCACATTGTTCTCCCCATTGCTCCCATCAGCTGTGCTGGACAAAGATCAAAGCATCATGTTTCAGACTTACTACAGACTCCCCTGTAAAGTCCTATATTTCACATCAAGTCTATCTTCACTGGCTCACAGTCTACCAAAGCCTTTTAAACTCACTTATAGTAAACCTTATCCTGAAAAGTCATCTTACTAGGATGGCTCTTCCTTTTCAACCTCTTCTTCTCAACCTCTGACAAATAAGATCTTACCTGTTCATAAGCTCAGACTCTCTCTACCTTGCCTTCCTGAAAGCTCAGCAACTTTCCATTGGAATAAATTCATGTTCAATAAATTGATACCAGCTACCTCAATGACAAAGGACTCAATCTGTACAAGTGCTGCACAAGTCTTGGTAATAAGGAGGGAAAGATGCTCAAGAAAGGCCAAAGGAACCAAGCAGAATCTTTTCTTGTTAAGAGTACTCTGAAAAACATTGCCTGTTACTAACAGGCCAAGAACCACTGACTAGAAGTGTATTTACCCTGTTGCTAAGGATCTTCTGAACTGGTTCAGGATCATCAAACACCACAAACCCAAAATTGGGGAGCTTTCCACCACTGTTGATGCGGAGTTCAACCACATTGCCAAAGCCTGCAAGAGAAAAGCCAAGTTCTTGGGTCATACATTAGAATGCCCTGTTGACCACAGTGATGGCTGTAACCCCCAAACCCCAGAGTAGAGCAAAGAAACTAACTTACTTTGGAAAAAGTCTTTAAGTTCAGTTTTATCCACATCATGGGGAAGGTTCCCAACAAACAGTTGATGACTGTCTGGATATCTCACAATCCGTCTAGTTTCCACATCCCCTTGTTCACCCTCACGAACTTGAAGAGAAAAATAAAACTTGTTTAAGAAAAGTCAGTCCCCACAACAAATAAAAAGACAAAACAAGCAAGGAGCAGAATCAGCACTTTATAAAAGAATCAGAATGCACACTCTATTTATCCATTCCTATGTAAAAATGGTAAGCAATCAACTCTAGCAAGTTTGTACCATTTGCTTTTTGTCACCTGACTGAAGCCAAACACTTGAGTAGGAACAGATACTTAAAAAAGGATGCTGGTGAAATTCAGTTCTAAAGCTTGCCAGACATTCAGACCAAAATCACCCAAAATATAAGATTTTAAAAAGCTTTAATCACCGTATTACTTCTCCCAAACCATCAAACAGCA
This sequence comes from Chaetura pelagica, assembly GCF_000747805.2. Lineage (NCBI taxonomy): Eukaryota > Metazoa > Chordata > Aves > Apodiformes > Apodidae > Chaetura > Chaetura pelagica. The sequence continues at coordinate 9,678,136 of NW_009953964.1, forward strand.
AAAAACAGTTTGTAGCTGCTCTTACTTGGTCTAGGACCCCTCTGTGGTGGGATGCTTGTTCGCTGCTCCCTCACTCGCTGATCCCTCGGAGGTCTCTGAGGTGGAGTCTGAGATTCAGGCTTTGCCTCAGGGCGGGGCTGTGAAATTCAAAAATGAGTTAGCACAAAAGAATCAGACACGACCGTAGGGTCCAGCTTTTAAAAGTTCACTATCAAGTTGTAGATAAAATAAACAAATTACAAGGGGAAAAACTTGTGACCAAAATGCCTTTAGCTCATATTGGCTTATATGCTAAAAGCAAACATGTCACCTGACTAATTTCAAAGCCAACCCACTGCATCTGCCCTAAGTGCAGTGGCAGTTACACAGACTGTACTACACTAACTCATTCATTACCAGGAAGTGGAAAAAGAAAAGTTGATTCTTTTATTAAGAGGGTGCAATCATTTTAGATGGCTAATACATCCAGCACTCGCATTAATATTCCCCAGTTTTTCTGCATGAGAAACAATTGCTTCTCAATCCAAAAGCCAATAACATTTTTATGAAGCCAAAAAACATTCAATTTTATTCTTAAATCTGAGAATCCAGATCATAAGCAAGGAGATTTCACTCCATTTTTCCACACCTCAGTTTACTGTCAGCTAGTTAAGCATTCCAACTTCTCCAGGTTCTGGATTCCTACCTGTGAGACTGGTACTTTCACAACATGAGGCGGTATTCCTGATACTGGAACAGCTCCACTGGGAGGAAGGTTCTTACTGGTTACTGACGCCCAGGAGAAAGTCTTTAAGAAAAAAAATATTAAAAGATTGTAACTCTATACCACATGCTTTTATCCTCCTGAAATATATTCCTGACCCTACAGCTAAGAGACACAGCATAACCACAACAATCTGTAAACTGTCCTTGAAAGTCTCAGATCCAGCCACTAACGGCTCTCCCCCAGTTTCCTTCAAATAATTTAAATTCCTAAGATTTAGTGTAATGAGTGGAGTCCCACTTCAACCCTATTTCTAAGCTCTATGTTGAGTTAAAATAGGACACAGCAGTGATCTAGGAACAAGTATCACATCAAAATTAATGAAAGTGTTTTCTTCCTGAGAAGCCATTTGTCTACTTTTGCCTCCCTATACACTGAACAAAAAATCCCCAGTAGAAATAGTTCCATTTCACCCATTTTTCTGATTTAGCAAGTTGGTTACAGTCTACTCAGAATTTCAGAAGCTGTTTACAAATAATCTGAGCCTCTCACTGATGCCAGTTTCCATACCTACACCAAATATACAAAGCCTTACCTTAGCTCCTGATATTTTATTCAAATAGTCACTAGCTAGAATTTCAACCACCTATTATTGCATAGGAACTAAGGGGAAGGAGGCAACCGGTCATGAGCAGAGTAGTTTTGGTTGGAGCATTACAGAGCATTTAAACATTTTTAATTCCAGATACTTTTTGTCTTGCCAAAGAGAGGATCACGCTGTGTTAAGACAGGAGAGTCAAATATACTGATGAAATCATCATAGAAAAGAGCCATTCACTATCATTACCCTGGAGTCCTCTTGCACTGCAGGAGCTGGATCAGCAGGAGCTGGAGAAGGACTCTTTTCCACACTCTCTTCTGGAGCTGACTCCTCTAACACTGGTTCAGATTTTTCTTCCTGTGCCTCCGGTTCAGGTTCTTGTTCAGGTTCTGGCTCTGGCTCAGGCTCTGCCTCTGCAGCAGCCTCTTCCAGGTGTTCCTCAATGTCATTGCTATTGTACAGAACCACAAAAAGAAAAAGAGGTGGCATTGTATTTGATTCTATGACTGGGTGGTAAGGAATGCTATTTGTCCAATACAGCAGTCAGGCACATCACATGAGAGAGGAAGAACAAGACTAATCTGTCTAAGTAAGACCACCCTGCAGGGATGCAAGTTTTGCTTTGTTCACTACAGAGCAGCAACAGCACCACATACACTGAAAATCCAGTGTCTCTGTGTTCAGCATAACAGTTCTTTGGTTTCAGCTGCCCAATAAACAGAAATCTTTTGACTGTCAAAGAGGAAAATAATGAGTAGCAATATATCCATTTGACCGGTTCTACAAGCAGTCTGTATTACACAACATCTGACTTCATCTAATAAAATATTACCTGACAGTCTGCTCATAGTAAGCACCGGTATCATCAGGAACAGCCTCAGGTGTCTGCTGTCTTTCCTCAGGTTCCTCCCCTTCCTCCTCTGATTCTAAATGAAGTTAGAAAAAAAATAAATAAATAAACCCCACACATCTTTAGTACTTGGTTCAAACACAAGGCATCTTCCACAACATGCTGGTGAAGTCTCTGCCAAAGAGTGCATGGAAAACACCATCAAGGTGTGGCATGGATCAGCTATTTCCTTGTATTTCTTCTGCTGTCACTTTAGTAACCAAGTTTTGACCAAGGTCAAACAACATGTTCCAAATACTTCAGAGAAGCAGATTTATAGCCTACAAATCTGACTGCAGCTGCTAAAATAAAAGTCTTACAGGTGTTTTAATAGAAACAAGAATATGCCGGAAAAATAACAACCATCTGCATGTCACAAATCTTTACAGGTGTTTTAATAGAAACAAAAAATAACAGAAAAAAATGCCAGAAAAATAACAACCATCTGCATGTCACAAATCCTTGGCTGGAGTGCAAGGAAAAGGCCTAGAGGAACATGAAGCTTCATGCTGATGTAACATCTCCAGCCAGAAGATTTCTTCTGGTCTGGGAATGGGAGTATTGACACAGACCCAGAAACAAATACTGGTAGAATAATAAAAAAAAAAAATCCCTCCTACTTACCCTCTGGAGGCTCAGTGTCAGAGTCACCAAAAACCTCATCTTGGTAGCGGAAGATATCATTGTGGACATAAAACTTGTTTGCAACAGAACCCTAGAAACAAGTGAAAGAGAAACCAGTTCAATTACATCAATTGCAGTAATGTAAAACCTGCAATAATGAGAAAAACAGCTTGAACAAGTTACCCTTTTACATTAGATCAATCTAAGTCTGCCTCGTTGAATAAAATGTATTGGGGGGGGCTGAAAAAAGATGCCTCACACTAGCAAGTCAAATCTGCACAGAACAATGGGAAAAACCATATCCATGTTTTTAATTCCAATAGCTCACAACACTGAGAAAGTGTAAGTAAGAGCTTTCTGGGGTCTCAAGTATCAATGCTTATCTCCAAGTCACACTGAAAAATGAAGTAATCTTGTAATACTCCTTTTTCCCAGCATTATTTTCAATTATGTGAACTGTTTTGTTCAAAAAAAGGTGTCTAGTTAAGAAGCCACCTCAAATGCTAAATGAACCCTTTGACAGTCAGAAAGTCTGGAACCCACATCCTTAAACAATAGGAAGCATTTTCTTCTTTCTAGTAGTTCTTTTCAGTAAGAGGATCAGTTGGTAGAAGGGCAAATTAAAGATAAAGTAACTTGATGCTTGAAAAAAAATTTGCATTGCACATACCTAGTAGCCAAAAGTTAGGAATACAAGTCTAATTATGATAACCAAGACTAACGTGCAACCATACAGAAACAGTGTCATTTCTTAAGGAATTTGCAGAACATTACTGCTCCATTTTGGGGCAACCTTCCCAGTCTAACCCTTCAGGGTCCAACACTGAACCAGACAAGCTTCATTAACCCTGACATGGTATTAGAAGCTCTTTAACACTAGCACTCAACACAGCATACCTCAGGTGCAAGGACAAATGTTTGCATGAATCTGCGCACGGGCTGCATGTTATTGGAGAGCTCTCCCATCACCTGGACAACAACTCCATCATTGAGAGTAGCATGGGCATCCACATGGCGAATCTTTGTGTGGCAATCCTTGAAGTTCAATGACAGCACCTTCTTGTGGATATCCTAATAAAAGAGCCATGTAGAGGTTACATTGCACAAGCCGTTTCTGCTAACTTAGCAGCTTTCAAAGAAAGCAAAAACATAAAACACTTTCAGGATACATTCCCTAGTTCTAGAGAAAAAGCTTGGCAACATGATCTTTAAGTTTGCTTTGCAAGCAATTATACATTATGAACTTTTAATAAAGGAAGCACAGCTTGCCTAACTATGCCTGTTCACAGTTAAAATTTTCTATCCCCATTTTTTTACATAAAGCACTTGGAAAAAGGAGCATGAATCCCAGCTGGATACCTGCCTTATCCGAACCATAAAGGTGAAAATAAAGGAAAGAACACTGAGTTTTTTTCAAGGACTTACAGATTGCCCATAGACTGCATCAGCTGGTTTTCCATTGGAATCCAAGCCACCATGTACATAGGAAGAGTTCTTTCCATAAAACCTATTGGAAAGAAATATTTTAACACTAAGCTTTGTTATGTAAGAACACTGAGCCCCCATGTTAGAGTGCACTATGAATAGCAGACTTGGAAGCAAATTTTCTGTCTGAATTATTGGAATACAGCCACAAAATTTCATAATCTGTTAGTGATTTGGGGACAGCAGGAGTTGATTGAAGAGGAAAATGCAAAGTTCTCCTGTGTAAGCTCTAACATTCAGATATTAGTCACCCAAACACTAGTAAACAAAACTAAAGTCTCACAGGAGCTCAATGATCCAATCCCACTCTCTCCTTTCTGTACAACATCCCTAAAGCAACACCCAAGATACTCAAGGCTTCCCCACAAGTCCTAGTTTAAAGCTTGAGTGAGGAGCAATGTACTGGAGATTTTACTTTGCTGCATATTCATGATTTCTGATTTTCCTTTAAGAAAGAGCTGATATGACATACCAATCCACAGAAGCATTTATAATTGTTTTTCCCTCAGTCAGGAAGCAATATATCAAGACATAACTACAAAAACATTTAACTAAATAACATTTATCCAACTTTAATTTATATTGATTACAACTAGAAGTAAAAACTCACTTTTAATTTTTTTCTTTTTTTTTTTCCTTAGAATACATATGTAGCAGCATTTCAATAGCAACCAGAGTAGATATTTAAAGAATTCCTGCAGTCTTTACTCTTCATTTTTTATCCCAGCTGATCAAAACTGAAAGCAAACTACACTCAGAGTCTGTCTTGAGTAAATCAGACTTTTAAAGTGTTCAGATTCAGCAAACCAAGCCATGGTAATAAGCTTGTTCACCAACTTTAACATGCACTTTAAGAAATTCACACAGAAAAACAGATCATAAAGTGAAGTGGAGCTTTACCTGTGCAAATAGTCAGGTGCTTGGTTCAGCAAAGTATAGTACTGCCTCACGAATTCCCGCCCGACCAGCAGGGGACTTGGCTTCTCCATCACCATTTCTTTGGTCAACTGAAAACTTGAAAAAAAACATCCACAAACATGAGCATTTTGCATTGCTGTTCACATGCTGACAGCATAAGCCACATAATCACAGTGAAAGCACACACCAAGACCCATTAGCTGTTTTCCCACAGTAAGCAGTTCAACCAATGTGTTTTCAGAGTCTTTGATGCTGAGGAAAGGATCACTGGGTACCAAACCAGTGGTGGGAGAGGCTGCATGGCACGGGAAATTACCCTATGCCAGCAATCAACCATCCTACATAGCCTCAATAAAAAGCTGGTGGCAAGCAAGTATGGCTCTTCAAGAGGATTTGCTAAGTAGCTAAGTCATTTACAGTCGATCCAAATTCTACTTACCTCATTTGACTTCACAATCAGAATTAAAAGTCAGATGTTCTAAGGCAAAGCCTGTGTGTATTAGGGACATTTTTAAAAGGTCAGAACAAGTCCAATCTGCTTTTATCAGCAGCACAACACTCCTCGCTTGCAAGTGACAAGCACTGCAGAGGAATATCGGATTATATTCAAATGACTGTGCTACAGGCAAACACAGGCTGCTCTTCCCTTGCTTCCACCTAACCCAGCAAGTTATCTCTCACTTAAACCCAGACCACCAGTCAAATGAACAGCATCAGCCACACCTAGGCCTAGGGATAAATCAATGTATGTACCTCCTACTCAATTTCCATGGATCTATAAGACAGAAAAAGGAAGTATTTGCAGGTAGATTACACATTACATGTATCTTCAGTGCAGGTCAGGCAAAACCAAAGCATGATCCTGTGTTTCATTGCTTTCAAATACTCATACACACTGTTCAAACTCATTAGAAATAGGTTTAAACTGGTAGAAAAAAAAGTTATATCACAGCATATTCTTGGTACCTAATACAGGAAAAGAAAAGTAGCTTTCTGCTTCATATTCAATTATACAAACAGATAGCAGAATGGGTGCTCAGCAGACAGTTCTGCTGTTGATGTATCACAGACTATATATTTCCTCCAACTATTCAGGCCCAGTAGTGCTGACAGTAAAGAGTTACCACAAGTGTTATCTGCAGCAAGTCAAGCAGATGTTAAACCAAAAGGGCATTAAAAGACCACATGTGGCAACTGAAAGAACTTTCTCCCCATTACTGAGCCCTTGGCCCCTTCCCTGTACAACCCTTTCCCTAACATATGGTATGCAAATTCAATATGCACCTACTTCAGATGTGCTGTGCAAATCAAAACCAGCACACTACCAACTTGTGCCTTCTAAAACTCAATTCAGGAGGCATCATTTACTTATCTGCTTTTATTTAAGACTGCACAATTCTAAACAGCTCCAAGAAGTGGCAGCACCAACTAAATAAAGTAATTCAAACTAAGTAATATTCTAGCACAGAGGAATCCAATGGAGTCTGCAAAGTTCATGCCTAGACAGTTGTGCTTAGGACACTGTCACTATACATAAGAGCATCCTGCACCCTGGGTAAACAGAGTTGCCCACATCTATCATCTGAACAAAGCAAGAAGGAAAGAAAGAGACTGCCTCTCCCAAATATTAGTAATAGGCTTTGTCCCAGTTCATCCAAGGATCTTGTTTGACACTTTCACTACATTTGTTGAATTTCAGAAAGAAGTCCTTTAAATGTCAAGAACTGACAATAGTTTCAAAAGACAGTGATGATCTGCCAGATTAGTGTTATTACAGTGACAGTTTGAGATGCACACCACACACAGGCCTGCAAAGGAAGTTACAACCGTATGGCCCGCGGGATGTACCAGGAATGAAAAACAGAAGTTTCAAACCCCAAGAAGAACATACAAAAAAAATTACATGGAAGCTGGTATTCTGGATGAAGCTAAGTCCAAATCAACCTGTCAAATCCTTTATATCTCAAACAGTGGTCTAACATCCAACATACTGTAATCAAGACACAGGACAATGGTTAACCATATTGGCAGAACATACTGAGAATACATTTGAGAAGGTGATGACACCCAAGCTCCCAGCAACGGTCAGCATGCGCTGCATTCAGCTTAGCTGTAGATACAATGCACAAATTCCTACCCTGGCAGGTATGTAGCGTAAGGTCCAAAACAGAAGATAGCTAGAATGCTATTAATACAACAAGAAGTACTACAGTTTTGCATACATTGATGTGCTTTCTTCTGCTTTTAACACAACCACACACACACTTCTTTTCCACTTTGGAAGTTTAAAAATAAATGTAAAGCTTACCCATTTTTAAATGCACTTTTTCCAAGTTTAACCAGAGGAAAAAACCTGTCAGGCTCCAGAGGATGAGTACACATGATTGTCTTCTCTGTCAGTAGGAAGGGCATGCATCACCACCATGCAAGGAAATATTACTTACATGATAACATGCAGAAGGGGTAAGACCAAACATGACCTAGAACTGAAAAAGGCTTTCAATACATTCAGAATCCTTCAGCTGTTTGAGAATATTTTCAAGAGCTAACTGGGCAGAACAAAGGTGATAGACCATGGTTGGGGCTGGCCCACAGGAAGTGCTCAGATTCTGCTTTCATTTTTGGAAGTATCCAATAGTTGTGGTTTTGAAGAAGCCTTTGAATTGTAAGTGTAATGTATTACAGAGACAGATGTCCAAGACTGAGCACAGTTTGAAGTGACAAAAACCTCAAAGACATGAACTTGTTTGCCTCCTAATGCATGTTAAATGCCCACAAAATATAATCGGACAATAAGAAAAAACACCACAGGTAAAGTAAAGCTAAATTGTGGTAACTGCTGCTAATTTCCTCATTTGCTTCCTGTCAAGCATTTGGGAAGCTCTATCATTCCACGGGGCAAGACCTTAAAGCACTGCAGAAATGGCAGACAGGTAAGACCTGCAGATCTAGATCCAGCAGGCTTAACTGACAGGGCAAGACTGAAATCCCCCACAACAGTTAAAAACTTCCTCTGTGCTGTGAGAGCTGACAGTGAGAAAGCCAGTCCTACCATATCCTCCAAGATCACTGCTTGTAGTACAACAAGAGCTGTATACAAAAAAGCATACACATGTGGCTTGTTCACTCTTTTTCAGGAGGTGCATTTAACTTCTTTGTAAAGCCCAGCTTCCCTTGGGAATATAAACTTATTCCTACAAATGTCAATAGGCAAGTTTTCTACTCAATTCTGCTAAGTGCTGAATCAGGCTCCTTTGAGATTTTCAATTGCTTCCAGAATACGAATGCACAAAAGCTTGACATTCTCACAGTTAACTGTTACATATAGCACTCAAATCTCAACAGCTCATGGACCAAAAGCTCCATCAGATTCCTCTTCTTCAGTCAAAGAATTCTCTTCTGAGCTGTCCCAATGCTGCACTGAAGACATACTGAAGTGGCTTGTGCTGATTATGTATCATATTTACATGCTAAAAATCTAAATACTTCCCTACTGCTAAGGGTGAATGTGGAAAGAGGAATAGCAGAGTGCCCAGTCCTCACTAAGCAGGTCTTAAAAGAAATGGGGAAAACCTTTACGTGACCTAATCATAGGACAACAATCTGTTTTTACTCCTGCTGCACCTGCTGCTATACTGCCAGTTGCCATCTGCTCTTATTCTCAGCCAGCACAACCTGAATTATGGAAGGCAAGCATCTCCAGAGATAATATCTGCTCCTTACCACTCATAATCAATTCATTATTCCGCTATTCCTTGACCTAAGAATAACAGTAAATATTTTATACTGCATTTCTACTGCACAGAGCATAATAGCACCAAATGCTTGAACTGTCACTGCATCACTCCTGATAGAAGCTTATCCACACATTTGTGTCAAGTGAGATAATGATGAAAGGGTGAAAATTGACAGGAAAAGCTGAAAACCAGATAATTTAATATTTGTTCATAAATGCACATTCCTAATATTCCCTATAAGTAAAACAAATTGAGTAAGTCAAATTATAACAAATATACCAGAACAACACTACAACCTAACTGCACCCTTTCCTTAAGCCAAGGACTTACTGGAAGACAAATACCTCCTTTACAGTGGTTATCACCTGGCTGATGGAAAATTCCACCATCTGTCACAACACTCCTACTTGACAGAAAATGAATGCTAGGCACTGAATTTCTAAAGTACAGTTATGTAAATTAGAGCCATTTATGTAAATTCCGTAATAGCAAATTTAGGTTTAGGCCCACAAAACCTAGTAGCATATTAGCATTCAGAAAAACAACAGAGTTAGAGAATATCCAACAGCTAGCATTGGTTAGTGTTTCCTCACTAAATTGTTCCACAGTGAAAGTGAACTGATCATTGCTGCCTCAACTTTTTTTTTTTGTTTTAATCAGACAAGAAGATTAGTCTACTACTAACTAGTTTAACAACACAAACGTAACTCTGAGTACAACTGATGTGCCCCCCTGGTGAAGAAGTGCTTGCCTTCTACACCAGAGTGTCAGCTTTTTTCATGCAACTCTACTCCTTCATTCTGTTATCAATTCATTCCTTAACATAAAAAGCCTTTTTGAAAATTTAAGAAACACCCAAAGCAGCTCACATGGAGAAGTGCCTGTATCTAAGCACATCACACTACAAAGCATGCAAACAGCAATTTTGCTGGGCATTAAAGGCCTGGTCAATAGTTAATAGGATTGCATAATGAAGTGTCATTTGGCATTTCTCCAGGTTGCTTAGCAACAAGTGATCATGTTTAAAGCCACAAACCATTTATTGATATGGAGTAACCAGCACTAGCAGCAGTTAAAATTGCTGCTTTGGCCAAGAAAAAAGTAGTCAGCACAAATGAAATTATGACAAATACTCCTAAGATGGCTTCAACAGGCACGATATATAGATTAAAAGTTAAACAAAACAACAAAACAACTCCGATTAATCCCAACTCTCCATACATTTAACCTGACTAGCATTTGCTGATGACTAAGCAAAAAAAAAAAAAAAAAAAAAGCTTAGCTAGTACCTGTGTGAACTAAGATACGAAACACTACAGAGTGAGCAACTAAACACAAACAAACTAAACCTGCATTGCTAGGCAAATTCCAGTGTTCATCTCAACTGGGGATTTATATTGTTACACCAGTGTGCTGTCAAGTAGGAAGAGTAAGGTAAAACTTTTCAAGGAAATGCATATTTAAAACACTACAAGATACCAGATACATTGAGATGTAAGATACCCTTCTTATTTTAATACAGCCTTAACTATCTGAGGGGAAAAAAGACTTCCTTGTTGACCCCAAGCTTAAATTAGAAAAGTGCTGAAAAGCACCTCAAATAGAAGCAACAGAGGCAACAGAAGTCTCAAAACACTGATCTTTTTTAAAAAAACAGTTCTCAGTGCTTGCTTCCTACTTGCAGTAGACAGTATCACAGATAATAGTGTCACTGCAATACAGGCTGCTTGTTATACAGAAGCCATTGCAGATAGTGCCTGCCTGTACCCAGTTCAACTTTTCTGTATTTTGACAGATTTGAAGGGAAAGCATGTATCTGAATGAAGTTATCTTAAAGGTAGTACTGTTTCACAGGAGGCAAGACACTTGGAAGCCAGAGCCTGAAAGCTGAGTGATGGGATAACTTATCAAATGAATAATGAAATATTTTAAGATCAAATTGGAACTGGTTGTGAGGTTACCAGTAATCAACTCGTATCATCTCCTGAGATTAAAATGGTCCTTAAGATACACATATTCAACAAGAACTTTCAGAATCAGGCGCTCCTCACCTGAGATCAGAGCAGTGTGAAGTGCTAGATACACCATGCACACAGAAGAGTCTTTATTAATGATCTTCAAAACCAACACCTAATAAAACAGGGATCTAGATTCTCACAACACAGCTGTTTCTCACTCACTACAGCAAATAGTATCTACTGTATGACAACCACACAACCTATGAAGACAGGCAGTGCCCAGGTTCAGAAGGTACTTCAGGTGTTATGAGGAGCTGGATTAAAAAAGTAATAATGCAACTGGAACGCTGCATCCTTGAGCTAACAGCTTTCTCTGTACTTCATTATCCTGATGCTGCAGAAGGGCACAGCAATGCCTGAACCCCCTTCTGAAGCACTTTGAGACATACTGACGAGGGACACTACAGAAAAGCAAGACATTACACCAACATACAAAGAAATCAAATTAGAGGCTTAACTATCTTCTAATCAAAGTATCAAAGCAATCAACCCAAATCTAGGCACTAGAAAAACATTTTCATTACAAGATTAAAAAATAATACAGAATTACATTCAACACTGCCCATGCTAGTACTGAAAAATCCCTCTACTTGCCAGTGGCAGATGGGAAGCCTTACTCAGCAGCAATGCACAGCCCTTTGAACACTTCAAGAATACAAATAAACAAACCACAAATTGCTGCAGAAGAGCTGTCATCCTTGAAGTCAGCCTGTGTTTTTGCTAACAAACCTAAGTGTGATCCACAAGGTAGGGAATACAATGGAGTCTGCCAGTCTGTAGACAAAATTAAGTGCTTCTTGCATTGTTGTTCAGCTCTGCCAACCAGACAGAAGAACTGAAGATTTCTACAGATATTACTTGGAATCTAAAAGAACAGGGACCATTCCAGACAAAAAATTTCTAGAGCATTAAACTCATAAGCAGAGAAACAGAATACAAAGAACACTAAAGTGTAAGTTAAGCTAGCTGAGACCAGCAGCTGTACCTGCACAGTAAGAAATGTTCATCTGGTGAAGGAAAGACATATTTAGGTATGTACTTAAGAGTATGAAGGTTCACCTACTGTCTAACGACAAACAGCAAATTAGGTCCTATTTGCAAGGGAAGGGGAAAAAAGGATCTAAACGAGAAGAATCTTAAAAATACTGTATTAAAGGTAAGTGATATCACAAGTTTCTCACCAAGCCTTTTTTCTTCAATTCTCCGCTAAAACTACTGCCTTTGCCAAGTGCTGGGCCTATTTTGGTGTGGATTTAGGGTGTTGTGTTTTCTTTTGCTTGGGCTTTTTTGAATTCTTCCTTTTTAAAAGTTGTCTCAACTGGCTTCCAAATATCTACTTTGTATCACACAATCACCACTTCTGTTCATCAACACAAAAACTAGTGATACAAAGAGGAGGGGAACAGCATTTCTGCACAAGCACCATAAGCATTTGAGTCCTTGATTAGAATTAGCAGCAAGAAACAGGTTTTATTTTAAGTTAATGTTCGTAACAGAGGTCCTATCCCATGACCCAGCAAGGTTCCACCTTTTGCCTACCTTTCAGTAGCCAAATATCTGAGTTCTCCTTAGTGCAGCTAAGATGTTTAGCATTACTTTTTGGAAAGTTCTACTGTACTGTGTCACAGAAGAAAAGTTCTCAAACTGAGTCGATACATATCTGAGTTCTCAGGTTACAGATTAGTGCACAGAATTTCACATGCAGTTTATTACTTCCTTTTCTTTCAATAATGCACACTATAGATTTGTGATAGGGGAAGTGAAGTTTTTTCTCTTGTTCTCAAATGTCTCAGTATAGCTTTGCAACTCTCAACAAGCCAGAAGTTTCCTGCTCATTAAACAAAGGAGATAAAGAAAAGGCAAGGTGGAAGCTCTAAAACTAAATACACAAATCTCCTATTACTTAAACTTTATTACCTAAATAAAAAAAAATCCTAAAGGATCAACTTAGCTTAATCTCTGGTACCTTTAGATGCCCTAAAGACAAGAAGAGAGTCCTGGGTTCACAGCTACTTTGCTAAATTCCTCCTGTGGCAGGACTCTGCCATTAAACATTCTTGCACAGAGTCTCAGAAGTACAACAGCTCAATCCCTGTATGAAGATTCTTTATGAAACAACTTCACCTGCAATAGGTCGTTATAAAGGTCAGTATTTTATGTCTGAAGCACATATAGACAATTTGATCATCCTGCAATAACAGCTGCTCCCAGGACACAATAGTGTACAGACTAATTCCTTTGGATTCCTTTGCACATTTCCAAAAGCACAGCTCCCAATTGCTGCAAAGCTGTCGCCATGTACAGAACATCCCTCTCTCCTTTCAATACCAGAACAGTTCTGGGAGATGCTCATATCCTGCTTCAGTTTAAGACAGAAAAGCTGGAAATAATCTTGCAACTGAAAAATAGTTAAGGAAAGCTGCTGTAGACTGACCTAGTGTAACATTAAGCTAAGATGATGTGCCCTGAGCCTAACTAGTAATGCTTCATATTGTCATGAAAAGATAACTATGCTACATTAAGCATGACAGGAGGGGGAAAAGGCCCTTGTGATTTGACAGAAGTCCAAAATTAACTCATCTCAAAATTCAGAGCCTTGATAAGTCACAGAAACATTCCTACCCATTTGTTTTTAAATAATCCTAAAATCAGATTCTCCAAGACAGGCTCTCTCTTACATCTGAGTGAAGGACCTCCTCATTTCTAACTGAACCTCTTCCAACCTCATTTACCCTACAATTAGAATCAAAATTTTCCTGTAAAATTACATTTTAACCAAGCATATTTCATCCTAAAGGGTGGTAAGATAGTAAGCAAACCATTCAGACTAGCACTTTTTATTAAATGAAAAACAAGTCAGCTTTATGCCTACACTACTCTCCAGACTGCTTCACAATAAAGCAGCTACTTGGATCCTGTGATTTTGCCATTAGAACAGGTTTTGTTTTGACATCCAAGAGCTGCTCCAACAACTCAATGAAGTTGGCAGCAGGTCCAGTCATTTCTTCTTAGGTCTGCAATTTTTCCATTTGGCTCCATTGTAGATTCTTAAAGCAAAAAACAAGTTACTCAAAAGCAGTCAGAAGAGGTAGATTAGAACACCTAGCTACAGACACACTACAGTGAAATTTGAGCTCACTCCCTCTTGGATTCAGATCACCACAACTAAGATTTAACAAAATTTTCTGCATGCCAAGCATCAGATACCTGTGAATGGAGGCAACTCTCATCTCTACCCGTTATAGCCACAGACGACTCTTCACCTTCATACAACGATGGGACCTTAGTGCTTAAGACTGATCCACTGTTACATGGTTAGACTCTTGAAAACAAAACAGAAACTCAGTCTACCAGCAGTCATAAAATGAAAGGAGATAAGAGGTCAGGTCAATGCAGAAGAAAACGGAAGATGACCACCAGCAATTTAGAATTCAGTATTTCACAGTTGTCTCAGCAAGGCATGATATTAACAACATCATTTGTACATAACTGACAGTTCCCAACCTTCTGTCTCTGAAAGCAATACTCCAGCAGCTACATCTTGCTGAAAGAGGTCCTAACTCAATATAGCAAAACTAGGACCTCAGACTAGTAAAATATTCGATGCTTGCAAAGTTTCAGGGATTCTTTTAGAGTAGCTGAAGATCAGAGTTTAAATTATTATTTTTTTTTATTACTCAATATTATCAAGTCTATTAGCAATTTCAGCAAGCAGTTAATTACTTCAACTCTGGAGATTTTATATAGGCACCAATAAAAAAGTATCCAATCTTGTAGACAAAACTATCACTTTCACCTCTGGTTTGTTGCAAGCACAGCAGGCTACAGCCAGCATAACAACTAGCACCACCCCACCAGAGCCCTGCTCTACTTTGATTTCCTCTTCAATTCTTCATTTTTCACATTACTTAGACAAAAAGATTCAAGTTCTAATATTAAAAACTAAAACAATCAATTCAAATGTTTTCTAACTCAAAGAGGCCATTTATGCTAATCTTATGAGATTACAAATACTACTGTTATGAACAGAAATATCAACATGTACACATCTTAGCTTTATTTTACTTTCATTAAAAAGTGTCCCTATATGTTCACCTTACAAATAGCAAGGAAAAAAAGAAAACACTAGCTTTGTGGACCAACCAAGAGCTTGCTGTTTCATCAGCTGCATAAAGATTTCATATTTAAAATTAAGAAGTTCAAACTTACAACATCAACATTGGTGTTGCTATTATGCTGTTGTGCCAGGAGCAAAATAAGCAGTAAAGCAGTGGTCTTATAATCACAGTACAAACAAGTTTTCTTGCATGTTTCTGCTGTTTCTTGGACTGCAAATGCAAAGAATCCTATGGAAGATCCTGATATTTACACTCGACCCACACAAAGGAAATCTTTGTCCACCAGGTCTTCTACCCTAACTTTAATTAAGTTTTCTACCTCTCAACTTAAGGAGATCATACTTAAAAGAATACAACCTAGCAAAGAGACAGCTGCCTAAATCACACAAGTCAAGAATTGGAGACTATTATTTAGAATCGGACATATACAAGGTTGTTTTTAAAAGAAGATTTTCAAAATATTTACACTTTAAAATAAGATACACAGTAGCAAAGGTTCCAATGTTTATTTGATTGGGGTTTAAGAGATTTAGTACAATTACACTCTCTAGCATGCTTTTACACAGCCTTTCAGGTGAACTAGTCCCTGGAACACAGGATGCTATAAAAAATTTGAGAGATGTTAATCATAAAGATGCTCTGTGGTTATAAGGATGCAAGAGTTTAAGCACATCAATATTTACAGCTGGCCTTCAATTTAGCAATGGATCCCATCCATCAGTTGTTTTTTTTTAAGCTAGACTCAGAACTTAACATGAATAGACTGATTCTAACATCCCAAGAAAAGTTGAGTTCAGTTCACAAGATCATAAAAGTATCACTGAACTATCCTCTTAGCAAAATGGGTAGGGTTATTTTTCAGAGAGGGAATAAGAAAAGTGAAAACTTAGTCAAAGAGAAAGCTTCAGAAAAGGTTTGAAATGCAGGTTTTGTCTGTCAGCTTCTGCACTCCCTTCTCTTTACAAAGCCAATCTAAAAAGTCTTGTTAGCTGAAAAAAAAAAATCCATCACACACACACCACATTTGATTTATGGCACCTGGAAGCATTATTAGCTTTCAGAGCTCGATAGCAGAGTCCACATTTTCTAGAGCTGTCACTCCCGGCTGTGAGAGCACTAGCAAGACAAAAATAGCATCCCCTGGAATCATGGCGGCTTGCTGCAAATGCTGCTTGCAAGCAATTGTGAAAAAAACCCATCATTTTCTTTGTAAAGAATGCTTACTACACGCATGCAACCCTTAACATAAAAGGTCACCAAGCAATTCTGTTGAGAATTAGGAACATATTAGATCACCCAGATCAAGATTAAACTGTACCTGAATGATGCATAAAGCTTTTTCTCTGGTTTTCCTCCGGCAAGTATACCTAGGGCCTTACAAGATTTATATCAGCACTACCCCGCATTTAAATCTCGGCTTAACCTCGGATCCAGGGAAGGTCATGCGGTAAGGCAGGGAAAGATCCATGCTCTCCTCCTGCTGGAGTTAGGACTCCCTTCATGTATAAAGTCTGAGCAAGGGAGACACCCTAGATGTGATACACCGGGATGGGCGACCTCGCTAAGTATGCATCCAGTATCACATTACTCCCTCGATCTAGAGCTACAACCAGCTACTGAAAAGGGCTACACGCCAGGAATTGGGTCGCCTCATACCTAACCCGCGTCCTGCGCAAAAAAAAAAAAAAAAAAAAAAAAAAAAAAAAAAAAAAAAAAAAAAAACCACACAAAAAACCAACACAAAAAACAAACA